>NC_064645.1:298376120-298725703 GCF_023864345.2 Schistocerca serialis cubense
CACATAGACACAGGCAACAGAGCATGCACAATGTCGGCACTAGTACAGTGTATATCCACCTTTCGCAGCAATGCAGGCTGCTATTCTCCCATGGAGACGATCGTAGAGATGCTGGATGTAGTCCTGTGGAACGGCTTGCCATGCCGTTTCCACCTGGCGCCTCAGTTGGACCAGCGTCCGTGCTGGACGTGCAGACCGCGTGAGACGACGCTTCATCCAGTCCCAAACATGCTCAATGGGGGACAGATCCGGAGATCTTGCTGGCCAGGGTAGTTGACGTACACCTTCTAGAGCACGTTGGGTGGCACGGGATACATGCGGACGTGCATTGTCCTGTTGGAACAGCAAGTTCCCTTGGCGGTCTAGGAATGGTAGAACGATGGGTTCGATGACGGTTTGGATGTACCGTGCACTATTCAGTGTCCCCTCGACGATGACCAGTGGTGTACGGCCAGTGTAGGAGATCGCTCCCCACACCATGATGCTGGGTGTTGGCCCTGTGTGCCTCGGTCGTATGCAGTCCTGATTGTGGCGCTCACCTGCACGGCGCCAAACACGCATACGACCATCATTGGCACCAAGGCAGAAGCGACTCTCATCGCTGAAGACGACACGTCTCCATTCGTCCCTCCATTCACGCCTGTCGCGCACCACTGGAGGCGGGATGACAATGTTGGGGCGTGAGCGGAAGACGGCCTAACGGTGTGCGGGACCGTAGCCCAGCTTCATGGAGACGGTTGCGATTGGTCCTCGCCGATACCCCAGGAGCAACAGTGTCCCTAATTTGATAGGAAGTGGCGGTGCGGTCCCCTACGGCACTGCGTAGGATCCTACGGTCTTGGCGTGCATCCGTGCGTCGCTGCGGTCCGGTCCCAGGTCGACGGGCACGTGCACCTTCCGCCGACCACTGGCGACAACATCGATGTACTGTGGAGACCTCACGCCCCACGTGTTGAGCAATTCGGCGGTACGTCCACCCTGCCTCCCGCATGCCCACTATACGCCCTCGCTCAAAGTCCGTCAGCTGCACATACGATTCACGTCCACGCTGTCGCGGCATGCTACCAGTGTTAAAGACTGCGATGGAGCTCCGTATGCCACGGCAAACTGGCTGACACTGACGGCGGCGGTGCACAAATGCTGCGCAGCTAGCGCCATTCGACGGCCAACACTGCGGTTCCTGGTGTGTCCGCTGTGCCGTGCATGTGATCATTGCTTGTACAGCCCTCTCGCAGTGTCCGGAGCAAGTATGGTGGGTCTGACAATGTGTTCTTTTTTCCATTTCCAGGAGTGCATGTACACAACGAAAGGTTATTACGAAAAAGTAAATTTATTTTAAGAAAGCACAAACTTCACTCTATTTTGCGACTTAGTTGCCAAGTTTGTTGAAACATGCATCATACCTCTCAACCAATTTTAAAATATCCTCTTCATAAAAACTTGCCGCCTGCTCTCATAACCAAGAGTTCACTGACGTTTTCACGTAATCGTCATCATTGTAACGGTTGCCACTGAGGTGTTGTTTGAGATCGACACAAGATCAGGAATATAGAGTGGGTGGTCTAAAACGTCCCAGCCAAAACTGTCCAATAAATCGCGGGTCTGACCTGCAGTGTGAGGTCTTGCATTGTCATGGAGAAGGACAGTTCCCTTTGTCAGCATCCGGCGTCTTTTGTTTTGAATCGCTCTGCATAGCTTTCTCAAGGTTTGGCAGTATACTTCTGCATTGATAGTGGTTCCTAGTTGCATGAAGTCGACCAAAGAAACATCATGCCTATCCCACAACACCGACGGCATGATTTTGCTCTCGGACAGAGTCTGTTTGGCCTTCACCTTTACAGGCGAGTGTGTGTGTATCCATTCCATGCTCTGTTGCTTTGATTTGGGCGTGATATGCGAAAGCCATGTTTCGTCTCTGGTTACGATCTGACTGAAGATGCCATCACCTTCTTCGTGATAACGAGTCAAGAACTTCATCGCACACTTAAATCTTTGGGATTTTTGGTCCTTCGTTAGGAGTTTCGGGACTCATCGGTAGCACAGTTTCCTAAACTTTAGGTGCTGACAAACATTGTCACGAAATCCGTTTGAGAGACCTGTTATTGTGAAGCGCCTGTTCTCACAAATCCTCGCTTCAACTGAAGCCACCAAATCGTCTGTAATCAGAGAAGGGCGACCGGAGCAGTCCTCATGATGGACGTTGTCATGGACATCTTTGAATTCTCGTACCCACTTACGCACTTTGCTTTCACTCATAACAGTATCACTGTACACGTCTCAAATCTGTCGATGAATTTCTGCACCAGACAGGTTCATTGCTGACAAAAACCGTATCTCTGAGCGAACCTCACACGCGAGTTGATAGCCTTAAACATTTTGAAAGCACAGAACAGAACCGTACAGATTAGTTACAGAGCTGAAACTGAGCACAGTTGTTCCCGAGGCATGCCGGCACACGATGCACGCGCTCCTTGCGGTATGCGCGCGAACTACTAGTGTCTACAACAAAACGGACCTTACTTAAAAAAAAAAAAAAAAAAAAAAAACGCGCCTCGTACATGAATGAATGCAGGTGATCAGACAGGATGCTGTCAGAGTCTATCTAGACGTATCACTATCTAGACGTATCACTCCAGTGTGAAGCAACATCTGTCTCCCGAGTCACACGATGGATTGGCTTCCTCTTGTCACAAGGTCATTAAGTACTTATTACCTACTAATGAACATCGAATTAGAAGTAGTGACTTGGCTATGTGTTGTCGATGTGGTTCCTTGGACACGACTCGGCATCGATTTACATGCACTGTTCACCCGGCTGTGGAATCAACATGCTTTTCTCACCAGGACTTCTGTCACTGCTTACACCACCGAAGTTATCCTGAAGCTGGATTCCTCCTTCTTTCAGAAGTCGAAGACTCATTCCATGGTACGGCTAATTTCTCATTTTCTGTATATTTTATTGTTGCTAGTGTGGGAGGCGATGATGTTTCAACAGTACACGCTTACTGCACACTGAGACACCTGGCAATTGTCGCGATTTCGGGACGTTTACCAGACAGGGGTTTAGTTAAGGTGGTCACTGGCAGTGGCCCTTGTCCGCTAGAGATGTCCTATAGGGTTTTATGATCCTTACTTGTTACCATTTCTATCTTTGGAAAGCTATTTCGCCTATTGTGTCCTGTTATATATAGGAAAAAAGTTTGAAAACATAATGTAATCGCATAGATAAAAAATCTACTCAACAAACGGCGGCAGGAAAACACACATATAAAAGCTATTACGTGCTCAGGCTTTCGGAGCTGAAGGGGAAGGAAGAGGGTTGTAGGAAAATGGGTAGAGTTCGGAAAAGCCACCAAAAACTACGGGTCGGGTGGGACACCGACCGGGATGAGAAGGAAAGACTGATTGTTGGGGACAGCACCAGGCGAGATTTGAAAACCTGAGAGCTTAAAGGTGGAAGAGAGGGAAATATACAAGACAGAGATTACTGCGAATACATCACTAATGAGTTAATAAGAGCGAAAAACTAAGTATATTATATGAACTTGCAGCTTGCTGCAGGTGAAAAATAGGTCCGCAAATCGTCTTGTAATTGAAATAAATGGTTACAGCTCAGTCATAAGTAACATTGACAAGTATATATTTTTTATTTATTGATGCTGACTAGTTTCGGACACCTGTGTTCATTTTAAAACCATCCGTGATGTATGTGTGACAAATACAAGCGATAGCCCAAGTACAGGAACTGCCCCTGCAGTATTCAAAGCGGTATATGGCCGACGTAACAGCAAAAGTACTCCACTTAGGACCGACAGTAGAGACCTCCGTTCTAGGTGGTGTATTTTTGCTATTACGTCGGTCATATACCGCTTTGATTACTGCAGGGGCAGTTTCTGTACATGGGCTATCGCCTGTATTTGTCTTACGTACCGTATGGATGGTTTGAAAATGGACACACGTCTCCAAAACTACCCTCCATCAGGACATAAAAAATAGATACTTCTCAATGCACTGCAATTAAGTGTATTGTACGAGACAGAGCTAGAAGGGTGATGGTGAAAAGTAGGCAGATCAGAAAGTGAAAGACATAGAAAACTAAAATGGAGTGAAGAAAGGAATAGTTACTGTGAAGAAATGTCGAGACAAAAATATTGAACCTAAATTATGACCAAGTGGGTGGGGAGAACCAAGTGCATGTTGCAACACCAGTTCCCACCTGTGGAGTTCTGAGAAACTGGTGTCTGGGGAAAGAAACTATATGGCACACGTGGTGAAACAGGCACCAAGGTCACGGATGTCATGTTGTACCGGCAACGCACAATATCTTGTTGCACAGCGTGCACTCACAGTATATGTTTTTCTAGTTACAGGGCTGGTGTAGGAGGTGACAGGAAGGTGCATATGGAAAGTCTTGCAGCGGGGATGGTCACAGGTGTAGGAGGCATAGAGTAGGGAGAAGATTGCAGAAGACGCGTGGGGTCTGACAAGAATACTGCGGAAGTTGGGAGGGCGACGCAAAGGTATTATAGGTGTGGTGGGCAAAATCTCAGACAGACAGGGCACGTAAATGCATACTGTAAGAGCTATGAGCAATTGTTGATCTCTGATACTGTGATACAGCTCTCTTTTACTGCAAGCTCTTTGCTTCCCATACTTTGGGAAGTGGTAGTATGGACCAAAACATGGAAAAAGTCCTGTAAGCATGTGCTCTAAAATGCATACCTTAAACGTTATGAGCACTTGTTCATTAGAATAATTGTGTTTCAAAGTACGGAAGAATAATAAGTGCTCATAGCTCCTAAGGTATGCATTTTAGAGCACATGTTTACTGGACATTTTTTTCTTATTTTCGTCCATACCACCACCTCCCAAGATATGGAAAGCAAAGAGCCTGCAGTAGAAGAGGTTTGCTTCACAGTGTCAAAAATCAAGAATTGCTCATAGCTCTTAAGGTATGCGTTTTAGAAACCTTGTTTACTTGACTTTTTTGTGTCGAATGACCATTCCTGTCATATCGCTGAATATTGACCACCACTTATGAAACATTCAACATTGAATATATTGTTTCGTATATATGGCATTTGAAGGAGAGTGTGGTGAAGAGATGGGTGTATTAAGAAAAGAGCCATCAACGCATTGGTTTGCTGGGTTGCTAGTCTACATTTTGTTTTTGGCTGCACAATTTTTTTAAGTGTTCAAGGCATTAGGCCATTAGATTGACAGGTTGCTAGTCTGTGTTCGATTCATGGTCGTGGCTTTTCTTTCATTCGCTTTTTTCTGTGTGTCTGATAATGTTGTGAATGCCTTTCCTTCCTTCTTTTGAGCACTGGGTAGTGTGATGGTCAATGGATAAGTATACACGTCGGGTTAGAGTTATCTGTAACGTGATAACTGCTATACATATAGACTCGATTCAATTTCCGCTTAAAGCAGGGTGTTAATGAGCACTAGTTGATTCAGTATACTCCAATTTATACTAAATGAAGGAAATACTTTTCTACAGTGCTTCCACACTGACATTGAACGTGATGTCCCTTTCCAAAAGGTTACAACTTAGTTTGGGCCGTGACGGAGGCGTAAGTGGCAGCATGTAGAAACCGTCACCAGTATCCTTTCTTACACTTGTAATTTTTAGTTGAAGAAACAAACACCATGTAAGGTCACTGGTCACTTAATCCATGTCTTATTTCAGCATAAGATGCTGAATATATTGATTCTATGTAACCTGCCTGTGAATGGTACACGATTCATTGTCGACCTGTGGGACGGTGTGCGTTGGTTCACAGACCAACGATTCTAGCAATATCATTTGTAGTGCAGTGCTGTGCACTGGCGGTCGATTTTAAGTGGGTGACTAATATTTTGTCCAGTGAGCTTACAT
The DNA here is from genome assembly GCF_023864345.2 of Schistocerca serialis cubense. Lineage (NCBI taxonomy): Eukaryota > Metazoa > Arthropoda > Insecta > Orthoptera > Acrididae > Schistocerca > Schistocerca serialis. The sequence goes on from NC_064645.1 coordinate 298,382,002, forward strand.
TCCCATAGAAATTACAATATATACATTTCAAATTGTAATTAGAATCTCCATAATTTAATAATAAAGTTTGCCTGAGTAGTGGATCAAAGTTGGTACAGCCTCTCTGATTTATGGGTATTCATTTTTCATCTTGGAGATGGCATTTCAAGCTCACTGCCTCTAGAACAACTGTTAACTCTGTGTGTGTGTTAATCCCTGCTGGGATTTCTTTAAAGTATTGAGTACACGATCAGCATTTGACAAGAGACAATGTGTTCATATGCATAAAAGGGATCACCATGCTACGAAACCAGGTTGTGTTGTTATGAATGAGTAATGTAAGTGTGCCACCATCTAGCAAGATTCTCAGATTGTGTTTGGAAGGCGTATGGAAAAGAGCTGCTGTCGATTTAGCAAATCTCGTTGATTTTCAGTGTATTATATTTTTACTATTTGTGAAGGATGTTATTCTTCTTTCAGAGTTCTCCTGTCTCTTGTGCAAAAATTTCGTTAAGTTGATTTGTTTAAGATTTGATACAGTTTTATTCGTTATGATATTACAAGCTACTTACATATGATGACTCGATGTGTTTTATTAATGTTACAAAAGTTTGGAAACTAAGATATTCGCGTCATCATTTCCGTAATGGGTTAGTCTGATGACTTACGGTAAGGTATTCTTAATTTAAAGAAATGATTTTTATGACGTATGTTAGTATCTGTAAGAATTTATAGACTGTGTTGTCACAAGTTTGTTTTCTTGTTCTGAAAACCTTATTTACATTACACTGTTTAACTACTGAATTTAAGGGAAGTGATTAGAACTGATTCTGATGTAACACTTGTGCTAACGCGATTGAGATTGAAAAGTACACAAGATGATATGTCAATGTTGGAAGGAGATTACGTCTAAAGAAAAAGTTATTTTTTATGTTTTTCAAAGTAAGTGTCAAAACCTTGGTTTACCAGTCCGTATCAACTATGGGAAATCTTGTTCTTCTTTTTCTTATTTACAATAAAACCTGTACCTTGATTCGCCGAACCTGATGACTCAGTTTCGAGAGATCAGAACTTCATCTTATTTCAGTTTGAGCTAACATGGATACAGATACAGTGCAAATCTGTATATGATTCTCTAGCTATATCAGATAGTAGTGATGATACATCATGTACGTTACGTAGATATATCGCCAATGCACTGCTATGAGGGGGGGCCCTACACTGGATGATACTACAGATAAGACACTTTTTTTTGTTTGATGTTGGGTTAGTGGCTGATTTCTGATGACACTTCATAATGCTGAATCTTTCACTATGGTGAACGGAAAACGAGTGAAATCCACCATGCAATTGGTCTAGTGAGAGAGAGAAAAGGAAGAGACGAGAGGAGGATAAATATGGCAGCTCTCATCTCTTCAACCATGACAACACTCACCTGTTTAATTTTTCCCGCCATATTTAACGAAAACAATTAGTCTAGAGGCATGGGAAAGGGAGAATGGCAAGGGATGGGGTGACCTTAACATGTGCCAGTTTGATGTGGTCTTGATTTTCATGTCATTTTTAAGTCATATAATTGACTAAGAGGTGTCACGATGAACGACGTCGACACGTGCCATTTTGCAGTGATGTGGAATTTCTCACCGTTTAAGTCAAATTATTGGTCTAGAGATGGCACGCATCACAGGCCCGACCTTGAGCTGCGTCTTTGGGCGTTATAGGTACAAAAAAAAAAAAAAAACTCAAATCAGTGGAGTTGTACCTACCATTATCAACTAATTACTTGTAACTCGGCACGTGCGTTAAAACTTGGAACCCGTTTCTCGTACAACTTGTTATGCGTTGTAATATGCTCAAAACTGTGAAATTTAAATACATTTATATCTAAAGTGTTCTTTCAGTTAGTTTCGATATGTTAGACAGTTAATACCCGATGAATAAGCCGAAAGTTTCAAATAAGGTCACTTTGACATTTGCTGGACGTTGGTACGTTTGATATCTGAATTAACTGGAGAATTAACGGTCTCGGTTATGTTTTAATACAGTTACTCCATTCTGACTTCACAAACAAAATCATGTCTTGAAAATGTGACAGTACAAAGCATGTGAAGTTGTAATAAAGTTTGTAATGAAACAGTTACTAGTATAACAATCGCAGTTTGTGTTGTTTTCTGTCTTTCAATACTTTATGTTTGATTGTGGAAGATAGTTGCAAGAGAAACCTGTGTTAGCATAAAATTATTGGTAAGAGACCACAGTCTGAAAGATCCATTAGAATTTGCAGGAATATCATGGGCTTTGGAATAAAATACTTTCAAGTTACATCATGCCTTAATAGTGTACATTTCCTTGTAAAGGAATACTACACAGTCTTTTGTGTGTATTCCATATTTATAATCGCATAATATGAATCTTTATGAGACTGATACTTACCCTGTTAGCTGTGAAATATTTGTGGGCCGGTTCAGCTATCGTTTGAGCAGTGTCCCTTTAAGGTTAAGTTCCGAATCCTTACTTAGTTGGCATGTGCCATCTGCAAATCATCTAGTTAACTCTTACCACATATCTAACTTTGCCATTTCTCATGGAAACCGCCGCAATTCCTGTCAAATAAGGGCACTTCATTTTCAGTATCCTTGTATCACACAACATCTCGAATTACTAAATTACCTTCATTTTTCCAGTTTTCCCACAGTCCATGATTTTATCCATACATCTTGCCCTCCAAATATACTAAGTTGAAGGCAGTGGAGTAGCTGATAAATTAATAATAAACTTAGAATCATGTGTGTTACTGATTGTGGTTATTTTTATTACGTTAAACATGTAAATGGTAGAATGTTGATGGACTAGATGTCTAACGAAATATATGTTTCCTTTCTTCACAGATTATGAACGTGTCTTACTCTTATTTCGCCATTCTTCGAAACTTCAAGGACGACTAGAAGAGACAAACAACATTGTGCTTCAATCAAGACAACACTGAGCATTATGTAGGACACTCTAAGTTCTGCTTGAACTCATTGCGCTAAGGATAACTATGTACCACCTTCACTATTATGTAATACGCTTCACTGAATCATATTATTTTCTTCGCCACTGAACCAAAAGAGGACACAATAAAAGATGACGGAAGGACACTGCTGATACTTCACTGGATTTGTCAAGCGCGCGACTCTTCTAAAAATGTATTCAGATTGGACAGCAGGCCGGCATAGGAGGTAGGCACTGGGTTGACACTACTGAATGCTTGCATAAAACTCAACAGAATCATACCGAACTCTGAAGCATCCATATCGATTTGGTCTAACATACAAAATAAAAGACGTCCAAATAAAGGTAACACTGACGTTATCAGGCTACATTACGAGGAAAAAAGTGTATCCCAACACACTTCATAAATTATATTTCCTGAAAATAAGAACACAGTCTCGGTGCTCTTACGAAAGGTATTTCTAATAAACGGATGGTTTGCAACGGATGATCTCAGCAAAAGAAAGATCTCAGTGGGAGGTTCTAACGCACATCTCGCATTATTGATAGGACATGTGTTCCAAGTCGGCAATGGCGCTTTGCTTCATTCCTTGTAACGGAATCTGAAATAAAATTTTTGAGAGTGAGTTACCAGTCACGTTGTAGGATTCCTCTATCCAAGAACGAGCCGCTGGGCAAAGGACAGCACTTCGTTTAGGGCAGATTGAAGGTCTCATTAATGAGAAGAAAAATAATCTCATAAGTTAGACAGAACTTTGAAATGTTTATCCAATGAAACTCTTCATACCTACAGTTTACACACAATTATTACATACGGTTGTGTATCCATGCCACAAAAAACATTAACAAATGTAATTAGCAAACTATCTGAAAGGCAACCCTGGTGGGAGTGTTTAAATGATCCAGAATGTATGCAAAGGTTAGTATACCAACAACATTTATTTTACCAAAACAGACATAAATGATCCCGAATGAGATTTTCACTTTGCAGCGGAGTGTGCGCTGATATGAAACTTCCTGGCAGATTAAGACTGTGTGCCGGACCAAGACTCGAATTCGGGACATTTGCCTTCCACGGGCAAGTGTTCTACCATCTGAGCTACCCAAGCACGACTCACGTCTCCGCAATATCCTTTCTTTCAGGAATGCCAGTTCTGCAAGTTTCGCAGGAGAGCTTCGGTAAAGTTTGGAAGGTAAGAGACAAGATACTAGCAGAAGTAAAGATGTGAGGACTGGGCGTAAGTCGTGCTTGGGTAGCTCAGTGGTAGAGCACTTGCCTGCGGAAGGCAAAGGCCCCGAGTTCGAGCCTCGGTACGGCACACAGTTTTAATCTGCCAGGAGGTTTCAGACATAAATATACTAAAAATGTTATTGATTGAATACAGTATTCATCTAACAGGTGATTTAAGACTACACTGGCCAAGGATCCTGGCTGGCAGAGATAGTTTAACTAGAGGAGTGAGTCAAGTACTCGGGCCATAAAAATGTGGATGAAGCAATCTGAATTGATCTGAAGTAGAGCAGACTTTGACTGATCAAATCTACTGAAGTTTCTCTACATAGTTGCTGCTGAGAGCAAGTGGCGTTTGAGATCTGTACGCCCTAACAATGCCGGAGCGGCAGTAGGTTACTCTGTTTGCTTCATGCTGCAATTTAACTTGCAGCTGGGGAGAGGTGTATGGCGGAGGGGAGACGTGGAGGCGGCACCTGTGAATCGATCATGGCCACGAAGAAATGCAAAAATCTCACGGTCTAGAAATCAAGCAGATGGATCGCAATCTACTCTCTACCAGAGCCCTGAAATCACGGTAGATTTCAGTGTGTGACACACTAGCTCGCTGGTCGTACTAAGGACCAACTTGGCTCACTTACACGACAGAGCACACAAGGATACCAGACGTGATGACTGGTAACCAAAGACGAGTAAGTGCGCCCTCGGCAAACGAGTAGTCCAAGACATTTGAAGTCACTGTTGGAACAGTAAGAACTTCAGCATAGGCTCCCCAGTCCAAACTACTCGCAAGTGAAGTCAGTCTTAGGACAGGTCCCAAGTACCAACCACACATGCCAGAGCTTCGACCAGAAGTGCTTACAGACCAAAGTCCCGCACCCAGGTGCCTAAAAACTCTCCAGAAAAAATCCGTTTTCCCGCAAAGTGCACGAACGACACCGCTATCACCCGGTCTTGAGCCAATCACAGTGCTCTAGAGGCGCTAAATCTCCTCTCCCATACGACAACACAAACTCATGTAGAACAAGGGCAAAAGTTAAGAGACCTACGTCTTTTAGAAAAAAAAAGAAACCACCAATTACTGGCTTTTTTAAGTTTTCGCAGAGGGGGAAGTTGTGTCTCCTCCCTTGGCAATAAGCCGATACATACAATCTCAAAGGTATCTAAGGTATCTAAATCGCCTGTGCCTTGGAGCTTGTTAGTCCTAGCTATGAGGTGTAATAAGGATTCTATCTCTAACCGTTTCTCAGACGCCGGAGGTCTCCTATGCAACCAAGTCAGCCGATGGCAGTGGTTGACTGGCCTATTTGCGCTATCGGCGAACACCATAACAGGTGAATTCTTATTACGCATGGCTCTGCACACAATGCCCATTTTACGACTCCACTGTGTAGATGCGTTGCTTCAGACCGTCACCCCATCCCAGGCCTTCTGCTGGCGGCACGGCAAGTAGCATGGCATTGTTCTGCTGGAGACCTGTCTTGGTGAGGGTCTGCCCTTTCTGCCCTGTAGAGCTGTGGACCTGTCTGGCAAGATTTACTAAGGAATGGGCACGTTGCTAATTGCTTTCAACTTCCAAGATGCTGTTACTATGAACTAAGAATCATAAAAATACCTCATGCTTATAGTGCCCTACCAGGCTCCATCAGTGTCCGCTCAGGCCGTTAACTATCTAGAGTCTCGCTCAAGGTGCGTCAGGCTGTAATGATATCTTTAATATTTTTCCGTATGCAACAAATAGATGGGAGAGTAACTTGTTCTCTCTTACTATCCTCTACCTGCTGCTTATTTCTGCATGGTTAGTGCCTCACTTCAGTATTGTTTAGTGTGGCACGAACCAATCGTTGAAAACAGTCGGAGAATCTCATTCTAATAACCGATATATATGTGAAAAAGGTAACTTTGCCAATTAGGATTGCCCATGGCTAAATCCCAGCTTGACCTCATTCATTCTATGAGTCATTCACTCACAAGAAGCTGCAAGCCAGCAAGAATACATGAAAACATACTGTTTCTATGAGCTCAGAATCATAAAAATATCTCATGCTTTTAGCGCCCTACCAGGCTCCACCAACGTCTGCCCTGGCCGTTAACTTTATAGAGTCTCGCTCAAGGTGCCTCTAGTTGTAATTAAATCTTTTATAATTTTCTGTATTCAAAAATTATGTGAGAGAGTAACTTATCCTCTCTCACTACCAAGTTATATTATTGTTACTAATAATCTGACACATTGTTGAAAAGGGGGTTTACAGTGAACTCATATACAGTGCGTTAGAATGACTTAGACAACTGTCATAGTTAGTGAAATACAAGCCCCGATATTTGAGTGATGTGCAGACTAAAATATGTAATGCAGAAAGAAAAAGATTAATACCCTATCTGACTGGAAAATCGTTGTTAAGGGGATCACATAGCACTCACTGTCACAAATACTTGGTAACAGAAATTGAAAATGGAGGACCTGATATCTTAATATGTAATGATTGACGTACAGTTTCATGAAAGCAACAGGTTGTTTGAACATGTGATAAGTTGTTGATTGTAGCGTTCAGCTATCTGCTGGGATAGTTTCCCAGCTCCCTACAAATAAATTCGTAATGAGGAAAATGATACCTAACTGAAAGATCATTTAACAGAAGCAATGAAACTCGATCAGGTGTATAACGGTACCAGCTGAGTATGGCTGTGGTAACATATTTCTCATATCAGCGTCCAGTGACACAGGATCAAACTTATTCTCACCTTGCACAGCTCCAGTAAACTAACAAGAATGCAAAGAAATTGTCGTGAACAATAATAATCTGTTCCCACTCTGCATTTGAATAATGGTCTCTGAAGTTGACTAACAGTGGTATACTTGAATTACAACACAAGATGTCGGCTCTGTACTGGGGCACATTTAAGTAAGACGTGTATAGGGAACATGTTTGTGGCAGATACGTTCGTAACATTTAAGTTCAGTACTAATCTATTATCCATTAAGAACAAATTAAAGAGTTTACAACTTCGTGGGGATAATCCAGCCGACATTTACTGTAACACAAGCAAGATAGCATTGTCACAAAAATAGTACCAAGACATCAGAGCAAAAAAACGTTGCGCACAATAAACATTATCACTGGAGAACTTAAGACCGCAAGGAATGAAATGAAGATAAATGATGCAGTAACCACTCTCGTTGATAATTCGCAGTCTCTTTGAGCCTATTCCGCTGCTTGTCAGCACGTGGTAGGATATCACTGCTCAGACCAACACTAATAAACAAACCTGGCTACCCTTACTCTAAACTGTACTTCAGCACTGAATATAAATTGGATTGAACTATCAGACATCTTCCACACATTTAAGACTGGTCTATAACATAGATCTCCATAAAAGAATGGTCCTATTCAGTACAGCACACATTTGCAGAAATCGCTCCCGAGAAAGACATATCTTAACACTCCAAAGTACAGCACTGCAATGGTAACCAAGCAAATAAATTAATGGCAGACTTCTTTTGACAAGAAACTCAGATGGCTTCCTAGCTACCAACGAGTCCCATTGGTTGATGGTCAACTGACTCACCAAAGACCTACCACTAGTGCAGTAGTTTAGCAAAGATTTTAGGAAAGTGTCTGAATCGATAGTTATCGGAACTGGATAACACAAAATCTTATAGATAATACGTAAATATTACAGGTTACAGAAAAGAAGAAAAATATGCACTAAGGGTATGAAAGAGTTAACTAACAGGCACCTTTCAACATGTAGTATTCTCAATGAAGGGTAGCTGTGATTTGGAGAAGGAGTGTAAAGTGAGCAACCTATATTCGCCTTAATCTTTGTAAATGTATGAAGTTTAGTATATGTGAAACTATTACAATTGATAATAATTTGTGAGTTAATAAAGGGTATTGCAGTATGAACCATGATATTCCAATGCAAAATTTACAGTAACACTGAACAGTTATTTTGGAGGTTCATGATAGCAATTTCATTATGATCCCACAGAATTAGGATTCGTGTTTTCGAAGTATAAGGAGTGATTTAACATGGCGTCATATTTTATGTTTAGATTTGTTCAGTAAGTCTTATGTCATGGTGTAAAGCTTGTTAATGGAACTACAGTTGCACACAGTTCTTTAAAAATATCATTTTATGTGGCTATGTGTCTGTAAAATCTTTTCCAGCTGAAAGTAACAAGAGGTAATTTTTGACTTTTTTTCCGTAAAACATGAATACTGGTATGTAGGAAGAGGGAGTGGTACTCATGCTCTCAGACAAAAGACAGGTAATGAAGTATATCAAACGACCGAAAGATTACCTAGGCAAGTTCATTGTTCTTCGATTTTGTAAAGATTCTCCTTGTACAGTTCAGTATCTCATACAAATTGTTAAAAAATTTAACTGCAATCTATTCCAGCAATGATATACAACAAGTAAATATAGTTCGGATTCTGAGACTAAATGTGCTATGATCTGAATCAGAGAACCCATACACCACACTCAATGAAGTGCTTTAATTCACCTCTGTTTGCAGGGTGTCCATGTTACGAAAAGGAAGAAAATAAGTATTTTCCAGAATAATATAGTCAGTAATGATTTATGACATTATAAAGTCTGTAGAAACTCGAGTTGCAGATTTATAACGATGTGTTGGTAAGATGAGCTACTATTATGTGGCAGCTGCGTGATGATACTCAGCAGATGTCATGAAGGAAGAATACAACAAGGAGGTCACTTGTTGTTTTATCTTCAATACTAATGTAAATTTCTTTTTATAATAAGTTCATAGGTTATCAATGACATCCTCCTCCTCTTCATTGTCACTTATATAATGTCTACAATTAGTTGGGCAGTCATGCAGTAGTTTACTGTATCATTTCACCTTCGCAGTTTCCTTTATCACGCCCATTCACCAGAATTCAGCAGAATTCTTCTCAGTGTTTATTGTTAGTGGACCATCTAACTATTAATTAATTTTTTTTACATCCAGCTTTTTTCCAACACATTTATCTTGGTAACTGACCAATATAATCGATTAGTTAGTAGTGGATTTAAAGAGCTGTTTGTTGCTGATGGAAAACCTATGTAATTCTCAATGATTTTCCAGCTCTTCAAGCATTCTGACATCAAAGCGTTATGGAATTCCCGTACCATCAGTGCACTACTTTCTACCAGCCATTTAACTATCTTATAAATACATTAATATTACTCTCATTGATGTATGGGATATGAAATACAGTGCATTATAATGTCGTGTACACAGAAAATTTAATTCTGACAACACAAATGTTTCTAAACTATAAAAAAGGTACTGGAAAGAAGGATTATTAGAAAAATAATGCGTGCAATAAAAACTGCAGATGGTTGCAAGTTAAGAAGTAATTGAGGAGATCTACAGAAATATAGAGAAAATATCTGAAGTAATGGCCAAAAGAAGATTAACCTTTTTCGGACGCCTCTACAGAATAGATGGGAATAGACTAACAAAACAAATACTCCCATATTTCTGGAAGAAGAAATCGACAGTAGCATGGATTACAGAAGTAAGGAAACATTTAGAAAGAAACAACATCAAAGAATCAGAAACAGCAGAAAGAAACCATTTTAAAAATAAAATATTAGATCTTGAAGGCTGTCAAAGCAGAACAACATGGACAGAAGAAAGAAGAGACTTCATGGGGAGAAAATGAGGGAATACTGGAAAAATAGGAAACAACAGCAAAGGAAGAAGAGGAACTGAAGTTGTTAACGTGATCCTAGTTCGTCAATACGATTGTAAAAAAAAAGTATAGTAACAGCTACAACTTTTCCAAATATGAATACAATATTTAAGTCAGCTACAGTAACAGAGTCATCACTATTTAGGAGATCGAAGTAAATGTAGACAAGGAATGTATTTATTTATTTACTACATAATTTACCTGAGCAGATTAGGACCTTATGGTCCTCTCTTTCAATGATCTGGGAAAAATCACAATAAGAGAAATTTGCTTTATTAATAAAACAATAATTAACAACAATAATAATAGTAGAAGGCATTAAGAATGATACTGATTTGGTTAGCACATTTGAAGTTACGTTTAGTATTATCAGAAGTGGAAGGGGCAATGACAGAAGAGAGGATTGAAATGAAAGTGACAATGGCTATTAGGAAATAAAAGAATTTCTACGGAAAACTCTGCAGATAAGAAGGAAGGAAAAGTGATAGGGGTGGGAAGGTTTGACGAGAATGTGCTGCAGACAGAAACGTGGAAGAAACAGTTATGTGACAGACAGTTGACCATTAGCTATCTTTTGAACTCTGACAAGATTTTAATTGCCCTGATGACTTGAGGAAGATTATTCTAAAGTAGGATCATGTTACATAAGATGATTTAGAGAACATGGCTGTGTATTATAGTGGTAAGAAGGGATTTTACTTCGTTGGGCACGAGTATTTCTACTGTGTTGTTTAGACGGTAGTGTAAAGGTTAAACACAGTTAAGAGGGAGGGCAATGATTGAGAAGATGATGGAGGGAACACGAGCGTATTGACGAATATACATGATAGTAGCATGCAGGCAGGAGTGAACTGTTGCTGCGTTAGCTCTCGTACGAACGACCTGAGAGGACAGCATCACCATAATCAAGAATGGCAAATTTTGTGACTCTATAAGGTACTGTTGAGCTCGTGAGAAAATACTTTTGTATATTTCTTTAGCGAACGAAGTGACACTGAACCTCCTTACAAACAAAGCAAAACAAAAAAGACAGGTTTTGTGCCTGGAGAACAAGATAAGGCTCAATGATGGGAAATGTGTATGCATTACATGTACTGTACGCAACTGAAGTCAACATTGGCAAAAGGCTCAGTTAAAGTTAAGGTGTGATTCAGTGCTGAGAAATTGTGTGAATTAAATATAGGTGCACAAGGTACAAGTGAGGTTAACACAGGCAACAGGCTCAGTAAAGAGTTAGGGCGCAATTCCAATTCAAAGCAAATAGTTGCAGCAGAAAAAGTCACATGTCATTTCCCAGTTGACAAACTGCCCTAGACGATTACTCATGACAGTCATGTATATGTCATTGTACCTATCATGAGGAAATATATAGATGTTCGTTCTTTCCGTGCGCTATACGAGATTGGAATAATAGAGAATTGTGAAGGTGGTTCGATGAACCCTCTGCCAGGCACTTAAATGTGATTTGCAGGGTATCCATGTAGATGTAGAAGTACTATTTCTGGTGTAGACAGAACATATATGATCAGTCTCTGAGAAATCTGGTGACTCACACATATGCTGAATGTTATATATACAATAGTCCACACAGATGTTCCACAGGTTTACAAAGGAGTTGATACTTGCAATATTCCGACACCAAATCTGGTGGTGTATAAGCATCTTAATGAGTACGTTGTGAGGCTTTTGTTCTACGGAAATTTTGACTTGATTTGCACGAACTGTTATGTTTCGTATTGCTGGGACACAACCACACATGACTTATCTCCTAAACTACCTGTTTCCAATGTTATGCATCCCCATAAGTCAATCTTTGTTATTTAAACACGTACCAGTGGAATTCGCAAAGTGAATCGAACACTTCTAATTCCTTGAATCCGATATTAAACGTAAAAGTAATGTAACTGTATCTGTACCTACATCATGGCTAGAGCTACAACGGCTTTAAAAACTGTGTGTTAACATTTTAGTGCAAAGCTAATAGTTAAAAATTGTGGGCTATATAAAAAGAAAACAACGTCTGAACTTCTATCTGTAGAAGTAACAGTTTCATCTGTCAACAGCAATAAGATCGCATCTTAAAACACGTGAGAGGTTATAAAGATTGAGCAACAGAAGAAAACAAACAAAAATTATCGCATTAGTAAACATAATAAGCTCCTTAGGAACAAACAATTATCTGAGAAAATGTGAATACTATCTGGAAAGAAGGCTAGTTGGTATTTCGCAACGTTAAAAACGTATAACTTACAGATTCGGAGACGGGCTGCTAGATTTGTTAGCGGTAGGTTCGATTAACAAGCGTGACTATGCAGATGCATTCGTAATTCAAATGGTGATCCCCAGAGTGAAGGCGAAATTCCTTACGAGTAATACTATTGAGAAAATGTGAAGAACCGGCATTTCAAGCTGAATGTGGACCGATCCTACTACCACCACATCACATTTCGTGTAAGGACAAAAAAGAAAGGGCTCGTGTCGTGGCATGTAGACAGTCGTTTTTCCCTAGCGCTACTTGCAAATGGGACGGGAAAGGAAATGACTAAGCGAGGATAAGAAGATGGGAAACGCTATTCTTAATTCTATTGTGATTATTCTTGCTCGCCTTTGGTACCTGGACTGTACTGTCACAGCTTCAATTTGAAGATGCAGTTGTGAGAAAAAGGTGAGATTCGCAAGAATTGAATTAGCGTATAAATTTACAAATGTTCAGTGTTTTCTCCACTACCATTCCTTGCGAAATAAGCATTATTTACTTCATAGGAACCTCCAAAACAATGACAAGGGCTGTGGCGTTATCAGTGACAACCGAGGACCCGCAACATTGACAAAATTAGTGGAAGAAGAAGTGGATGACCTTGAATTACCTGATTTTCATACGGGGCGCTTTCTTCGATTCAGTATACGAATATGTTAATGTCCAGTAGTTTTAAGAAAGAAGTATTATGGAAACATAGGCACACACACACACACACACACACACACACACACGCACGCACACACACACACACACATACACACACACTCACTCACTCACACACACACACACACACACACACACACACACAAATATATATATAAATAAATTTCACCGCAAATTTTGCAGAAATGAAAAGTGCTAATAATGTGTGGTTTTTCACAGAATGGATTGGTATCCAGGGGCTCGTAGTGTTAGCCGATCAGCAGATGGTAATAAAACTTAGGAAGTGTAGTTTTGTTTGGAAAGATGCACTTTTTTTAACTGTAGAATGCCTGATGACATTACCAGACTAAAACTACGATAAATCAGACTGTCAGTTGTGTTTCCTGCAGGGTTCTAGTGCGAGTCTCCTACAAGGTATCGTATTCTGAAACGTTTCCACACCAACACTTGTTTGTGTCATTCAGCCTGCATAGTTGCTAGGTACGATGTTATTATGTTTGCTTGAAGTGTGCTTGTGAGTTCCATGGCCGGCCGAGGTGGCCGAGCGGTTCTAGGCGCTACAGTCTGGAACCGCGCGACCGCTACGGTCGCAGGTTCGAATCCTGCCTCGGGCATGGATGTGAGTGATGTCCTTAGGTTAGTTAGGTTTAAGTAGTTCTAAGTTCTAGGGGACCGATGACCTCAGAAGTTAAGTCCCATAGTGCTCAGAGCCATTTGAACCATTTGAACCATTTTTGTGTTCCATTAGTGCTCTGCGACTTAGTGCGTGACAGTCAAAGCGGTAGGTCGTGTGTGGACGATGGTATTTAACAATGCAAAGAAAGCCGACTTGCTAATGGTGTATGGAGAATTCAGTTTGTTATTTTATGGTGTGTGCGTCGAGATATCGCAGTAGATGTCAATCATCTCGGCAATTATTTATCAACCTCTTCTACTACTTATGTGAAAGTGGTAGTGTGACACCTAGACCACGTAACAGAAGGAAACAAATGAGGACAGAGGAAAGTAAAACTAATGTTCTTGCTGCTGTTGCAGTTGATCCACATATTAACTTCCACAGAATCGCATGAGTAAGTGACGTGACTCAAGCAAGTGTCCTACGCATTCTCCATCGATATAGGTTCCTTCCCAATCACATCTTCCTCCATCAAGAGCTACATGGAAACGGTTATGAGAATCGCGTTAACTTTTGTACTTGGACAATAACTCAGGATACTCTAGCTGTATTATGTATCTTGTTTATTGATGAAGCCACATGTACCGATGACGGCCAGGTGAACTGCCGAAACAGGCACTATTATTCTGTTAACAATCCCCATTGGCATCATCATATGGTGTGTCAGCGTCCATGAAGTGGGATAGTGAACCATTCGCTCATAGACGTGACACTGAACAAGCACGAATATTGCAGCTTCCACGGGTACTAGAAGACGTTGCTCTGCAGACTAAGAGGAATCTGTGGTACCAACACGATGGCTGTCCAGCCATAGTGCACGAAATACTACACAATGACTTCACGAATTGTTTCGAAATCGTTGGACTCAAAGGATCTGTACCTTGGATAACCCATTCCCCAGATTTGACGCCTGTAGACATTTTTCTGTGGGAAAAGCTGAAGGACGATTTTATAAGCACGTACCAATTACATCCAACGATACGCAGGGACGTATTAGTGCAGCCTGTTTGGGTACCTCTGCTGAAATGGTAACAGATGTGCAGCAGTCGTTCCATACCAGATTGGAAGCTTGTATTGCCGCTGCCAGTGGTCATGCTGAACACAACCTGTGGTGGTCTGTTGTCCCTTTACTGGTCAGGATGCACATAACTAGAATATGCATTTGCGTTATTCATTAGTATGTGCTAGCACAGGTATTGCACAAGTGTCAGTGTGGGACCTGTTCAAATGTCGATATCTCGAAACGACTCGCAACGAACACCAGTGACGTTCTAATTTACCCTACATTTAGTTTGTTGATGTCAACAGACATTGTTCCACCGAAAAAAGTGTATGTTGCAAAAAATACACACATTCTAAGCAATATCATAATCTGTTGACTGGGTAACAATGCGAGCCGCTGCCTACCACCCATTCTGTGAAAACCGCACGTGACTAGCAATTTCCACTTCAACAATATTTGCGATGCAAGTTTTAGGTGATTCACTCTCTATATCAGTAATTGCCATAAGAATCAAGAAAAGATGTCTCTGAATTTCGTAAGTCGTTCCTGACTTTTCATTTATAAACTCTCTCTCGTCTTCTTCACGTCGCGTAGTGTTCTCTGTCTTGGTCATTGCTTGTGTAAGCATGTGTGATTATTAGATATTAATAATTGCGTGAAGTGAGAGTAGAGCAAATTTATTTATTTTAAGATTAATTTCCACTATTTTCACAGCTGACAGATCAAATGTTCAGGTTCCTGTAGGTACCTGTAATGCTTTCCGGAATAACAGCTTGGTGACGAACAATTAGCAGCCATTTTTTACACCTCGTGCAGATCGCTAATAAGAGAAGGTTTACTACCTTTTGGTTCAAAAAATCGATTTTTTTAAATTGCATTTTTGGATCCATAAAAGTGTTTAGAATCCACCCTGTAACGGTTTTTCCGAATACGGAACGGAAATGTTTGTTATTCGCAGTTGAACAAAAAAATGCACCAGCCTGAAATCGGCCTTTCTAACGTCCTGTTTTTTTTTCGGCAATTTCAACTTTGTAGCCGCGAAAAATTATTCTATGTGTTGCCCATGACTAAAACTGACTCAAGCGGTCGCTAGATGGCGCTGCGTCTCTACTCCATTTACAGACCATCGGTAAATATTGCGATATAGATTCCTACGTAAGATTCGCTTCTTGGATCAGTTTATCTGTGTTACCGGCGTGTTAACAAGCTCACGTGTGACAAGTGCAACGAAAGTACCGCGAACCCGGGAGAGACTGTCGCTCGATTGAGAGGCCGAGGAAATGCAGAGGGAACCAGCACACGGCCGAGCACGAGACTACGTTCGCGAGCACATCCCCGATAAAGCTGAAATTCACTGACTACGATGACATCAAGAATGATCCTTGATTTTCCTACGTGATGCTGGACTTTTTGGCAGTCTTCAACTTTTTCTCAACAATATTGAAGTGCATGTCCTGGAACGGTGACGTCAAATTCACCAGGACCAGTGAACGAGTCCTTGGTTTTAAGCTGACTATAGGATGCAAGTGTCCCGTACGTCATGTCAAATCATCTCCGACGGTGAACCAGTCGTATGAAATTAATCGTCGTCCTACGTTCGTTATGCGTCTGTTAGGACAAGGTATGTGCGGTGTGAACTTATTTTGTGGGCTCATGGATGTGTCAGTTGGCTTCTCTACTACTCTGTACTACAATTGCCTGGAAAATGTGTATGTTGCTGCGAAGGCTGTATTTGAGGTCGTTCGGACGAGAGCAGTTTCTGAGGAAGTTGAACTAAACGGACAGAAGGGGGAGGAACGAACGCATATATGTCTCAGGCGATGGATCATGGAAGAAGCGCGGCATTTCCTCATTATTCGGAATAACTTCGCTAATCGGCAAATATTCCAAGAAAGTGTTAGATTGTCAAGTAAAGTCATCGTTCTGTCAGATTTGTTGTGATAAGAGAGCGTCACTAGACCCGGGGAGTATGAAAAATGACACGAGTCTCATGAAGAACAATGGAGCGCTAATCATTCCGGAAGCGCGGGAAAAATAGAGGTCGACGCTGTGAAGGAGATGTTTTGACGTTCAGAAGAGTTATTCAGCGTGAAGTACGAGTACTATATTGGGGACAGCGATACAAAAACTTTCAAATGCTTCGTTGATTTGAACCCGTACCCAGATATGATCATCGAGAGGAAAGAATGCGTAGGACACGTAGAGAAAAGAACGGGCACGCGGCTTAGTAATGCGAAGAAACAAAGCAAAGGCATCGGAGGAAAAGGACAAGGGTAGCTTACTGATAAAGCTTACGACGTACTACGGCTTGGCAATCCGACGGCATTCCAATTCGGTGGAACAGATGAAGAAGGCAATTTGGGCAACGTATTTCCACAAGTGTTCGACGGATGACCACCCACAACACCAAAATTGTCCGGCTGGGGAAACTAGTTGGTGCAAGTGGCGCATTGCACAGGATACCGAAAATCTGGACGAATATCAACCCGACCAGCCGCTCTCGAAAGAAGTTCAAAAAGTGATTCATCAGATCTACGAGGTCCTTTTTGGAGGACGATTTATTGTACCGGTGCTTGGGAGGAAACACACAAAATTCAAATGAAAGTTTGAACGAGTGTGTTTGGAAGTGAGCCCCCAAGCATTTGCATTCTTGTGCGATGACTGTGGAGATTGCGACTTTCATGGCAGTGAGCAGCTTCAACGAAGGGTATTCAGCAATTCTGAAGACCATGACAACGATGGACGTCACCCTAGGACTCTATTCGACGCAGTTCGCCAAGCATTCGGACGACCACCGGATTCAAGTGGCCGAAAACAGCTTGTCACCGGCTGAACGAAAGGCTCTGAAGGAGCGTAGGATGGCCCACATTGAGCAGAACGCCTCCTATGAGGAAGAGGAAGGACTAGTGTATGGACCCGGAACAGCAGATTGAACGTAAGTTGCATAATATTGCATTTGTAGGTAAAATTTCAAACGCGTTTCCCTCGAAATGACTTTTTTTCATCGCGCGGTATGGTAACTTCAAATCTACTGAACCGATTGGCATGATTATTTGTTTGCGACGAAGCTAACTAAATTGTCTAGGAGTTGTTCCACTTTTATTCCGATCCATCAACTATAAATATTTTTACTTGGCCGACGAAGTCGAAAAATCGATGACAAAAACCCTATTTTTTTTCAAATGGCCGCGATTTTGTTTCCTATGGTACAAATAATTTAAGCGAGATACAACTCCTATAGAATCGTATATACTTCGCTAACGTCAACTCAATTTTGATTTCAGACGAGCCGGCTGACCTGTGACACACGGCGCGTGGTCAACATCGAAATTTTGTTTCGTTCCGACAGCACTTCCACCTTTGCTCTTCGACATTTGCGGTCGAAAAATTCCAGTTTGTGGAGGAAATATCAGTAAACATTTTGACCAAATTTGACATTGATGTCTGTAACACATCCCGAGAAAAAAATTCTCAAAATACATACTTTTTTCGGGCCAAAGATAGTAAACCTCCCCTTAACGGTAGCAATCATTTTCAGAGCCTAAGGTTCTTATTTCATTATGTAATCCGATGTTCAAGTATGAATAAAGTCGGCGAGCCTGTAATACTATTCACGATGTCGCAAATTAGGAATTGCGAACCTATTATTTAGGCAATTGAGTACTATTCTACATGCTCTCATTCTCAAAATATAAATAATTTTCTTAGTTAATGTAATTTTTCTCCTCGGTCAGGGAGGAAGAATAATAACTTGTTCAATTTGTAAAGCTCTTTCTTTTGAATAAATCATTCAATTTTCGTGAAACAGTAATCATTGGTTTGTCTGTACATCTGATCACATCTACCGATTTACATCTCATTGGGATCATTCCTTCCTGCTGCGTCGTTTTTTTGAGCTAGATTGTCTAATACTTTTGACATAATTCTGCTTTGGCAGCATTAAGTCGAGAGATATGTTGAAGGAAATGGTACAGATGAGTCTAATGAGTTCCATACCCAAATTGATACACTGCTGCAGGTTTCTGTAAAGCATTACGTGTCTCTGTTTACGCTCCTGCCCCACCCCCTCCCATCCCGTCACAGCCTCGTTTTGTATTTAGGGATGGAGCAGTAGCTTGGGATTAGGCGCTCTGGATATATTGGCACCTCACTGTGGGCGTCAGACAAAATATCAGGAAATGCCAGTTGTGACTCCATGACATATGCTAGACGAGAATCATAAGCCTCATCCGAGAATTTAATTAATCTGACTATTTATTCATTGGGTAGCCATTGAATTCCTCCAGTTTCCAGTGATCGTGGCTGGTCATGTGCATATATGTTGTTTACATTATGGAACATGATGTAACAGAAGTCATCAGATGCATTGAAGTTCACAACCAATAATGTGTTATTTGCCTCAACATGCCTGTGCATGCACTGGCCAAGCCCACATGAAACCTACGTTTGAAAAGTAGCAGCATATCGATATGGTAAATTGTTCGATACTGTAACGAGTTTTCCTCAACGTGGAGTCACATTAAAGCCCTGGCAAGGTTTAACAGTAGGGAGCAACCAGCATATACGTGCTCATGCGCACACTCTGGAATTGCTCGAGAGTGTCTGCAAATAAGTGTCTGCAGTATCCGTATGCAGTTCTGTGTACTCCCCTAAGTCAGACACGTTGAATTCCTGCAAAGCATTCATCCCATACCAATACTTCACAACCGTTATGGTATTGCTTGTAAGATTATCGGTGAACATAGCTATGCCACGATATGAGTAGGATGGTAGTGGGCATTCTGAACGGAAAATGCTGATATCAACATTAGCACTTAGCTATCTGTAATGCCATATTACACCCGAGACACTTATGGATGGTATATTATGCTGACAGCAGCATCAGTATTTCCTTATGTCCAAGGTCATTCCAGGAATCATGACATCCGGCTACATACAAAGGCCAAGGAGGTGCGGGAATGGCAAGGCAGGGCTCTCCTGCCCCACGCAATCTGCTCTGAGCACCCCTCCTCTGTTTACGTGGGGCTATATGGTATCATCACAATACTAAAACTGATGTGTACGAAGTGCTGTGTACATTGGAGCTGTTTAAAATGCGTCTTCACAAGAAGTGCATGAATATTCATCTATGTACAACTAACTACAGTTCTTATTATGGTTTGTGTAATTTATTTTGTTACTGTTACAGCAGTAGCACATTGCGTTTTTTTGTTTTCGTTTTTTAATCCAAGCACTCTCTCACGACATTTTCGCCATGACAATGGCAACGATTGATGAAGACATCGGCTTTAAGTATCTGAAAAAGAAGTTCTCACACCATGCTGCTAGGCATTCAATTTTCTGTATTTACTTTTTTTGTCCACTGCACCACACAAAGGAAATGCTAACAGTAAACTGATTGAAGCAACTTGCTGTTGTTGCTGAGGTGTTCTATAAATCCTAATGACGATATTGTCAACAATTATGCAATGATAAATAATTAAAGGTTAAATGAATGTACTTGTTCTCACAGGAATGGGTGTGCCACCTTCAGCTCTGAAGCGCTTATCAGCCATGCAGCATAGTACCAAGCACACCACCTAAATGTCTTATCCACACCAGTATAGACACAGGTAAGATAATAATAGTAATAACAGCAGAAGTAGCGAATATATATTTGCAGCTATTGATAAATAGTTTTCCCACTTGTGAGAGAAATGTCATATGGTACGGTGTCGCAACATAGATCAACACTCTCTGCTACAAGGCAGTGTATGTACCAATGCCGCCGGCCGGAGTGGCCGAGCGGTTCTAGGCGCTACAGTATGGAGCCACGCAGCCGCTACGGTCGCAGGTTCGGATCCTGCCTCGGGCATGGATGTGTGTGATGTCCTTAGGTTAGTTAGATTTAAGTAGTTCTAAGTTCTAGGGGACTGATGACCACAGCAGTTAAGTCCCATAGTGCTCACAGCCATTTTTTTTGTACCAATGCCGACTGTGGCGACTAAGAAAGAGCAGCAAATGAGCGTAACTAAAGATATGTGATTTCCTTGCAGTTGAGGTGAAGTTGTTGCAGCAGCTGCCA
This sequence comes from Schistocerca serialis cubense, assembly GCF_023864345.2. Lineage (NCBI taxonomy): Eukaryota > Metazoa > Arthropoda > Insecta > Orthoptera > Acrididae > Schistocerca > Schistocerca serialis. Next base: position 298,402,580 of record NC_064645.1, read on the forward strand.
TTTGACATGAACGCACTGCTTTTCAACCAATCTCACTGTTTGAACGCCAATGGGTATAAGCATGTCATTGTTGATACGATATCGAAAAGGGATTTCTACCCAGTGGAAGTATTTAAAAGCCGTCTATTTGGCGATGTCATAGTAATATTATCTGTCGATAAATGACGTTAGCTCTGCGGTGTTTCAGTGTAGATTTTGGCCTTGACAGCAAAATTGAGGCAATGAACGCTAAATGAATGGAACTGCAAAGTCTTATTGAGGCAGGGGCTGTAAATTTTGAGGTGTTGAATGCTAGAGTAAAGTAATATCAGCTGTATTGCAAAAAGAAAATTGAAGAAATCAACACAAAACTAATGGCTATACATGGATATATCAAGGTGATAACTAAGACACTTGACTGTCAGTAGTTTTAAAGCATATGTAAGTTAAACGCAATCTCAAAAATGGCTTAGACACAGGAGCATGTCATCGACAAAACATGAAATTAATTAGGAAATGAAAGCCACTTGACGGTATTCATGACTGATAAATTATGGCAGTTGCAACAGATCAGAATCTCTCATAAGCCTTTGCACTTGTAACCGATGGTCTGAAAGGGTTATCATGCACAATGGATGGAGGTGGAAGGAAGATGAAGGAGAAGAAGAAGAAGTAGCAGAGAGAAAAGATAAGGGCTTACTTTCTATTACTGACTTCCTTGCCATCACAGTAATAATGAGGTAGCCACAACATACTGGATTGGCTGGAAAAAACCATAGTGTTAGGTAAGCAACTAATACATTTAACGGAGAATGTAATACAAATTGGGGATATGGAATATGAAGGAACTCCTGGTTTATTAGAACTAATATTCTTAAAAACCTGTAACAGTAAAGAGCATACCCCAAAAGTGTCTGGTCAATGCATGACTAACACACATGACCTCAAAAGGACAAAAGAATGCCTCAAAGATTCACGAGTACAGGAATATAATGAAACTAGTGTCAGCAGCTGCACTTAGCACAGGTAAAGGGGTCGAAGTTCACATGCTCAAATTGTTTCAAGTTTAGGGAAGGAACCATCCCAGCAGTCCCCTGGAGCAATTTAGAGAAATCACAGAAAAAATTAACCTTGGTGGATAGCTATGGATTTGAACCATCGTGCTACTTACTGCACGTCCGGTGTGCTACTCTGGAGTATACACACTATCATGACCTCAATGAAATCAAGATCTGAAAGTCGTTCGTGAGCTTCACAGACCTTCACAAGGAATCTTTCTGCACAAGCATGTGGTGACACAATCATTGGATCATTTATGCTAGGTTAATCTCGTAGATATGTGATACTATCACCAAATCATATAACAAACTTTATCTATGGAGTGGGTAAGTTGTAGTAATATCGCCTGGCTTCTCCGACAATGCAATTCAAATTCATGTGCAGAAGGAATTGTAAAAGGATATGAGTTAGATGCATAAGTTAATACATTTAAAACAGAGATAGAAACAACAGAAGAGACAGTGGACTTAAGCCACAAAGATTCAGAATGAGCGCACTTTGAATGCCATGAAGGCAGTGTAGACACTTTTTTTGCTCCAAGATGAACAGTTTCAACAGCAGCTCAGATTCGTGTTCGCCACCAGCATGGATGGATGATACAAGGATTTTGACTGTGCTTTTCATCATATATGTGCATTTTACCAAATGTGTGTGTTTTATCAGCTGGATTTTTATCAAGATATGAGTATGTAGGGAGTTCCTTTTATGCTTTGGTTTAATGCAACGAAACATGTCAATTTTGTTGCAAGTTACGTAAGATCAGATAATGGTAGCACAAGACTGCTGAAACTGGTCAATAAAATATCTACACCGTGACTGTGGCGTACCAAGCGTGTTCATTCCAATCATACTGATTGCTTCACAGGACAGCATGTGTACCTCACGAAGAATCGCTACTGGATTTCTCAAGGGGACAAGGGCTGCTGCATAAATGGTAAAATCTGCGAGCTGCGTCAGCCAGTGGACATAGTGACAGTCAGTACAGTGTAATAATTTTTTTGTTTATTTGTAGACGCTATCACACTCTTATGACACAGTCATACCCGGTTTCGGCCATACAATGACCATCTTCAGATTCTAAAACAATACAAATGAAAATTTATATTAAACCTAAAAATAAGTGCAATGTTTAACCAGGCTTAATAGTAATCTAACTGAGTTTATGCGAAATACATATAGTTCATACCTAAAGGCGGCATACACTGAACACAGGTTCATGCATTGTCAAACTGGCTATAAAGTGTAAAACACCGGGCTTATATAGATATAAAAATTTGTTACATTTTGTTCACCCTTGTTGGGATGGATGCGCGCGTCCTCTATAAGATAGTCTTTATTTTTCAAAAGCCTAAAATATGACAAATTTAACATAAATGTTTAGGTGAAACGTATATAAAATTTAAAATTACTGAACAGATCGTTAAATCAGTGAAATTACATTTCAGAACAAGGAGAAAACATTGCTATAGATGAAAACAGCAGTAGCACTTGTAGAGTGTATTTCTGACGCCCAATGGCGCTGTATTTCCGGCTATTGCCTGTTTAGGCCGTTGTCCATTAGTACGACAGGGACGACACGGGCAGGACGACGAGTGTAGTGCTCTACTGCAGGTGGATGGCACGCTCCTCCACATTAGAGATTGTTGACATCTGCTGCGGCCCGTACAAGACAGTGCGATACTCGACCGCCGGAAGGCTCCATCCTCAGCTGAAGCACGTATGTAGTAAAAACGATTCGCTCAGATGAACAGATCGTCGTAAATGTTGAAGTATGCGTCTGTTGCAAATCCATTCTGTTCATTGAGGAGTTTGGCAGGTTCTCTGCGTCTCGTAACATAATTCTCCAGTTGTTCTAAAATGTCTAATCGCTTACTTTTTGTAACTTCATGTAGAATTTGAATCTGTTCGTCGATGTTACCAATATTATGATCCTCCTCTTGCATATGTAAACCTAGCGCTGTCTTATTACTGGGATACGTGTGTTCTTTAAACCGTACATCAAAGGACCTGCCTGTCTGTCCGATATAGCTTTTTTTGCATTCATGACATGGTATTTTGTAGACCCCCAGATTTACTATATTTATTACTTTTCCGTGGCAAGTTATGATGCACTAGTCTTTTTTAGTTATCGGAAGTCCTAAATGCAGTTTTGACCCCGTTTGTTCGGAATATATGTTCGATTTTATGTGATGTTTTGGCTGTATATTTCACAGTGGCGCACTTATCCTTTTCGGATGTCGGTTTTACCTGTCGTTTCTCGCTCCTTTTCAACTTTTTAAATTTTACTATGTATGGAGTTAACTATATCTGGGTCATAATTATTTGCAAGGGCGACCTGTCTTAATATGTCAAATTCTTTCTTCACTTCAATTTCACATAATGGAAGTTTTACTATTCTGTGTAACACAATAAAAATGTGCATGTTTCTGACGTAGTGGGTGATTGGAGTTACAGACAACGCGATGGACTCGCTATGGGAAACTGCTCAGCAGGAACAATAGCAGACATTTCTATTAACCAGCTAGAAAAAACTTTCTTCGAGCTGAATCCAGAGCTTCTGACGAATATACACTCCTGGAAATGGAAAAAAGAACACATTGACACCGGTGTGTCAGACCCACCATACTTGCTCCGGACACTGCGAGAGAGATGTACAAGCAATGATCACACGCACGGCACAGCGGACACACCAGGAACCGCGGTGTTGGCCGTCGAATGGCGCTAGCTGCGCAGCATTTGTGCACCGCCGTCGTCAGTGTCAGCCAGTTTGCCGTGGCATACGGAGCTCCATCGCAGTTTTTAACACTGGTAGCATGCCGCGACAGCGTGGACGTGAACCGTATGTGCAGTTGACGGACTTTGAGCGAGAGCGTATAGTGGGCATGCGGGAGGCCGGGTGGACGTACCGCCGAATTGCTCAACACGTGGGGCGTGAGGTCTCCACAGTGCATCGATGTTGTCGCCAGTGGTCGGCGGAAGGTGCACGTGCCCGTCGACCTGGGACCGGACCGCAGCGACGCACGGATGCACGCCAAGACCGTAGGATCCTACGCAGTGCCGTAGGGGACCGCACCGCCACTTCCCAGCAAATTAGGGACACTGTTGCTCCTGGGGTATCGGCGAGGACCATTCGCAACCGTCTCCATGAAGCTGGGCTACGGTCCCGCACACCGTTAGGCCGTCTTCCGCTCACGCCCCAACATCGTGCAGCCCGCCTCCAGTGGTGTCGCGACAGGCGTGAATGGAGGGACGAATGGAGACGTGTCGTCTTCAGCGATGAGAGTCGCTTCTGCCTTGGTGCCGATGATGGTCGTATGCGTGTTTGGCGCCGTGCAGCTGAGCGCCACAATCAGGACTGCATACGACCGAGGCACACAGGGCCAACACTCGGCATCATGGTGTGGGGAGCGATCTCCTACACTGGCCGTACACCACTGGTGATCGTCGAGGGGACACTGAATAGTGCACGGTACATCCAAACCGTCATCGAACCCATCGTTCTACCATTCCTAGACCGGCAAGGGAACTTGCTGTTCCAACAGGACAATGCACGTCCGCATGTATCCCGTGCCACCCAACGTGCTCTAGAAGGTGTACGTCAACTACCCTGGCCAGCAAGATCTCCGGATCTGTCCCCCATTGAGCATGTTTGGGACTGGATGAAGCGTCATCTCACGCTGTCTGCACGTCCAGCACGAACGATGGTCCAACTGAGGCGCCAGGTGGAAATGGCATGGCAAGCCGTTCCACAGGACTACATCCAGCATCTCTACGATCGTCTCCATGGGAGAATAGCAGCCTGCATTGCTGCGAAAGGTGGATATACACTGTACTAGTACCGACATTGTGCATGCTCTGTTGCCTGTGTCTATGTGCCTGTGGTTCTGTCAGTGTGATCATGTGATGTATCTGACCCCAGGAATGTGTCAATAAAGTTTCCCCTTCTTGGGACAATGAATTCACGGTGTTCTTATTTCAATTTCCAGGAGTGTAGTATATTACAGAAGAAATGTCGTTGACTCAATTATTATTTATAGAGGTAGTAAAAGGCAAATAGAAGATGTGGCACAGAAGTTACGCAGTATGCACTCCAAGATAAAATTCACGACAGAAACTGAAGTAGCCGAAAACATGAATTTCCTAGATCTGATGATTCATATAAAAATGTTAGACATGCGTTTCAAATATTTAGGAAACCAACATGTACGGACGTGATTATCAATGCCCACTCCAAAATGTAGATATTGGGACACTCCAGTCCCACAGGTGGATATTTTGAAGATTACTAAGGCAAAGTTACCGGTCGAGATTCGTGAAAAACTCACATATGCTCCAGAAGACTTCCTCTCTGTCGTCGACACCATCGAAGACTTAACGGCTTCAAATCGTGGGAATGGGCCGGCGACTAATGTACACAAGAATTTTGCAAAGTACCCAAGACCGAGAGGCAATAATAATAGTAGAGCGCAACAGAGCTGAGATTCCAAGCTCAGCATAACAAACAACAGCTGAACGACGGCCAAAGATTGAAAGCCAATGCGGTGCATTTCCAACCTCGCTGGTCGAAAGGTAATCCTAACGAGCGAAGATTCAACCTGATGCAAACCACGAATCAAAATAACCATAACCAACATAGTCGGAATAATCAGCAGTTCCACGGGAATAATCCGACCTGGCAAGCACACAGTATTAACCAGCAATCTCCGAATACAAATGCCTGGAGAGAGCAACGGCCAGTGATTACGGATGTCACTGACGAATCCAGAACCCATCCGTTAAAATAAAAACGACCGGATCGTGTCCCGGAGAAACGGTTGGGTGTGATGTAAGGGGCTCTGGCAAGACAGTTGTCATGTTACAGTGCAATGAAGGACAGAGACTAGTAGATGAACTGACACATGGCGTCCAGCATTGTACAGTCAAGCGTATGATCGATCCTATATAGGCCATATATGCAGAAGTAAAGTAATTCTTCATACAGGTGCAAATGTGAATGCAATCTCCGCAGCATTGTTTGAGAAGGGTTACACACCGGAAACTACCAGTCTTTCCTTACATGGGTGTGGTGTGTGGATGCACACATATTCCCAGCACTCTTACGGGACTTGGTAAGAATGTCTTCCACGAGTAAGGAGTGTGTTGAGGTGGGGTAGATGTTACGCTTTATAACCAGAATAAATTAATAATTGATTCATTTCATGGAGCCCCTTTCCCTCGATTCAAATATTATATCTGCTGAACAGTTATTTCAAACAGGTAATCCACACTAACAATTATAGTTGCTGCTGACATCAATCTATCCTCGGTATGTTGGCAAAAATACACGTTTAAAGGTGGGCACAAAATATAGCCGAAAATCTTACTGACTGCTGTCTCAGAAAATTATTTTGGAAAATTAATTCAGGAACCCACTCAAAGAGCAAATGTTTATGAAAGCATGCTTGATCTCTTAGCAACAAATAATCATGAGCAAATACGGTGCGTCATGAGGGATTCAGGGAGTAGTGACCACACGGTTGTTTTAGAGAGACTGAATACCGTAACATCGAAATCCACTAAAAATAAATGCAATATATATGCTTTTAAAAAGGCAGATAAATATTCACTTTGCGCCTTGCTAAAAGACAGTCTCCACTCTCAGTCTACATGTGTGGTGAAAATTCAAAGAACTAGTGCAAACTGTAATTGAAAGATGTATCAAATAAATTAATAAGAGGAGGTACTGATCCCTCATGGTACACAAAACGGACCAGAACACTGTTGCAGAAGCAACGAAAAAAGCTTGCTAATTTAAAAGAACGCAAAAAGATTGGCAAAGTTTAACAGCAGCTCGAAATTTTGAGCTAACTTCAATTCGAGATGATTTTAATAGTGTCCACAACGAAACCCTGTCTCGAAATCTCACAGAGTACAGCGGCGCAAGGAACCTTGATTGTGCGATAACAGTGCTGAAGTTAATGATGACAGCGCCACTAAAGGAGAGTTACTAAACACGGTTTTCCGAAATTTCTTCATCGACGAAGACGAAGCAAATATTCCACAACTCGAATTAAGAACAAATGCCGGCATGAGTAACTTACAAGTAGATATCCTCGATGTAGTAAAGTAGCTTAAATCACTTGATAAAGTTTACACTGTGTACCAGTCAGGAACATTTCAGAATATGCTGATACAGTAGCTCCATACATAGCAATCATATACAATCCCCCACTCGACGAAAGATCCGTAGATAAATACTGGAATGTTACACAAGAGACACCAATACCGAAGGAAAGAAATACGAGTAGTCCTCTCAATTATTGACCCATATCACTAACGTCGATTAGCTGTAGGGTTTCGAACACATGCTATAGGGTTTGGAGCACATACTGTGTTCTAACATTGTGAATTTCCTCGAAGGAAACAATTGATTGACACAAAACCAATAAGGATTCGGAAAATATATTGCTCTTGTGAAACACAATTAGCTCTTGATTCTCATGTAGTGATGAGTGCTATCGACAGAGGAAGTCAAATTTCCTACGTACTTTTAGATTTCCAGAAGACTTTTGGCACCGTTTCTCATAAGCGACTTTTAATCAAACTGTGCGCCTCTGGATGAACGTCCCGGCTGCAGACTTGGATTCATTGTTTCCTGTCACAGGTCACAGTTCGTGGTAATTGACCAAAACTCATGGAGTAAAATTGAAGTAATAGCAGGCGTTCCCCAGGGCAGTGTTACATGCCGTCTTCTATTTGTAATCTACATGAAACGATTTAGGAGATAATTTCAGGAGCCATCTTACATTGTTTACAGATAATACTGTCATTTATCACCTTATAAAGTCATCAGATGATCAAAACCGATTGCAAAGTAATTTAGACGAGATATCTGTATGATCCGAAAAGTGGCAGTTGACTGTAAGTAAAGAAAATTGTGAAGTCATCCGTATGAGTAGTAAATGGAATCCGCTGAAATCGGTAACACGATAAAACACACAAATCTAAAAGCTGAAAATTCAATTAAATACTTGAGGATTACAATTAGGAATAATTTAAACTGCAACGATCACATCGATGATGTCGCGGGGGAAGCAAACCAAAGACTGATTTATTGGCAGAATTCTTAGAAAATGTAACAGATCTACTTAACAAGCTGTTTACTCTAATATTATCCACCCTCTTCCGAGTACTGCTGCGCGGTGTGAGATCCGCATGAGATAGGGTTGACGGAGGCCATCGAAAAAGTTCAAAGAAGGGCAGTTCGTTTTGTATTGTCTTGAAATAGTGAAGAGAGTGCCACGGATATGACAAACGAGTTGGGTTGGCAATCATGAAAATAAATGCGTTTTCACTGTCTCAAAATTTTCACCCGCCCAAAGATGTAAACAATGCATGATCAGCGCCTATTAGACGGAGGGGGTCCGACATGATCAGTTCCAGTCGTTCCACCGGGAAGGAGATACAAGCTCGTGTTATCTGTAGTTCAGCCATGCCTAGACGGTCAATACCGCGGTTCGATAGCGCCCGCATTGTTACTTTGTGACAGGAATAGCTCTCAACAAGGTAAGTGTGCAGGCGTCCCACAGTGAACCAAAGCCATGTTGTTCGGACATGGAGGAGATACAGAGAGACAGGAACTGTCTATGACATGCGTCGCTCAGGCCGCCCAAGGGCTACTACTGCAGTGGATGACCGCTACTTACTGATTATAGCTCGGAGGAAACCTGACAGCAACTCCACCATGCTGAATAAAGCTTTTTGTGCAGCCACAGGACGTCGTGTTACGACTCAAATTGTGCACAATAGGCTGCATGATGCTAAACTTCCACTTTTGCAACCACGACACCATGCAGCGCGGTGCAGATGGGCCCAACAACATGCCGAATGGACCGCTCAGGATTGGCATCTCGTTCTCTTCGCTGAGGGGTGTCGCACATGCCTTCAACCAGACAATCGTCGAAGACGTGTTTGGAGGCAAGCCGATCAGGCTAAAAGCCTTAGACACACTGTCCAGCGAGTGCAGCAAGGTGGAGGTTTCCTGCTGTTTTGGGGTGGCATTATGTGGGCCGACGTACGCCGCAGGTGGTCATGGAAGGCGCCGTAACGGCTGCATGATACGTGAATGCCGTCATCCGACCGATAGTGCAACCATATCGGCAGCATATTGGCGAGGTATTTGTCTTCATGGACGACAATTCGCATCCCCATCGTGCACATCTTGTGAGTACTTCTTTCAGGATAACGACATCACTCGAGTACAGTGGCCAGCATATTCTCCAGACATGAATCCTATCGGACATGCCTGGGATGGATTGAAAACGGCTGTTTATGGACGACGTGAGCCACCAACCACTCTGAGGGATCTATGCCGAATCACGGTTGAGGAGTAGGACAATCTGGACCAACAGTGCGTTGAAGAACTTGTAGATAGTATTTCACGACGAATACAGGCAGGCATCACTGCAAAAGGACGTACTACTGAGTATTAGAGGTACCGGTGTGTACAGCAATCTGGACCACGACCTCTGAAGGTCTCACTGAATGGTGGTACAACATCCAATGTGTGGTTTTCACGAGCAATAGAAAGTGCGGAAATTATGTTTATTTTGATCTCTGTTCCAATTTTCTGTACAGGTTCCGGAACTCTCGTAACCGAGGTGATGCAAAACGTTTTTTGAAGTGTGTGTTGTTATGGCTACACAACGTCTGTGTGCGAAACATTTGGTACAATGAATCATGACAAGTGACACATTTAAATAAAATGACTATTATATGCATCTACATGCTCACTAGGCGGAATTTGGTAAATTGAACTGTCACAATTTTCGGATGGACCCTATTCTGTATCGTATTTCTGAAACAACTCATCTCAATTAGCAGCAAACATATTAACATATATAAGCGCTTTGGAAACGCGATCAATAAAATTCCACCAAGCGTTGCCATATGTAACACGAGATATGAGAATGAACAATAAACCCTGACTTGGATTCGATTTAAATCTTGGTCAGTCGTAATAGGGTCACGGTACACCAGCCAACGCCGATCGTCAGCGTCCAATTAAACTCTTCTTAGTCATTCAAACTAAACGAAGCCAGAGAACCACGAGGCGCTGTCGCTTCTCATTGGCCGCCGTAGATGCACCGCCAAAGTGCTTTCTCATAGACTCATAATGAGTGCGTCGAAAACAGTCATGGTTTCGGAGATCTATCAGTCAGTACGGATTGTGTGAGACAGCATTCAAAGTAGTGCGAAATATCCTTCATAAAAAATTCTTAATTAATGCTGAGAATATCTTATGGTTACTTCCCTCCTTGAGATATGTGTAGATTTTGTTATCTATTGTATAGGTTTCCAAGAGAACATAATTTGGACTGCCTATTAAAACTAGTTGAGAGCTTAATACGTAAGTATGAGAGGAAAGCAGAACTGTCCTTTTACTATAGCTTGTCTCAGCCAGCGCGAAAATTGTACAGGTTACTGCGCTCTGTCAACAGCAGATTTACTGTGTTGATTAATTCTCAAAGAGATGGATCATGCAGCCATTGAGGGGAAGAAATATCCCCTGTTTTAAGTAAATATTCTGTCGTGTTGTGTGAAGAACGTGTCAAAGCGCGTAAAATAATGCAGGTATAATGAAAAATACCCAGTTTCGATAATTTTATTGAGCGCCTCGTAAGCTGTACTGCATTTCTTCCTACGAGTCTTAACTGCGCATACACACCACATTTAGACGTGCAGCCTCGCTTCCAAGTATGGAACTGATAAATATTTTGGGCAGTAACTAATATTGTGTGAAAATTTTAATGTTAATAAGAACCACCACAGTTATATTAGAGTAGACGGAGTAGTTAATGAAAAGGAGACAGATGAAAAAAAGTATGTAAATTCTTTAGTATTTCAAAAGTAATAGCCACAACTTAATACATTTATCACACCATGAGACAAGATGGCTACTGCCTTAATGGAAAAATGTTTATGGTTGTCTATGGAAAAATGAAGTAACTCGACAGCCACGAATGTATTTCTTCAAGGGTCCATAAATTTGGAAACCGGGTGGGGAGAGATGGGGACTATGTGGAGCATGCGTAAGCATCTTCCAGCGAATTTTCTGCATCATAGTTAAACAAACTTGGCAACTTATGTGCCCACCAACACTTTACCATACAGTCTAGTTCTTGTTTTTTAATTCATTCTTCCATTTTCAGTTAACTTTCTCGTAACCTTATCACATTAACTGCGCTTAAAGGAGTAATTTCTGTAATACGATAGGGTTTAAGTCTGTTCGCTGCGTTGATTACTTTTCCTTAGATCTGTGGAATAGTAGTAGTTGTGGGAACAGTAACAGTTTACTGTGCTTTTCTTAAAGAGCTATGAAATAGTAAGAACTACCCACATGTTCTCCAATAGAAACAGGCAATAACAGCGCACTGAATACAGTTATTTAAAACAAAATTTCGTGATAAATTAAATTCGCAAAGACTGTAATTTTAACAGAACGTCTATTAATTGCGGAAATATAGGGAAAAGTGTATATGGGCATGTAGTGTAAATACCAATGGTAAATGACCATACGTTGGAGTAATGGCAAAAAAAAAAAAAAAACGATGGATTTGACCACGTTTATTATGTTAAACGAAATACGAAAAATCTGTTTATAAAGTTCCAGTTCTTTTAGGATCTCGTTGAAAGGGATGGGCAATGCTGTGCATATAGCAACAAACAACCGTTTGTCGTACCTAAAAAATACGAGAATATGTACATTTAATGCGCACTTATTTGCAAAAGTTATCAACTTTGGTTTTTATACATAAATTCTGCAAGAATAGGGAACGGAAAGGTTGCCAGTGTGCACCCAAGAGGAGTTGGAATGTTTTAACAACAGTTTAAGGACATGGGAGGTAAAATTAAAATTACCGAACGCTCCTGGCTAGAAGAATTCCAAGAAAGGGCTGAAGTAACTGTTTAATGCACAAAAGAGAAAGTTTGTAGAAAAAACTTCTATATTTGTCAGATTACTTGTTGTAGAATGAATTAGATGGTTCAGATGCGGATTCAAATTAGAAATTAGAAATTAAGCTGGGTGATATTAAAATTACACAGAGCAAACGTAAGGAAAGAGTTGTTTTTGGTGTGTAAATGTAGATCTAAAAGTGAATAAAGTTCTTGTGCCAGAACGTTTGTTTTCTGATTCTCTACCCAGCCAAATCAGTCTTGTTTATGACGAGCTCCATGTGTCTCCTTTGGATGTTTACTTGACAAAGTAGTTGCAAGTGAATAGTTAGAATACCAGATCGCAGGGTCAAGTGCTATCATTTGACTTGTCTCTGCAAAAAATTACGTGGTGGTGAAAATGTCTTTCCGCCTACATGAGAGCAAATTAATCGATGAAGGAATATAATTAAAGGTACAACATCAGGGCTTATTTCATTTGCGTTCCCCTACGATCTCACCGTCAAAACTGTAACCTTCAAGAAATGCAACACATCTCGTCTTCCTGATTTCGAACTGAAATTTGCTTATTGTCGTCAGCACTTCTGTTCCTTTAATTTTTATATCACAATTTGTTAATCTTCCATGATTGTAGCCTTCCAGTTCATGCCAGAGGGTATCTGAAACCTCAAAATTACACACAGCACGCTGGCAGCCATAAAATCTGAGTAACCACATCACCAGGCACACTCAAAGATTGTAGATGCTATGATGAAGATGCTATATGGTGCTGCTAATGTCTATGTTAATACATGCTGATTAAATGAATATCGAGCTAGAATAATTTGGGAGCGCTCTATAGAATAAACACAAAACATAATTATGTTCATATCAGGAAACAAACCAACACTTTCCGACACATTCAAGAAATGATCGGCTGAGTACAGCTACAAATAATAAATATCTTCCAAAACTCCTGAGCAAATTCATCTGGCAGCTCTTACAATGGACGACCTGTGTCGCTACAGTAGTGGTTCGATTACTGGTAAGTATCAGGAGACTTTACATCAGATAGTATATGTAGACTGCATGTTGCTAAGAGTGTAGGAAATTCGCTCAGTTTATAAGATTTGTAGTGGTGGTTAATGCTAATGGGAAGGATGTATCTGCTACTTCTCACTGCATCCGGCTTGGTGTGACTTGCATAACCTGCCTGGGAGTGTTAGCGAAAGGGTTGACCTTACCTGATAGTGGCCTGTCACGTGCTATAGTCTGGGGCCACAGAGGCGACAGCAGATGGGACGTGCCTCTGGTCACGTCATCTCCAGCCGAATCAGCGGACGGCGGTGGGCAGTAATCTGGTCACGCCTGGTGCATGTCAAGGAAGAATTTCTTTTTCCTTCTTTTAAATAAAGTCCATACCTTCTCCTTCAACCCTATCCAAGGGGCAACTGGAGTGTGATTTAGCGATGTATTGTGTTCGTGGATTGCAGTGTTTGGCATAGTTGTAGAAAGGTTCCTAATTTGCACAATTATTTACGAATTCACAAAATGTCATGCTGTTAGACTCCTCTTAGTGACCTGACAGCTATGTCATAGTGTGTGAGCCATTACTTTTAACACACATAAGCACGACGTTAGTACACAACTGTTTTAAATTAAGTCTTCCATTTCCAAGAACACTGTAGGCTGTAAATTTTTTACAACGTGGGATATCAGTATGGTTTGTTTAAATAGTGCACTGGGGTAATTATTAAACATTTAAAGTCTTGTGTTTACGATCTCAGAAAGTGGGTATTTTGATAAATGCCTAAGACGCCCAAAACTGTGGACAGCAATGGAACAATGTGCTGGAGTACGGAAACGACGCTGGAGACAATACTCTGCGGAAAAAAATAAAAAACAAAAATAAACAAATAAAAAATTTAAAAAATGGAATTGCATAAAAGTTTGACGCCCATGTCAGGAGTGTTCGTATAGCCTGACAGACAGAACACAAGTGAAGCTGAGGGCATCTGATGGTCAGTAAGACGAAGTGAGTGGTGTGGGCTGGAGGAGGGGGAAAATCAATATTTTGGGTAATAAATAACAATGGCCGCTATAAGTAACAGCCCGCATCTCGTGGTCGTGCGGTAGCGTTCTCGCTTCCCACGCCCAGGTTCCCGGGTTCGATTCCCAGCGGGGTCAGGGATTTTCTCTGCCTCGTGATGGCTGGGTGTTGTGTGCTGTCTTTAGTTTAGTTAGGTTTAAGTAGTTCTAAGTTCTAGGGGACTGATGACCGCAGCAGTTAAGTCCCATAGTGCTCAGAGCCATTTGAACCAGCTTTTTATAAGTAACAAGTTGGTTAGCACTATCAGCCAGGTGTTATGTGTATGCAAGTTTTTGTAAATTTGCTTGTATTTGCGATTGAAAACCCACGAAGTCAGGACTGCACAAAAAATCTTTTTTATTTGGATTGATTACTACTTTCGGCTAACAATCTAGCAACCTTCAGATGTAAGACATAAAACAGATTTAGCAACATCCAGCAACTTACAGAACTGCACATAGTATTGTAGCAGGGTTCAGCATTATAAATACAAATAATTACAGAGTACATATCATAAAACTTTCTTGCCTAGTGTTGGTGCTTTACACATTCTTAAAGTCCTCCTTAAAATGACAACATCCACACATAACATAATTAAAGGCATCATCACAGCCTAATTCATCATTTCTCTGGAGAACTGCTAATTTGCTTTCCCCTATGTTCTCACCATTAAAACTGTAGTCTTCAAGAAATGTAGTACATCTATGTGCAAAGCATATGCCGAATGATGAGTTTCTTGAACTTTGTAATAAGTAACAGCTGCCATACCATTCACATGTACCATGTCACAGCAACTGGTGGTCTCCGTTATGAAATGATGTAATTACTGGTTGTGTCAGTTACTAAGTTATAATGGGATAACGCCTCTGATAAGATGATATATTTTACATTCAGTCATTTTAATGAATAGTTCCTCAAGCAGAGAGTTTTACTTCCACTGCCTCTTCTCTATATTAATGTATATAATCAGTTTTATGGCCATCATTCAATTACAATGGCCAAAATGAAAAGCTGTTTTAATTATCTCATGTTTGGATGTTGTCATTTTTAACGACGTGTAAAGTCGTAATGGCACCAACAGGTCAAGAATGTTTCATGGTAAATATTCCATAATTAATTCGTGTATATATTCTTGATCTCTTCTACAAGATTATGTGCAGTTCTGTAGGCTGTTGTATGTTGCTAACATGAGAAATAAATCTGTTTTATATCTTAGATATGAAGATGGCTAGATTGTTAGCCGAGAGTAGTAATCGAACCAAATAAAGAAGATTTCATAAGCGATCTGACTTGATGGGTTTCAATCCCTAAAATAAATAGAGCCACGTATTATGGTAGTATCACGACAGCTCGTTATGTATTTGGTAGAGAAAAAGGAGCTTAGGGTAAGTGGTTGACTTGTAGAGAACAATGGACTCCTTGACTCAGGGAAAGTGTATGGGTGTATGGCGGGTGGCGGGGGAGGGTGGGGGGGTGTGGTTGACCTTGGAGATGAGTCACAACTACCAGAGCCAGAGCAACGACCTTTAAACTTTGATCTTCCTGATAAGGAGAGCAAACAACCCACTGATCTGGAGTGACCACTGATCCATTCCTGACACTATAGAGGCAGTCATCTTCAAATTGAGTAGATATTTGTAGCAAGGAATATGAAACTAATTTAAGGTTGTTATACTACAACTCAGTGAATAGGCGAAAAATGGAATTCAAAGTATTTAGTTAACATTTGTGATGGTGTCTCCTATTGTACAATACATTCAAATATACTGGTAGTGTACAAAAAATATGGGAACAACAAAAATACATTACCATGCCTAATATGAATTAAGAAAACGGTTGGTATTCAGAACAGCTTGCAGTCATCTGGGAATGCGTAACTACAGGTCCTGTATGGTTTTTGAGGATATCTTAAAAAAAGGAAAAAATGGCAAACACATTTAGCGATAATGGAGGTGTATAGTGATCACCTACCCATCTCTCGAGAGTAGACCATGAACACTTAATAATGTTGAAATCTCTTGAGTGTGGTGGACAGGTAAGATGCGAGTGCTCGTACATACAAAATGAGTCCTGGACAATGCGAGCTGTCGTCTTTGAACATCGCATTACCAATGGGCAACCAATTTCGTGAGATCTCTCTGGTCAACCAAAGCAGTCACATAATCTGTGATCTAGAAAAAAATAAAGAAAAACTTAATGAACCAATAAAAAAAAGTACAAAGCGGAAGATGAAAAGCTTCATATCATTGGTAAAAAAACAATATTTTTCATTAAAATACTGAAGCAAATTTAAATAAAGAGACACTGGTAACGAGACGGCTGCCCTAATAATTTCCGAACCCGCACCATATTTTACTCGTGGGATGTAAATCCGGCCAGAAGTTGGAAACGGTGTGAAAGAAGACTCAACCGACGAAACGACCAAATGACTTCCATCCATTGTTCCATATTCAAGGTTTTTGTGCCTTCGACATCAGGTTTTCCAGCTATGGGCATTTTCATCAGTGATGTGTTTCCAGCTCGCCCTACCATTCCCAGCTTGTGGAACTCCCTTCGGCCGACCGGAGTGGCCGAACGGTTCAATGCGCTACAGTCTGGAACCGCACTACCGCTACGGTCGCAGGTTCGAATCCTGCCTCGGGCATGGATCTGTGTGAAGTCCTTGGGTTAGTTAGGTTTAAGTAGTTCTAAGTTCTAGGGAACTGATGACCTGAGAAGTTAAGTCCCACAGTGCTTAGAGCCATTTGAACCATTTGAACTCCCTTCGTGTTGTTGTGGTGCTGACAGGATTCACGAGTGCGACAACGAATTCTGCAACGCCTTTCGCAGCTGTCGTCAAGATACTCATCCCGTCTATGACGATATCTCAACACGAACTTTCGCCCTCCTTATGACTTTGCGCCTAATGTTTCTCAGCTTTCCCTGCACGCGGTATAAATCTTCGTTATGGTGAGCCTTAAAACACCAAACACTTTAGATTCCCTGGCTACGTAAGCACCCACAGTAAGATAACCACCATAACGTCCACGTTCAAATTCAGTTACCTCCTACATAACGCCATCACGACTACAGAGAACACTTGTTTGCTCACTGCTGACACACATGCAACGTATTGAGGAATTGTACAGGTATCTTCTGCGATCAAATAAAAGTGCGCCACCTACAGGTTTAGCTGACATCTGCATTTGTGCCCAGGTATTCGTTTTCCGCGGTGTTTCCGTGTATGTGTCGGATCCCTGTAAGTGAAATTACTGTTATTATTCAATTAATCATTCGCTCACGTAGAAAGCACAACACTTCGACGGGCAACTAGTGTCACAACTTTGGGGCGCTGGGGGCGACAGCAATCTGAAACGAAGAACAGTCGACACGAAGGATTCCGTATGGGGCCGACTTTTACCGATCTCCTAGCAGTCAACTTATTGCACCGCTGCTACAGCTAGTCACTTGAGCGCTCATAACGCACTAATTTATGTACATTACCAATTAATATGGCACAGATATAAGTGCGGTCCGAGGTACTATCCCAAAATGTCAGTACTGACGATCACTACTGTAGCGGGCAGTAACTTCACTCATAGACGATAAAATGAGTGAAGGCGGCGACTTTAAGACTTTCAAAAGCACATTGATTAGTCCAGATGCCGTGAGGCACTCTCATAACTTATAAACGCAAAAGAAGACGGTTGCTGTAGTTAAGAGTTCGTCAGGGAAACTGAGTCGTAAAGCGATAATAGGCATCACTGGCGGCCATTACAGAATATATATTGATTAAAAACCAGCTACATAACAAACTGGGATCCGAATTCACCTGAAAGCGATGCGTCTAGTATTTGAGTATCTGCACTCGGTGAAGGTGGACTCACCTGAACAGCTGCAGATAAAGCAAATTTTTCGACCACTTCGGGCTGTAAGTGTAGGAAACGTGGTAAGATTTACCTGTTTTTATATTTTTATCGTACACATCGGTATATTATACGCTGGTTTATGCAAGGATGGGTATAAGATTGTTGCCTAAGTGTGCACCTTCCTGAAAAGCATGCCCGCTTCAGGCCACAAGTGGCCCATCGGCACCATCCGGCCGCCGTGTCCTCCTCAGATGAGGATGCAGATAGGAGGGGCGTGTGGCCAGCACACCACTCTCCCGGTCGTTATGATGGTTTTCTTTGATCGGAGCCGTTACTATTCGTTCGAGTAGCTCCTTAATTGGCATCACGAGGCTCAGTGCACCTCAAAAAATAGCAGCAGCCGATAGCGGCGAGGATGGTCACCCATCCAAGTGCCGGCCACGCCTGACAGCGCTTAACTTCGGTTATTTGACGGGAACCGGTGTAGCCCCTGCGGCAGAGCCGTTGGCACTCCTGCCTGAAATTGGAAAACAATTGTTAGAAAATATTTTCATCTTCATACGCTTAAGCCTCTTCACTCGTAAAAACCAATTTCATGTTTCTCAGCAGTATTCAAGAACTTCTTTTTTCAATTTAACTTGTTCTGTGTAGCAACATATTCCGTGGGTCACAAGTTCGATATATTATCATCATACAGAACGAAGCAAATTACAAGCTACTTCACAAATTACTTCTTTAAACACAGCCTTATGTTGACTGTTCATTGACAAATACGCAAATGGTAGTAGAATATCTAGTTTAATAATGGAAGAAAATGTAATTTTTTTGCACTGTGTAAGGTGAAAATCTTTTGACTAAAAATAATAGCAGCTTCGGACAAATGTTCTTACAGTTTATTCAACAACATGAGACCCATTGGTAACACGTACATCGCCTAAAGATGCTTGATTTTTATTGACATCGAAGGCTCTCACTGACAATTAAACTATAGCCTTGTTTTATTCACACAAACGTTTTCGACTCCATAGCGAGTCATTCTCAGGAACATTAGCCGAGGACAACACGGTCACATAATCAAATGTAAGTTCGAATACCATTCGTCGTTGTGGAGTAAAACTGGGTCAACCATTAATCCTGATGGCAACTAATTATATTGTACAACAGTTTTTAACGAATATTCCGTTAAAAGGAGTTCTTTTGCAGCATAATGATTCACTAAACATAAAAAGCATCTTACTTGCATCGTATCCGTCTACAGTGGCTTTTGTGGAAATGTGTGATTCAAGCTGCATATCTCAGTGACCATAACTTTCGACAACTTTGGTCTTGTATTTAAG
The DNA here is from genome assembly GCF_023864345.2 of Schistocerca serialis cubense. Lineage (NCBI taxonomy): Eukaryota > Metazoa > Arthropoda > Insecta > Orthoptera > Acrididae > Schistocerca > Schistocerca serialis. The sequence goes on from NC_064645.1 coordinate 298,421,806, forward strand.
AGATATCCAATAACTCAACAATTTTTTCAAACTTACATTGAATTGTGAACGTTTCAATGTGTGGTTAAAAGCGATTTTCCACTATCCACCAAATACGCTAAATGTATAGCGCCATTGCACCTCTAATTACATAAAAAGCATGAGATTATTGTGTCTGCAAGTGCATGATGTCAGCAGATGTCAGAATTACTTTAAGCAGATTTTGAGTGAATAGAACTGAAGCATGTCTGTTTATTAGTACGAATGGTCGTTTTTAACACGTAACAGTCAGATAAAGTACATGTTTGCTTTTTCTGTGACAGCGAAGAAAGATTAGAGTTTTCACATCTTGTTGACGTGTTCATGACGAAACAAAGGCACAGATTCGATAGTGATGTAGAAATAAATCACCTTGGAGTTTTCCCAAGTTATCATTATGGGCTTAGCTTCAACTGCTTTTGGGAATAAGTAGACAATCTTAAAGTAAATGCCCGAATGGGTATTTGATCTGACTCATCAGGAAAACTAGTCAATTGTTCTGACATCTGTATATCAGCTGGTATTGTAGATATCGTATGTGTCTGTAGAATTCCGGATCGTTGAACTTTTTCAGTATTTTTTTGTACTTTAAAGGGATATAGCAAGCTGCTCAGTGCGCTACTGGCAGCTGGCTTTCATGTAGATAGCTTGCAAAAAGGAAAACATACTATTTAAAAAAAATTATCATTGTTCCAAAAATGTTTATGAAAACGCACTAGTTTTAGTATTAGTAAATTAGTGTTAGTAAATTAGCATTAGGAAATTTTAGAAAACTTTTTACTAAGTTAACTGCAATTCTATAAGAAATTATGATGGCTGCAGGTACGAAATGCAGGAAGCGAAAGATTAGCTGTACTGCGCCAGCTAGTTGACATTAGAGAGGATCAGTGGAGGGAATTGTGTAGCATATTCCCGATGGTATTTGACCTGTGCATTGAACAAGCTGTAGAACAAACCAAGGAGAAGTTGGGAAAGGGGACAGGGAGAAAAATGAAGACGTTGAGGTTTCCTGACGACATTGTCTTTCTGACACAGACGACGAAGGCATTAGAAGATCAGTCGAACGGAATGCTCAGTGTCTTGAATGACAGTAATAAGACCAACATCAACAAAAGTAGAACGAGGTTCATCGAATCTTATCGAATTAAATCAAGCAATACTTGCGGAAATAGATTAGAAATGAGATAGTGAGGGTAGTAGATGAGTGGAGTTACTTGTGCAGCAAAATAGACGACGTTCGCCGAAGCAGAGAGGATGCATAGTGGTTGGTTGTTTGTTTGGGGAAGGAGACCAGACAGCGTGGTCATCGGTCTCATCGGATTAGGGAGGGATGGGGAAGGAAGTCGGCCGTGCCCTTTCAGAGGAACCATCCCGGCATTTGCCTGGAGCGATTTAGGGAAATCACGGAAAACCTAAATCAGGATGGCCGGACGCGGGATTGAACCGTCGTCCTCCCGAATGCGAGTCCAGTGTCTAACCACTGCGCCACCTCGCTCGGTGGATGCATAGTGCAAACGGATAATAATAAGAAGAAGATTATTGCAAAAAGTAAGTATGTTACATGAATATAATTTCAGTGATAGAAAGTTTTTGTCTGAAGGCATTTCTGTGCGACACAGCCATGTGCAGCAATGAAATGTGGACTGTAAACTGTTCAGACAAGAAGAGAACAGAAACTTTTAAAATATGATGCGATAGGAGAATCCTGAAGATTAGATGGGTTATGTAATGGAATGTAACACAAAACTAGGGAGACAATACGTTTAATTCCGGATGATGCAGTTAGGCTAAAAAGTGGTGTGTGGACTGGCTTGGAAGTGTGAAGTAGTGGCCAGGAATGTGCGTACAGGCAAACGATTTGAGGAGGCAGAATAGCTCTTCGTAGGTGGCAGAGTGTGATACCAGGCAGAGAGAGCTGGCGATGGGCTGCCGTGGGCAAGAACCGTTAACCGCCGTGCAGTGGGAGACAGTGGTTCAGCTCGCGTTGCGCACCTAAAAAATACCTGCGTCCACCAGGTACTGAGTCAATGAACCACAGTCTTGTATGTGAATTGTGTACACAGATGGGCAAAGAGACTCGGTCTATACTGGCACGTTATACATTGCATTAGAAGCGAAAGTAACGTGGACGGTGGTACTGGCTTCTGAAAGCCACTTGTTCGTTGTCATTTGCGGCCAGTAGATGCAGACTTCCTTAGAATGCGTCCGACAGCCACAAGATACGTTCGATGCAGTTAGGCTAAAAAGTGGTGAGTGGCTGGCTTGAAGTGTGAAGTAGTGGTCAGGAATGTGCGTACAGGCAAACGATTTGAAGAGCCAGAATAACTCTTCGTAGGTGGATATTTCCCAAAATTGGTAAGATGTTTTGCACCACTCTAATTTGCACCATCAGCACTGGTTTTCCAGCGAAGAAACAATTCATGGCCCAGAGTTTAAGATGAATATTAATAGATTAAGAGAAGCATAGTGGTTTAGCAAAGTAAATCGATGATATTTATCGTAGATTCCTTGAGTCAGCATTAATAAAAGAAAGCTTTGTTTATTCTTGTATGGGGACGCAGCAGCAACATTGGCGTTTTACTACACCCTGCTGATGTTGTTTTACATGCATGTGGGAGACGCATCTTTTATGCGACAGGTCACAGAAGTGAAGGTACAATCAGGCCCGGATATAGGGAGGGGGGGGGGGGGGGGGGGTCACAAACCGGCGTATCTGCGCCGGACGGCAATTTCAGGGGGCGCCAATTTATTCTTGGAAGAAAAGCCTTTTTTCACAAAGCCCGTAGCATCCAGCGCACGTTGGTGTATCGATTATTCATATAATATTGCAACGCATCTCAGTTGGTCTTCGAATATGTTTGAACACATTCTAAGTTGATTTCATAACAAATCGTAACTTAATTTTTGAATGCGTGCATAGTGTGCCTAATGTCTCTGCCAGGGGAATCACCGTCGCGTTTTTCGTGCAGGCAAAAGGAGACGGGGTTATATGACGTGAACAGAATAGACCCAACGGGTGAACACCAATCGCTGTTTGTTTATGTGATTCATTAGGTGAGCGAATGATCAACATTGTTATAATTACTAGCGAAACCCATCGATTAAGACCACCAGGGTGGAAATAAACGACTAACAGGTAAGAAAGATTACATATCATCTTCTCTGTGTATCCAAGAAAATGTAGTTCTGACAGAAAATTTTTGCCGGAACCCTACATTACTAATGGTCAACTGTACAGTCCCCGGTTAGGTTCCGCATTATTTCTGTTCTCGGAATAGCGCGAAGAACGCATTATACGACCCCGTAATAACGCCTAACCGGAGAATTGGCTCTGAGCACTATGGGACTTAACATCTATGGTCAGCAGTCCCCTAGAACTTAGAACTACTTAAACCTAACTAACCTAAGGACAGCACACAACACCCAGTCATCACGAGGCAGAGAAAATCCCTGACCCCGCCGGGAATCGAACCCGGGAACCCGGGCGTGGGAAGCGAGAACGCTACCGCACGACCACGAGATGCGGGCAACCGGAGAATTAACGCGGGATAACTGAGCTAGTGCTTCTGGCAGGACTAGGGAAGTTAACCGGAGAATAAGTTTTGACACACCACGTTTACATGCGACACATCTTCCGAAAGACGAAAGCCGAGTTTCGGAAACCGTTTTTCGCTGTCGTGTTTACACGTCAAAGTCTGAATTCGATTTGCTTGCCCATTTAAATACAGCGCCTGAAAACCAACTGTTACAGTTTCTAATTTATTCAGACGATTGCGTAACTGGAAAACTACCAACTATAACAGCATTTCCAGAATCGAATTTGAAATTTTTACATGACCAATGAAAACAGTTTACAAAATTCGGTTTGGAGAGCGTCTTGTAAAAGTGGTGAAAATGGCAGGAATAGTTACAGAATTAATGATGACAAGATTGTTTGTTAGAACGAGGAAGGAGAAGAAACGGCGACGTCGCACAAGTTATATGGAAGAATATGACGATTACAAATTTATATAAAAATTTTGTAGTACTACTTTTCGATCTCATCTTTGAGAAACTGGAGCATATGAATGAAATTTGAAATTATTTACTAACATAAAACCTTTTGCTTGTAGTAGGCCTAATAGGCATTCGATACTGGTACTTCGTGAATTATATTCTGTCGTGTGATTTGTGTAAATGATGTACATAGAAATGACCATTTGCGCCAAAACAGACTCGCGTTTTTGGCGCATGCTACAGCTGCTACAATATTAGAAAGATCTATTCCGTTTTATCTTGCAGACAGTGACAAGATAGATGTCATCAAATCGAGAAACTAACACCTGTCTTGGGCACTATTCGTGCTAACAACTTTTTCAGCATTTGATAAAGAAATTTTGATTTTTCATGCAGCAAAACGACTGACGAACTTCGATGAGCTAATAGAGTCTTTCGTAAAAAGGAAAGCACAGCCTGAAAAGTTGTAGCTAGATCAGAGAGAAAAAGATTGCTGAGACTGAAGGATTGAAGAAATGTTTACAGTCTTGCTTGTGTCTTGTCTATACTGGTTTTAGTTTCCTATATTTTATTTTATATCACACAAAAGAGAAAGTTAGTAGATACCAGGCAATGAAGAGTGCAAATTTTCTGAAGAGTTCTTATTCTCTGGGTCATCCCGGTCAAAAATAATCCCACCTAATATTAATTGTGATTTCTTTAAAAGGGGGGTAGGATGTCCAACCGACCACCGACCGACTGGGAGCAGGAGAGGCACCACAGGACATTTTAATTTCCACTGACCTGAATATAGGCTTCATGACTTCCACTACAAAACATTTACGTTTCAAGTCCACGGAGCGAAATATAGTGACGTGCGATAGAAGAATGCTCTGTGAAGAGGTGTGGCACTGCACTTTGGAACACGTAAGATCAGATAACATGTTTTACATTTTTTTAAATATATATGTTTTGTATATCAAACTGTTTAGAAAGATGGCGATACAAAATGAATATGTTTTAAAAAACCGATGTTTCTAAAATTTTTACGTCCTATCTCAAACGCTAGAGGTGCGGAGGGGTGGTGGGGCGGGGGCGGGGGTGTTAATGGGGGCGCGTGGCGGGAGGGTGGGTGGCGCCGGTATCAAGGTTTTGCAATATAAACCAGATCACGGTCCACTGGTTTCCACAGGACGCGGAATCCACTTGCGCAAGTGCAGTACGAGCAGTATTGAACTTGTACCGTCGCAGTAGATTGAAAAACTGATGAGAAAATGTTGTTTTTGTTGTTTTCAGACTGAAGATTGGTTTAATGCAGCGTTCCAAGGTACTCTGTGCTGTCCAGTCCTCTTTATTGCCGTTTAACAACTGCAGCCTACATCCGCTATAACATGCTTTCTGTATTGAAGTCTTTGTCTCCCACTACAACTTTTGCGCCACTTCATACGAACTTCCCTCCATTATCAAACTGACGATGCTTAGATGCCTCTGAAGCCTTTGTCTCCCACTACAACTTTTGCGCCACTTCACACGCACTTCCCTCCATTATCAAACTGACGATGATTAGATGCCTCACGATGCATCCTATGAAATGATCACTTTTTTCGTCAAGTTGTACCACAAATTTGCTTTCATCTTCAATTAGATTCAGTACCGTCACATTACTTATTAGATGTACCCATCTAATCTTTATCAATCTTCAGTAGTACCACGTTCCAAAGCTTCTAGTCTAGTCTTATTTAAACTGTTTATTGTCCACGTTTCACTGCCGTATTTTTGTACGTTCTACCTTCATGAAAGACTAACACTTAAAATCAGATCTGAATAACAAATTTCTGTTCATTAAAATCGCTTTGTAGCCTTTATCAGTCTGCGTTTTATACCCCTCTATTTTGGCCATCGTCAGTTTATTTGCTTCCCAAATAGCAAAATTCATCTGACACTTTTAGTCTCTTCATTTCCTAATTTGAATATCGCCATCATCTGATTATATCGACTCCATTCTATTATATTTCTTGTACTTTTTCGATGTTCATCTGACAATTTCTTTTTAAGACGCTATCAGTTCTTTTCAACAGTTCTTCCATGTCCCCTTGCTGCCTTTGAAGGAATTACAGTGTCATTGACAAACCTCAAAAGTATTATTCCTTCTCTTACTGAAATTTAATTCTCCTTGGTTTCCTACACTGCTTGGTCAGTGTACATACTGAATAAGATCGGCAGCAATCCTGTCTCACTCCTTTCACAGCACAAGTCGTTCTCTTGATTTTTAATACAGGATGTTTTCTGTACAAGTTACAGATATCTTTTCGCTTCCTGTATTTTATTCTCTCTTATTTCAGAATTTCAGAGTGTATTCCAGATAACTTCGTCATAAGCGTTCTTAAAGTCTACAGATGCTATAAATGCAAGATTTGTTTTGTGTATCTTCTTAGGTAAGTCGTAGAACCAGTAGAACCATACAGACCTCAAGTGTCCTACATTTATCTGGAACCCAAACTGATCTTAACCAAGCTCGATTTCTACCAGTTTTGCCACTCTTCTGTATACAATTCGTGTCACTTATGAGGAGGTACTGACTCAAACTGGGAAGAAATAAAATATGTGGCATAACGTCACTAAAAGAAGGGATCAGGTTATAGAACACACATTGTTAGGAAGGGAATGGTGTGCTTGAGTGAGCTTACGCAATGCAGATGATAAACTGGTATTCATTGGACAAATATATTATACCAGAACTGACATGTGATTACATTTTCACGCTATTTGGGTGCATAGATCCTAAGAAATCAGTACCCAGAACAACCACCTCTGGCCGTAATAACGGCCTTGATACGCCTGGGCATTGAGTCAAACAGACCTTGGATGGCGTGTACAGGTACAGCTGCCCATGCAGCTTCAACACGATACCACAGTTCATCAGGAGTAGCGACTGGCGTATTGTGACGATCCAGTTGCTCGGCCACCATTGACCAGACGTCTTCAATCGGTGAGAGATCTGGAGAATGTGCTGGCCAGGGCAGCAGTCGAACATTTTCTGTATCCGGAAAGGCCCGTACAGGACCTGCAACATGCGGTCGTGCATTATCCTGCTGAAATGTAGGGTTTCGCAGGGATCGAATGAAGGGTAGAGCCACAGGTCGTAACACATCTGAAATGTAACGTCAACTGTCCAACGTGCCGTCAGTGCGAAGAAGAGGTGACCGAGACGTGTAACCAATGGCACCCCATACCATCACGCCAGGTGATACTCCAGTATGGCGATGACGATTACACGCTTCCAATGTGCGTTCACCGCGATGTCGTCAAACGTGGATGCGAGCATCATGATGCTCTAAACATAACCTGCATTCATCCGAAAATATTACGTTTTGCCATTCATGCACCCAGGTTCGTCGATGAATACACCATCGCAGGCGTTCCTGTCTGTGATGCAGCGTCAAGGATAACTACAGTCATGGTCTCCGAGCTGACAGTCCATGCTGCTACAAACGTCGTCCAACTGTTCGTGCAGATGGTTGTTGTCGTGCAAACGTCCCGATCTGTTGACTCAGGGATCGAGACGTGGCTGCACGATCCGTTACAGCCATGCGGATAAGATGCCTGTCATCTCGACTGCTAGTGACCCGAGGCCGTTGGGATCCAGCACGGCGTTCCGTATTACCCTCCTGAACCCACCGATTCCATATTCTGCTAACAGTCATTGGATCTCGACCAACGCGAGCAGCAATGTCGCGATACGATAAACCGCAATCGCGATAGTCTACAATCCGACCTTTATCAAAGTCGGAAACGTGATGGTACGTATTTCTCCTCCTTACACGAGGCATCACAACAACGTTTCACCAGGCAACGCCGGTCAACTGTTGTTTGTGTATGAGAAATCGGTTGGAAACTTTCCTCATGTCAGCACGTTGTAGGTGTCGCCACCGGCGCGTACCTTGTGTGAATGCTCTGAAAAGCTAATCATTTGCATATCACAGCATCTTCTTCCTGTCGGCTAAATTTCGCGTCTGTAGCACATCATCTTCGTGGTGTAGCAATTTTAATGGCCAGCAGTGTATGTTGAGTATCTGGGCGTCGCAATGTGGCAAGCTGCATCACAACAGTGTATGCACTGAACACTTGAGCATCAACAGTATTTACTGTCACTCAGAATTACCTACTGTGAAATGTGCTTTCTTTTGTTTTGGAGTATGATTTGGTGACTGTTTTTGCCAATTGTGCTCCAGTTGATGAGGTGCTTGCTGCCTCCCCAGGATGGAGCCCGCTGCTGACCTGGCTGAGGAGCTGCAGCTGCTGCAGTGGCTGATGCACTGGGCGGGCACGATGCGGCACCCGAGGGCTGGACCCTGGGCAGGGCGCGCCTACTACCTGCTGAACGCGGTCGCTCTGGCGGCCATTGTGCTCTTCCTGTGCGGGCAGGGGACCGCCATCTTGAGGGAAGGCACGCGTGACCTGGACCGCTTCATGCTCATGGTCTCCACCTTCAACTCCGTCACCATCTGGTTCCTTCGCATGTGCCACATAGCCGTCCACGAGCACCAATTCCACTACCTCTCGTTGCAGGTGGGTGTCGAATTTACAAGAAAGACCGTGCACATGGCTAGAGATTTTAGCAGATAAATTCTACATATACGCTAGTTAATCCACAATTCAAATCAAGAACAGCTGCCAACATAAATCATTTGGATGTAGATAACCTCAGTCTAGTGAAGCTGCTTATGTCATGTACCAAAGGCAAGTGTTTTGGTCAACTGCGTTGCTTTGACTATGTCGATGAATTAGCTCCATATTTAGTAATTACATACAACCGCTCACCATAAGTAGGCTGTTTACGTTTTTATGTTGGTAACGATACGTAGCGCTCTGTATGAAACTCACTGGCTGTGCTGTGTGCAGTCTGTGGCTGGTTGGCATTGTTGGAATATTCGCTATTGTAGTGTTGGGCAGTTGGTATTGAACAGCGTGTCGCGTTGTGCAGTTGGATGTGAGCCGCCAGCAGTGGTGGATGTGGGGAGAGAGATGGCAGAATTTTCAGAGCGGACGATCTGGATGTGTGTCCATTGGAAAGAGTAAATTTGTAGTACTGGATATCATGAACTGATATATATATATATATATATATATATATATATATATATATATATATAATGACTTTTGAACATTATTAAGGTAAATACATTGTTTGTTCTCTATCAAAATCTTTCATTTGCTATCTACGCCTATCAGTAGTTAGTGTCTTCAGTAGTTAGAATCTTTTATTTAGTTGGCAGTATTGGCGCTCGCTGTATTGCAGTAGTTCGAGTAACGAAGATTTTTGTGAGGTAAGTGATTCATGAAAGGTATAGGTTATTGTTAGTCAAGGTCATTCTTTTGTAGGGATCATTGAAAGTCAGATTGCGTTGCGCTAAAAATATTGTGTGTCAGTTTAGTGTTGATCAGAATAAGTAAAGAGCGAAATGTCTGAGTACGTTCAGTTCTGCTCAGCTGCTTGAAAATCAAATAACGTAGAGGTTTTCCAGCACAGTAAAATATAAATTTTCCTAAGGGCATGTTTCATATGCGTCCATAGTAAAACATTATTAAAATTAGTGATTGCTGTAAGCAGTAATTCCTTGTCATGTATTGCACACATCCCATATGAACAGCGCATAGCGTTGTGCAGTTGGAGGTGAGCCGCCAGCAGTGGTGGATGTGGGGAGAGAGATGGCAGAATTTTGAGAGCGGACGATCTGGACGTGTGTCCTTCGGAAGGAGTAAATTTGTAATACTGGATATCATGAACTGATATATATATATATATATATATATATATATATATATATATATATATATATGATGGCTTTTGAACGTTATTAAGGTAAATACATTGTTTGTTCTCTAACAAAATCTTTCATTTGCTAACTATGCCTATCAGTAGTTAGTGCCCAACAGTACAATAGCGAATATTCCAACAATGCCAACCAGCCACAGACTGCACACAACACAGCCTACTTACATAAGAGCGCTACGTGGGGTTACCAACATACAAACCTAAACAGCCTACTAACAAAATCTTTCACAAATCTTTGATAAACGAAGCAATACAGTGTATTGAGTGAAACAGTTTCAAGCAAAATGGGGCGATACAAGTACTCTATTCGCCAAAGAGTATTGATGTAAGATTCATAGGTGCATACAGAATTAGCAAGAGCAGTAAGAAGATTATTAAGAGGGAAATTTCGTGACGTTCAGGGTCCTGATCGGAGGTCGATCCATGTATTCATAAATAAATGTTGTGAAACGGAACGTATTCTTTCAGGAAACATTGACAACAAACAACTATGTACTGAGATCAAGGAATAAACTCTGGATATCTTTGGACATGCTCTGGAAAGGTCTTCTTGAAGATCACTTCAACGTCTTTCTCGAAAAATGGTAATTTTCTGTGGCTCTGTTCAAATGTCTACGAAGTTACTAAAGTTACAGCCCTATAAAATAACTGTGTGCAAGAACTTAAACCGGGCGCATGGCACAGAAATTTGCGGTAATTTAACTTTCTTTTCAGAAGAACCGTAGTTCCACCTCACTGGGTTATGTTAATTAAAAAAATTACCGTTATTGGATTTAGATAAGCCTAACGTAAAACACGAAGAACCACTGATGTAGGAGAGTGGTGCACTATTACCGGTGCGAGAATAATAAGCTGCATTTATTTCTAGGAGGATGCGAAAAAAATTATGGCCTATTTTTGGACAGTTAACTGAGATAGAACGTGCTTTCACGATTTTTCAGCTGGACTCTGTGACGGCAAATGCAGCCAACTTCTCATTGCAGGAAACTCATGACCTGTTTCAACATAGAGTTACTTATCATTCCAACATACTGACCCCTTCCCACCGATTTGCTCCCAGTGATTAAAAGAGAAGATATAAAATCCAATTCAGACACTTTAGATGAACTTCAAACTAACATTCGTCATTTCTCACAGGGAGCTTCAAAGTATAACGAGGAATTTCTTACGTAAGTGGATAGAGGGAATGCAGTTCCAACGTCATCTTGTTTAATATACCGCAGCAACTTACTCTTCTTTTTAAGTGCTAATGTTATGTACGTTAGAAATAATTTATGGGCCGAATGGTACTATATTTAATACGAACCTCCTTGACCCACACCGCCGACGGCACAACACCTTGCCTGCACGCCGCCTAAGCGGTTGCGTTGACGATTGAGCACCATGTAGAAGTAATCCATTTAACTATAGGACCATATGTGTTACATTGACTTTGGCAACACTTCTACTAAAGATATGCTGTGTAACAGAATTACAAATAATAATTCGAAGAAAACGGCCTATTGACACATAAACGGCAGGGATCCGAAAAAAATAGTTATTGTCAAATCCAACTGACTATTCAAACGGAGTAATTGGAACTATCGAGAGGAGATCTCAAGTTGTTTTCATATTTTTAAACGTTCAGAAGTCTTTTGGCACACAAGAGGCTTCTAATCAAATTGCGTGCATGTGGAGTACAGCATCAGCTGTGAGACTGGATTCATGATATCCTGACAGAAAGATCACAGTTCACACTAAATGATGAGAAGTCATCTAGTAAACCTAAAAGATATCTAAAGCTTCTCAAATAAGCATTATAGGCTGTTCTTAATCTGCGTTTACGATCTAGGAGACAACAAGAGAAGCGCTCTTACATTGTTTGCAGATGTGCCGTATAGTAAAGTTATCAGAATGTCTAAAACACTTGAAAAATGATGTATTGCTCAATGCGAAAACTGGAAATTGAGTCTAAACAATAAAAATTGCGAGCTTCTCCATAGGAGTTTAAAAAAAAGAAAAATTTTGCTACACGATAAATAACAGTAATTTAAAGGTTTTCGATTCGACCAAACTCCAAGGCATTACGTCAACATCTACAGGACTACTTTGCAACTCCCACTTAAATGCTTGACAGAAGGTTCATTGAACCACTTTCAGACAGACTATTTCTCTACCGTTCAAATCTCTAGCAGAAAGTAGGAAGAACGGGCGCTTAAATTTTTCCTCACGAACTCATCCTTTATTAGGGTGGTCATTTCTCCCTCTGCAGGTGGGAACCATCAGAACTTTTTCGTATTCGGAGAAGAAAGCTTTTTATTGAAGATTCCTGAAAACATCTCGCTGAAACGAGAAACGCCTTTTGTTTTACTGATTTGTTGTAATGATTGGCACCCCAGCCCGTAAATCATAACCGTGACATTTCCTCCCTTTCCTACGATAGTATAAACGAGCTGCACTTCTCTGAATTTTTTCGACGTTCGCTCGTCAGTCCTTTCTGGTAAGGATTCCACACTTTGCAGCAATACTCCAAAGACGACGGACAAGCAAATTACGGGTCATCAGTTTAGTAGAATTGTTGCTTCTTCTGTCTGGACAATAAAACATAGTCTTTCCTTCCCCTTCCCAACAAAATTTGTTATGATATCGTTACAGTTTACGTTGTTCCTCATAGTAATCCCAATGTATTTAGTTGAATTGGAATACTTTGAATTTGTGTCATTTATCGTGTAAATGAAATATAACGGATTCATTTAGTATTCATGCGGATGAATTATTTTTTTTTTTTTTGCTGTTTAGATTTAACGTACATTTTTCGATATCAGTAGGGCTGTGTCGATTTTTGTGCATCGATTTATGACTTTTCAAACTGTCACACTCTCCATCCCCTCCCCCTCTTTGATTTCTGACCCTTCACCTCTAATCCAGTTGACTTACGTATAAATAGCAATCCAAGATAATTTATTACCAAAATCCTTACCCTCTCCCTTGCTGACAGCTGGATTAATTATGGTAACCTAATAAGAGTTGATGTGTGCTAGGCGACCCATATCGGCAGTAGACCTGTCTTAATTGATGACCAATATCCTATCCAACCGGAGGGCTTTCGTTCCCCCTCAACATTTCCCAAGGTCCAATGATCATCAAGGTACCGGTAAAGATGGCCTACAGATGGCAGCTGATGAAGAGATGGCAGAAATACGATATCATAATCCGAAATTGCTGTACTAACCCATTTCCCCTTGTTGGTTCTAAGCAATTACATTTCTCTTCCTCTCTCTTGAAGTTCAAGTTCAAGAGGATACAGGTCCCGGTACACAATGGCAACGGCAACGAGGCAATGATTTATTATTATTGCATGATACAATATGGAGAGGACATCTAACACAGTTGTGGGGTGTCGACTCTTATAACAGACTGGTAGATGGCGGATAAATCCCACCTGTATGTTTGAGAAACTTTTTTAAACGAAGTACACTCTGCTGATTAACAATTAATCTGTGGAGATGTAGGTTTTCACTTAGTACACCAATCCTATGTAGCAGTTACACTGCAGAGGTGTTCGGTTCATTTTTTAAACAAAGAAGAAGCAGTACCTTTTTTACTTACATCGATAAATACCCTACAGGGACTATGAGGAGCTCAGTCAGATGTGCTTTGAGCAGGACCCGCGTTTATCAGGACAAGGAGAGGTGTTAATCTAGGACGACCAGACATCCCGTTTTTAATGGGAGTGTCCTTTGTTTTCGTAATGTGTCCCGTTGTCCCCACAGGTCTTTAAGGTCGTCAAATGGGTTTTTATTTGTTTTATACGTCACTCTTGTCTCATACGTTTTTCATACTTTCTTACTGAGATCCAGGCGGAACTCGAATATTCAAGGAAACGCAGCCACTAGCTGTTCTTGAGCGATTACGTGAGTGGAGAGCGAAAGTAAACGTTGATAGTATAGGTACGGAGAGAAGACTTTCACACTGTCTTGCTCAGTGCTGACAACTCTGGTGTGAGCTTCGCTTTGATCATTTTTGTGATAGAAATGATTGGCGGCAATAACATGGTTTTGTGAAAGCTGATTATAGGGACGTTAATGTTCAAATGTCGTGACTACCGTTGTAATGAATATGAATTAAGAATTTATCTGTGAATATGAATTAGGTACACACTGTAATATCTAATAGACTGATTGTACCTGCATGTGGCTCGGTATTCTGATTTCTACTCTAAAAGTACCCATAACAGGCAGATGGTTCAAATGGCTCTGAGCACTATGGTACTTAATATCTGAGGTCATCAGTCCCCTAGAACTTAGAACTACTTAAACCTAACTAACCTAAGGACATCACACACATCCATGCCCGAGGCAGTATTCGAAACTGCAACCGTAGCGGTCGCGCGGTTCCAGACTGAAGCGCCTAGAACTGCTCGGCCACAAAAGCTGGCATACCAGGCAGAGAACAGTTTTGAACAATGGGGCACGGCGAGTTTGCGAAAGTGCATTCTATTGTTTGTTGATTGCTTTGTTCGAGGCACACGTGCGTGTCAATATGAGGAAAAGAAAATGCGCTTTTTCCGAAACTCTAGAAGGAGAATTTTTTCCTTGAAGCAAAACACACGATCTATGCAAGTACAATGTGCATTATGTCGTTCAGTTTTCTCCACTGAATGTGGAGGACATACCGATATAACACAACACCTTAAGGAAAAGAAGTACATGCTGGCAGTTTCTGCGAGTATTTCCGGCAGTATAATTTCCTTTCCAAGTACTAATTAACTACAAACTGCCGGCCCCGATAGGTGAGTGGTCGCGCCAAGGGGCCCGGGTTCGATTCCCTGCTGGGTCGGAGATTTCCTCCGCTCAGGGACTGGGTGTTGTTTGTGCTCATTATCATTTCATCATCATCAGTGGAAGGCAACGGGAAACCACCACTGGCATCACTTCCCTAGACTCTCATGCGGTGGACCTCTGTGCCAAGGATCAAGGATTCCCCCATGACAAGAACTGCCATAAGGTAGATCACAAAGTTTTTTTTTTTTTTTTTTTTTTTTTTTTAACTACAGATTGAACGACGCAAACGCAATGCAGCTGCCGAAGCGCTGTTTGCGTTTTATGCCGTAAGACACGACCAGTTATTCTGTTACAAAAAAAATGCGGTGTACGAGGAGAAAGTGCGAGTCGAGGTTAGTGAACGTTTTGTCGGCATATACAGTGCATGAAGTGCAATCAGATCATAAAGACGCTAAGTACAGGTCTGTGATGGTTGATGCATCAAATTACAAAAGCTTAAGATTAGTCACGATTGTAGTTAGATATTTTACTCCTAGCAAAGGTATTTAGTGAAAAATAATCTACTGTCAGATTATTGGTGGAGAAACAGCAGAATTATTCGCTAGTTATGTGCTGGGCGTCTTAAGAAAGCAGAATTTAGTTGACAGGATCGTTGAGTTTTGTTCAGCTAACTGAAACACTAATTTTAGTGCGTAGAACAGGGCTGAGACAAACAACGTTTATTCCAAATTATTGAAGAATGTCCTCAAAATGAAGATTGGAGGCATTTGTTATGTAGCCCCTGTGGTGCACAACGGTGAAGAAACTGGTGCGGACATGCTATCGATTTAGAAACTGTACTAAATAAAATATTTCAGCATTTCCGTATTTATACTGTGCATATGGAAGAACAGAAATCATTTTGCAATTTTGTTTCTATTGAATATAAGCAGGTGCAATGGAGTGTTGAAACTAGATTGCGATCATTGCTGCCAGCCGTTTGCAGGACGTGTTGACATGCAAGAACCTCTGAAGTCTCATTTCATGTATCGGGATAGGTGCCCTACATTGCTAATACAGTTTTTTTGAGAACCACGGTCACTTCTTCGCTTCATTTCACACGAAAGATAACTGAAAATGTGTTCATCAGAGGAGATTTTGGTTGTTCTCATCTTTTGAATTTAATTTGATCAGCTGATGAAATAAAATTGTTTAGTGAAAAAAAAAATCAATAACAAGAAATATAGTATGTTTCAAACTTCAGTTATTTATTCAGTGTTAATTAATTTCGGAAATTAAGGCGTTTTCGCCAAATCGGAATATGAAACTGTTACAAATTTTTTTATGACAATTTCGTAAGCTATTTAGAGAAGCAGGTTTCTCCACATATGCGTCTGAATTTTTTTTATTAGACAACATTGAAAAATTCTGTACTTTGGAATGAGTTTTTTTTAAAAAAAAACCTAGAAATTCTTAAGACAGGAGGTTGAGGTTTGACGGTTCAGTTAACTGAATGTAAATTATTTGATATATTAGAACATGTGACGAAAACCCTTTCTAGAAAACTTGTGCATACTTGTGAGAGATGGTGTGATATACTGCACGTCCCACCGGGCACAAATACTGTTGTGGAAAGAACCTTTTCAACTGTTAACAATGCCTTTGGACTGATGGAGAAAATTTGTTTTATTGCTGAATCTACTGAAGCTATTGCATTTGTTGAGACTCATTTTTAGTGCATTACCGCAAGGAATTCTCCAACTGCTATGAAGCAAATCCAAAACTCTTGCAACGTATCAGGTCTTCTGATACGATCGAAGTTAATAGCGATGTTCCTGGTTCAGAAGCCACAAGTTCGTGTTCAGCAGGTATTTCATGTCTACGACACCCTTTACAGGTTTTTTTTTTTGTATTTTAATGTCTGACATAATTATTGGAAAAACTTGGAGTATTAGAATATGTACGGTTTAAAGCACGTTGTTGAATAAATGTCTATGAATATTAGCTCACATTTGTCTCATTAAAGTAGTGCTGCCATGCATGAAGTATATTTTCTTTGTAACTGGAGTCATGTTTCGTTTCGTTTTTTTCATTTCTGTTTTACAGAAATATCCTGTTTCTTGTCCGCCGCTCGTGGTCTCGCGGTTGCGTTCTCGTTTCCCGAGCACGGGGTCCCGGGTTCGATTCCCGGCGGGGTCAGGAATTTTCACCTGCCTCGAGATGACTGGGTGTTTGTGTTGTCCTCATCATTTCATCATCATCCAGGAAAGTGGCGAAATTGGGCTGAGCAAAGGTTGGGACATTGTACGGGCGCTGATAACCGCGCCGTTGAGCGCCCTACAAACCAAAACATCATCATCATCCTGTTTCTTACATAAAATATCCGTTCACCATATGTTAATCAATTAGTGATTTTTGTTTCCTACGTTTAAACAATTAACCGACCATTTACAAGTTTCAAAAAGCTACTGTAATCCTGCTTTCACAGAGAAGGTCGATGCCTGGGAGTACAGGACCCACATGCCTAATGTGCTGCCTAGTGTGGTTTTATAACCACATAATTTTTGGCATTCAGCTGCTAAACTGTTCACAGTGCAGCCTCCCCGCCGCAGCAGCTCTGTCCCATGCCTCCTCAGTCCCCGAATCACTCTGGGCGCCTCCATCTTTCGCCTAATAACTCAATGCTGAGGTAATTTACAGGTATGTGCCTGGCATCTGGGCACTTCTGAGTGGCTGCCAAGGTGTTGCAGTGTCGCGTGGTGGAGCGCCATGAGCATATATATTAATGTGATTTTAGTCATACGATAAATACCCCAGCAAAACTACACTACTGGCCATTAAAATTCCTACACCACGACAATGACTAGCTTTCCAGAGCATTCACACAAGGTTGGCGCCGGTGGCGACACCTACAACGTTCTGATATGAGGAAAGTTTCCAACCGATTTCTCATACACAAACAGCAATTGACCGGCGTTGCCCGGTGAAACGTTGTTGTGATGCCTCGTGTTAAGGAGGAGAAATGTGCAGCATCACGTTTCCGACTTTGATAAAGGTCGGATTGTAGCCTATCGCATTTGCGGTTTATCGTATCGGGACATTGCTGCTCGCGTTGGTCGAGATCCAATGACTGTTAGCAGAATATGGAATCGGTGGGTTCAGGAGGGTAATACGGAACGCCGTGCTGGATCCCAACGGCCTCGTATCACTACCAGTCGAGATGACAGGCATCTTATCCGCATGGCTGTAACGGATCGTGCAGCCACGTCTCGATCCCTGAGTCAACAGATGGGGACGTTTGCAAGACAACAACCATCTGGACGAACAGATCGACGACGTTTGCAGCAGCGTGGACTATCAGCTCGGAGACCGTGGCTGCGGTTACCCTTAACGCTGCATCACAGACAGGAGCGCCTGCTATGGTGTACTCAACGACGAACCTGGGTCCACGAATGGCAAAACGTAATATTTTCGGATGAATGCAGGTTCTGTTTAGAGCATCATGATAATCGAATCCGTATTTGGCGACATCGCGGTGAACGCACATTGGAAGCGTGTATTCGTCATCGCCATACTGGCGTATCACCTGGCGTGATGGCGTGATGGTATGGGGTGCCATTGGTTACACGTCTCGGTCACTTCTTGTTCATATTGACGGCACTTTGAACAGTGGACGCTACATTTCAGATGTGTTACGACCCGTGGCTCTACCCTTCGTTCGATCCCTGCAAAATCCTACATTTCATCAAGATAATGCACGACTGCATGTTGCAGGTCCTGTACGAGTCTTTCTAGATACAGAAAATGTTCGACTGCTGCCCTGGCCAGCACATTCTCCAGATCTCTCACCAACTGAAAACGTCTGGTCAATGGTAACCGATCAACTGGCTCGTCACAAAACGCCAGTCGCTACTCTTCATCAACTGTTGTATCGTGTTGAAGCTGCAAGGGCAGCTGTACCTGTACACGCCATCAAAGCTCTGTTTGACTCAATGCCCAGGCGTATCAAGGCCGTTATTACGGCCAGAGATGGTTGTTCTGGGTACTGCTTTCTCAGGATCTATGCACCCAAATTGCATGAAAAAGTAATCACATGTCAGTTCTAGCATAATAAATTTGTCCAATGAAACCGTGTATCATCTGCATTTCTTCTTGGTGTAGCAATTTTAATGGCCAGTAGTGTAGAAATTCAGTCTCCGATTTGTACAGCGTTTTATATGTTGTTGGTTTCATCATACAGGCATTCTTGGTGAAACATGTAATTGGGGTACCAAAAACTGAATAAATCATAATTACAATTATTACTCTATAAGGTGTCCAGTATTCTGAAGTAGAAAATGCGTGGGGCATGTGATCGCACCTGTCTGTGAAACAGTAGTGGGGGCATTTGTGTACACACTACAACACAGATGTCATCCATTCCATTAAGAGTATGTCTCAGTGTCAACTGTGTCTTTTATGGTAAATTTACAGTTCATTATTTAAGTTAATGACAAATCATACACTGGTAAGTGTGTTTCGTGTTTTAAATAATGTATTTACACGGAGCACAGAGCCTGAATTGACAAATCTTCTACGTACATTAATCATATAAAATAACGTGATTATCTTCCAATTTTGGAGCGACAGTGTTTAGCTCATTTGAAAGGACATGAAAATGCAGTATGGATGACGGGTGAACTACTGGAGTTCCCTGGGAGATCACATAGGCGAAGCAACAAAGCTACTGAACCTGAATATGCCACATTGTTTGGTCCAGATAGGACTCACGAAGGACATGGAAAAAAAGTTCCAAGAAGGGTAGCTAATTTTGCCTCATTGCAATATGGAAGGGACAGAGGCACAAATCTGGTGAGAAACTTTTAATTACAATCTTTTCCCATGTATATCAGTGGAGGTACTTTAACAAAATTATGATGGGAAATGTGTTTGCACTTGTGAAACAACTGTAGAATGGAATGACGACATTGAAACAGTGTGCCACGCTGGTATGCAAACCCAGATTCCCTGCTTGTCACCAGTGTGTTTCTTAACAATCTCGGCTATATGTGCCCGCTTCCATTATACAGTAGGAGATCGCCTGTATTCGGAAATGTGAATACTTTTCCTGCATGTCCGAAGGAACATTGCAACATACTTGTTACAAACACTAGCAACGCAGTACCAGACAATATGAATGGTTGAGATTGTTTAAACCTAGCAATAGCAACGTAATTTCCATAATTCTTATTACGAAGGGGACTGGTCGACGTTATGTCAACCTCAAAAAATTAAAAAATCGTTCATTAATGTTAACTTCTGTTAACAGCATATCTTTAAGAAGGATCCTGGACTTGAAGATAAGAGTGTGACATTATTTGCAAAAAGTCACATTCCCCAGTAAGAGTTAAATTTTTGGGTTAAAATTTACTGGAAAATTTTAAAAATTACAGACTATAGTATAAGGAATCATTTAAATACATTAAATATTTTTCAGAAATTTTAAAACGTAAAGTACGCTACAATGTTGTGGGGAGCCTGAACATCTTGATGAATTTAGAATACAAAGGAAAGAAACACAAAGGATAATAAATAGTGGTAAAATATCTTTCGAGAAATCGAAACTTCTTGACATAGAAAACAAATTTGTAAAAAATAACTCCCAGAATTTCTATCAGTTATTTAAAATTCATGTAAAGGGCTACCAAGCTCCAAGTATTTGCATCACAGATGAAAATGGTAAAGTAGGCCTAAGCAACAGCCAAAATTGTGACATACTAAGAAAGTACTTTGAAAAATTATTGAACTGTGTAAAACCAAATTTTAAGCTAGAATTTCCATATCTCCATGAAAATAATGAAGCAGATCCACCACCTACAGCTGAAGAAATTAGAAAAGCAATAAGTACCCTGAAAAACAACAGACTCAGTGGAAAAGACTCTACTACAGCTGAACTTATAAAAAGGTCAACCCAAAATTATAACTAACCTTCAGTTCATGTTTGAACAAATACGGGAAACTGAAAAGATACCAGAAGACTGGAAAGTGTTTCCTATCCATCCCTTGCAGAAGAAAGGTGATAAGGAAAATGTAAATAACTACAGAGGTATATCTTTGTTGCCAGTGGGTTGTAAAATATTTTCATCAATTCTACTAAACGTGGTAGAAACAACACTTGCTAGCCATTTGGGAGAATATCAGAGTGGGTTTACAAAGGGCGGATCTTGCTCAGAACAGAGTTTCACCCTAAAGTCCATAATTTGTCACAGACTTACAAACTCCAAAATTATAGTTGTAACATTTATGAATTTTAAAAACCCATTTGACTCGGTTGATAAGGAAACACTAGATAAAGTGATCAGAGAATTTGACATCAAATCTAAATTAGCTAACCTTATTCGTGAAAAGCTCACAGACACCAAATCAAAAGTATAGTTTTGAGGTGAAATATCGAAGGCATTCAACATAAAAACAGGTGTAAGGCAAAGTGATAGCCTGTCTCCACTTCTCTTTAACTGCATACTAGAGAAAATAGTAAGAGAATGGAACCAAAAACTAAAAGAACAGAAGCTATCACAATCAGACTGGTACCTTAAAACAAAGTTATTGAAATTCACTGGTTAACATTTGCGGATGATTTTTACATTCTTTATGGAAGCCTAACAAATGCTGGAATACAAATCAATCTCTTAGAAGATGTAGCCAACAAAGCAGGTTTAAGAATATCTGTAGAAAAACTAAGTTTATTACAAATATAAAAAATGCTCTGGAATCCCTAGCAACGGATATTAGCCAGATAAAGAGGGTAAATAAATTTAAATATTTGGGAGAAATTACCCAAGAAAATGGCTTAGCTAAATTCGCTGTGGAAAAAATAGTACATAAAATGGAGAGAGCTTATGGAATAACTAGGAATGTCTACAACAAAAAGTGTCCATATAAAAATTTGAAGCTACAGCACTACAACACAGTAGTAAAACCAGTGTCTTTACGCAAATGAATTTTCAGTACTGAACTTCAAATTACACAAACTTGAAGTCCTAGAAAGAAAAATACTTGGGCTACCAAAAAATACAGAGGTTTGCAAATTAAGAAGCAATGAAGAAGTTTATCGCAATGTAGAAAACGTAAATGAAACACTACGAAAGAGATGACTGCTATTTTTTGGACACTTATACAGAACGAACAGCATCAGGTGAACCAAACAGATTTTTAAATATCTTTGGGACAAGAAGTCAACAACAGCCTGGATTCAAAAATTTAGGAAAGATTTGGAAAGAAACAACATAAGTGGAAAAGATGCAACAGAAAGAGAGATTTTCAAGAGGAAAGTTTTTAAAATGGAGGGATTCCAAGGCAAGAGGGAGAAGAAGACAGGGTCAAAATTGTTCGAGAAGAGAAAAGGGATACATAGATGACCCACATGAAAAGAGAAGAAAGAAGAAAATACGCTACTAGATTACAATATCATATATCACCATTCTATCTCCTACAGAGTAATACTGTACTGCAAGATAAAATTTTGTCCTAGTGTGGAGGCCACTTTATGTGTTTCTGACAGATATCGGTTCTAGCCCAACTAGGGAAAGTTCTGACAAGTAATACCAACAACTTGGAGATGGGAATAAGTGATTTCACTTTACTATTACTGTAGAAAAGTGCTTTTTCAACTGTAAGTTAGGTCAGCATTAATATCGTGTGTTTTTTGAAGTTATACCTTAAATATTATTTTCATAAATAA
The DNA here is from genome assembly GCF_023864345.2 of Schistocerca serialis cubense. Classification (NCBI taxonomy): domain Eukaryota; kingdom Metazoa; phylum Arthropoda; class Insecta; order Orthoptera; family Acrididae; genus Schistocerca; species Schistocerca serialis. The sequence goes on from NC_064645.1 coordinate 298,444,097, forward strand.
CAAAGACAATTTTTGATTTCTTTAATGTGTAGTAAAAGATCAAACTGAGTTCGGTCACAAGTACTACTTACACTGGTTAATTTACACCAGTGGTGCCAAAATGTGAGCCAGGTGCATTTTATTACTGTTATAGAACAATTAATCTGGAGCAGTATTACGTTTTATGTGTTTTGATAGATAATATAGACAAATTTTATATTGCAAGGTTGAATTTTTTCGTTTACAGTCGGAGATCTATAGTCATACTTGTTTATTACACACACACACATTCCTGCGTCCCCCCCCCCCAAGGCTCCCCCCCCCCCTTCACCTACCACATAACTCACGGACACACATATACAATCTACTTTAGGAGTTTACAGTTACGTAAGTCAGTTCCTCAGACATTATTTCCATGTGAACGTACATCATGATCCTTTAGGGTACCTAAGAAGCAAAGACAGTTTTAGTGGATCAGTAATCTGTTATCAACAGGCAAGAAAGTAACAATGACGAGTTGCGTAGTTCAGTCACAGATTTTTAATTTTTGAGTGACTACTCTCTTGCAATGAGCGCACGCAGTTTCTGATCGACTACCTCGGGGTTCAGCTTTCTCTGCTGCAGTACAAAGTATCACTATGCCCTCCTCTAAAACATTACTCTGTACCCATGACACACACATGCACACACACACACATATACATAAAATAGTGCATCTGGGCTAGGATTTTACAGTTGGTTAAGTGAGTTTCTCGATCATTATTTCCGTCTGCTGACGAAAAGATGAAACAACGAACGAAGGAATAACGTTATACAAGATGGAGTATGAAATTTCAAGAGTATGAACATGGTAGGAAAGCTAGGAAACCTGAAAATGGAAAATCAAAGGATCAGTGTGGATATAATGGGGATCAGTGATGAGAAATCTGCTTCTGCATCTAACGTCTACGTGGATACTCTGCAAATCACACTTCAGTGCTTGGCAGCGGGTTCATCGAACCACCTACACAATAATTCTTTATCATTCCACTCTCAAACAGCGTGCGGAAAAAACGATTTATCTTATTTTATTATGATTATCCTTTCTCCCTATGTACGTCAGCTGCAAAAAAATATTTTCGCATTCGGAAGAGAAGGTTGGTGATCGAATTTTCATGAGAAGATCCCGACGCAATGAGAAACGCCTTTGTTATAATGATGTGCATCCCAAAGCCTGTGCCGTGTCCGCGATATTCTCTCTCCTATTTCTCGATAATACAAAACGTGCTGCTCGCGTTTGAGCTTTCTCGATGTACTCCGTTAATCGTGTCCTAAGGGTCCCACACCTTGCAGCAGTACTCAAAAAGAGGACGAACAAGCGTTGTGTAGGCAGTTGCTTTAGCAGATCTGTCGCATCTTCTAAGTATTCTGCCTATAGAGGGTAAGATAAGAAATTCTTTTCAGACGAATATAGCGTAATATCAAAAGCAGCAGAAAATGGTATGATGGGGATAGGATTAGTTATGAATAAGAACATTGGGCATAGAGTGAGCTACTGCGACCAGTTCAGTGATGGGGTTGTTCTCATCAAAATCGACATCAACCCGACACCTACAACATAGGTCCAGTTATACATACGAAGGCCAGAGTCAGAAGATGAACAGTGAGAGGTAGTATATGAAGATATTCAACTGATAATTCAATATTTAGGGGAGTATGAATATCTAATGTTCATCGCGGATTGGATTGCGGTAGTAAGGGATGGAGGCTAATGGTCATAGGGCATTGGAATGTGGTTGTAGGGGATGGAGTTGAAGAAAGGATTATGGGAGAATATGGGCTTTGTAGTAGGAATGAGAGAGGAGAAAGACTAATTATCTCCATAATAATTTTCAGCTAGTAATAGCGAATACTTCGTTCGAAAACCACAAGAGGAGGAGGTACAGTCCGCAGCTCGTGGTCGTGCGGTAGCGTTCTCGCTTCCCGCTCCCGGGTTCCTGGGCTCGATTCCCGGCGGGGTCAGGGATTTTCTCTGCCTCGTGATGACTGGGTGTTGTGTGATGTCCTTAGATTATTTAAGTTTAAGTAGTTCTAAGTTCTAGGGGACTGATGACCATAGATGTTAAGTCCCATAGTGCTCAGAGCCATTTGAACCATTTGAGGAGGTACATTTGCAAGAGGGCAGGAGATATGGGCAGATTTCAGTTATATCACGTCACTGTCAGGATGTAACCAGGAGCAGATCCAGACTTAGATCACAACTGCATAATAATAAAGAGTAGTGTGGAGTTTAAGAGACTACTCAGGAAGTATTAATGTGCAAAGAAGTGGGATATAGAAATACTGAAGAATGAAGAAATATAATTGAAGTTTTCTTAGGCTGTAGATACTACGATAATGAATAGCTGAGAAGGCATTTCATTTGAAGAGCAATGGTCACCTCTGGACTTGTCTAATAAAACACAAGAAAATGACCCTATGCCTCACATTAATATGAGAAATTTGACATTTTTTATTTTTAAATATTAGTGTGTGACAGAAATGCATCAAATGTTACAGTGTATACTGTGTAGTAGCATAGAATAAAATTAGCCACAGTCCAAAATGATCCAGTCGCCTAGCTGGTGCACCTAATCCTTTCATTTCTGTTGTTTGTATACATCACGCTTAGTTTTCTTGTTTGTAATTAGTAAATGTAACTAATGTAGGGTAGCTTCTGAAACTCAATAATGTAATGAATCCGTGATAACTTAAATAATTTCTGAAACTAGAATAACAAAGAATGGATGCCAAATGCGGGCAAACAAATTATAAACTAGAGTCCTCAACAAATAGCTTATACTACATATTCCAAGATTTTTCAGTATCTACAGTTTCTTTCCTTAAGCTTATTGCAATACATGAATATTTAGACGAATTACCACTAACTACTCCTGATAAAAATTTGCCATAGTCTTTGTAGTGGTGACTGCATTTTGGGTTGTCATTATCATTTAATTTTAAATGCGTTTGGCAATCGCATTTTCTTACTAAATATGTGGATTGAGAACGCCAGCCATAAAAATGTAATTAATTTGTCACAAAAATTTATTTTACAAGGAAGTGTTACAAAGTATGGCCATATATACCTTAAATTTCTCTGTTACTAATGAAATAAAACAATAGTGTGCCGATTATTATTAAATTAAATTTGCATGAGTGTTACTAAGGTTTTCATTATGGTCACTAAGAAACAAATGTAACTGGCGGGTGGATTTTGTTGGGAGTGTTGTAGTCTGAATCACTTACCAGGTGATGGTTGGGCACTGACTGAATCTGCACTGCAGTTGGATGACGGTCTCTTAGACAGCGGACCAAGCTGCATATATGATGTGATGCCCAGAAGCGAAATTTCGTGAAGGTCATCATTATTCCCTGCTCTTGTTTCTCCAAATGAAGTCCCTACATTCAAGTCAGTAATATGGCTATGGCGACTCTGGTGCATTTGTTTACAATCCTGACATCCTACACACATGTCAGTACTTCAACCATGACATCACAAGCCACATTCCCTTTCTATGATCTCATCATGTTTCTCTCCTCTCCTAAGCAATGTTCCCATTTCTTTGAAATAGAGTAACTGCGGAATAACTAAGCTAACAAACGCACCTTTAGATCTACAAATCACAGGCCAATATTTTACCAAGCAATTATATATTTTCAGCTTCACTTCGTCTCATGGCCAATCAGACAGCTTTTAGGAAAAAAAACACACATAGTTAGATCTCCCAAACACAGTCCTGTATTTTACCAGCCATTAAAGCAGACAATAACCACTTCACAGTGTTTTACTGGCCAATAAAACGAAACAGTCAATGCCCACATTTGTTCTCTTCATCGCCCACTTGGTAATCAGTAAAGCTTAATATTTGTACTGCACTTGGTGCTAGCACAATAGACGCCAAAATTAAATAAAAAAGTTTAAAACATATCTGTTATTTATCAAAGTAAACATGACACACCTGCTTATCTAACATACAGGTTATGTTGCACTGGGTAAAGAACATAATTCGATCACTGTTCCACACTTGGTATAACGTCCAGTGGAGTATAGTATTAAATATTTTCACATCTACACTGCTTTTATTACTGTTCTATAACTGTATAAAAAACAAGATAGCTGAAATTATGTTCCAGCTACTGGAAAAGCGCAGTTATTGTGTAACTTACAATTTAAGATATACTTGATGCCTACAACATTGTGCCACAATGCTATTTCCACGTTCAGATTGTCTGTATTACTGTTATACAACTCTACAAAACACATGTTGCTAACATGGCTGCTAAGAGAGCAATACGGTAATATTTGCCATTTCCTCCCAGGCCTAAATGAGTCTATACGATTGCTAGTACAAAAATTAATTGTCAAAGCACCATTTTAGTGCTAAGAAGATAATGAATCAAGAAATTATTGACTGACTAATACATTTTTTTCGTTTATTTAGTTCTTGAAGTTATCTGTGGTTATTAGCCACTGCTGTTCTGATGACATATATAACATTTAATAACACATTGGCATTTAAACTACATATTTTTGACATGAAAGTATACTGTCGAAGTCAACCAAATATTATATGCAAACGTGCTACATGGGAAATACAATGTCAGGCAATGTTCCACAGGAAATAAGGTGAGATCCACCTAAAATACGATCATTGCACCGAAATGAAGATGTTTGTATTATTCATAAAAGTATGTAAAAAAAATTTTGTGAAAAACACAAGCAGTTCACTTATTGTAAGTCACAAGTATAAATTCAAAATGGACCAAATATAGTGTGTAAGCACTGCTCGGTCAAAGGCAATGATGATCAACTTTCCCCAAAGAACTCCAACGATTCTGTCTTAAATAAAATTGTGTGCATTGTTGATTGCAATAGCTAAAGAGCTTTCTGTAGTAGTACAAAACACTTGTGGCACTGTTGCCTTAACTGTTTTACAATAATAAAAAATACATGTGACTTGAGGTTTGCGACTGCTGATATAAATTACAAGGAAGCTACACTTGACAATGAGAAAAGTTCGATTGTTGTTCCACACTTAAAAGAAACCAAAAATTGTCTTATGATTCATCAAAATAGCTTAGGAGATGAGAGAGGCATGATGACCTCTCAGAAAGGGGTCATAGCTTGAGGTACAATGGGTAGAGAGTATTGACGTGTGGCATGTGATTTCACAATAGTTAACGAAGTGCGCCAGTATCTCCATAGCCATATTAGTCAAGTCTCAGCAGGGAATGTTACCTTTGCTCTCTCCAAATCAAATTCGCGGACCACGGCGGTCTCTCAGCCGTCGTTATGCAGAGCTCTGTCTCTCTCTCTCTCTCTCTCTCTCTCTCTCACTCTCAGAGCATAGTGATGCATATCACTGGCCAGCTTCTGTTATTCTTCTGCAACATCTTCTTTAACTATTGTTGAACGCCCAGAAATCCGACAGCGGAAAGACCGCACACATTCACGAAGAAAGTTAATAGTGGAAGGCATCCGTAACTTGGCACTTAACGTGTCGTCTTTTCAGCGTTGACTTCCTGTATGTGGTTGTGTGCTTTTGTCACCTTTGCCTGGAAATAGCCTTTACATCACTCCTGTTTGACAATATGGATTTCGGTCCACGACCAGTCTGCTGCGTTATCTCACATGCAGTGGAGGCTGGGGATGCTCCCTTTGGCACACACGTGTGCTGGCTCTGGTGCTAGGTGGTTACTGTGTCTGGGCAGCAGAGAATGTGTTCCGTCTGGCCGACATATTTTTTGTCCATGCCGGTTTCGTACAGCACCTCTTGAATTTTCGACGTTATCTGCCCACTTAAATTTAACAGTGGTCTATAATACACAACTATCTACATGTATATTCCTCAAGCTAATGTATGGTGCGTGACAGAGTGCACACTGTACCAAGACATTTCCTTTCTTGTACCATTCAGAAAGAGAGCGAGGGAAAAGTGACTATCTATATGCCTACGTACATGCCCTAATTTGTCTTATCCTATTTTCTACATCTACATCTACATTTATACTCCGCAAGCCACCCAACGGTGTGTGGCGGAGGGCACTTTACGTGCCACTGTCATTACCTATCTTTTCTGTTCCAGTCGCGTATGGTCCGCGGGAAGAACGACTGTCTGAAAGCCTCCGTGCGCGCTCGAATCTCTCTAATTTTACATTCGTGATCTCCTCGGGAGGTATAAGTAGGGGGAAACAGTATATTCGATACCTCATCCAGAAACGCACCCTCTTGAAACCTGGCGAGCAAGCTACACCGCGATGCAGAGCGCCTCTCTTGCACAGTCTGCCACTTGAGTTTGCCAAACATCTTCGTAACGCTATCACGGTTACCAAATAACCCTGTGACGAAACGCGCCGCTCTTCTTTGGATCTTCTCCATTTCCTCCGTCAACCCGATCTGGTACGGATCCCACACTGATGAGCAGTACTCAAGTATAGGTCGAACGAGTGTTTTGTAAGCCACCTCCTTTGTTGATGGACTACATTTTCTAAGGACTCTCCCAATGAATCTCATCCTGGTACCCGCCTTACCAACAATTAATATTATATGATCATCCCACTTCAAATCGTTCCGCACGCATACTCCCAGATATTTTACAGAAGTAACTGCTACCAGTGTTTGTTCCGCTATCATATAATCATACAATAAAAGATCCTTCTCTCTATGTATTCGCAATACATTACATTTGTCTATGTTAAGGGTCAGTTGCCACTCCCTGCACCAAGTGCCTATCCGCTGCAGATCTTCCTGCATTTCGCTACAATTTTCTAATGCTGCAACTTCTCTGTATACTACAGCATCATCCGCGAAAAGCCGCATGGAACTTCCGACACTATCTACTACGTTATTTATACAGGGTGAGTCACCTAATATTACCGCTGGATATATTTCGTAAACCACATCAAATACTGACGAACATATTCCACAGGCCGAACGTGAGGAGAGGGGCTAGTGTAATTGGTTAATACAAACCATAAAAAAATGCACGGAAGCATGTTTTTTAAAACAAACCTACATTTTTTTAAAATGGAACCCCGTTTGTTTTGTTAGCACATCTGAACATATAAACAAATACGTAATCAGTGCCGTTTGTTGCATTGTAAAATGTTAATTACATCCGGAGATATTGTAACCTAAAGTTGACGCTTGAGTACCACTCCTCCGCTGTTCGATCGTGTGTATCGGAGAGTACCGAATTACGTAGCGATCCAAAGGGAACGGTGATGGACCTTAGGTTCAGAAGAGACTGGAACAGCACATTACGTCCACATGCTAACACCCTTTTATTAGTCTTTTTCACTGACGCACATGTACATTACCATGAGGGGTGAGGTACACGTACAAACGTGGTTTCCGTTTTCAATTACGGAGTGGAATAGAGTGTGTCCCGACATGTCGGGCCAATAGATGTTCAATGTGGTGGCCATCATTTGCTGCACACAATTGCAATCTCTGGCGTAATGAATGTCGTACACGCCGCAGTACATCTGGTGTAATGTCGCCGCAGGCTGCCACAATACGTTGTTTCATATCCTCTGGGGTTGTAGGCACATCACGGTACACATTCTCCTTTAACGTACCCCACAGAAAGAAGTCCAGAGGTTTAAGATCAGGAGAACGGGCTGGCCAATTTATGCGTCCTCCACGTCCTATGAAACGCCCGTCGAACATCCTGTCAAGTGTCAGCCTAGTGTTAATTGCGGAATGTGCAGGTGCACCATCATGCTAATACCACATACGTCGACGCGTTTCCAGTGGGACATTTTCGAGCAACGTTGGCAGATCATTCTGTAGAAACGCGATGTATGTTGCAGCTGCTTGTTACAACACGCAACTGAACGTCGGAGGTTTCAAGCGTCAACTTTAGGTTACAATATCTCCGGATGTAATTAACATTTTACAATGCAACAAACGGCACTGATTACGTATTTGTTTATATGTTCAGATGTGCTAACAAAACTAACGTGGTTCAATTAAAAAAAACGTAGGTTTGTGTTAAAAAATATACTTCCGAGCATTTTTGTATCGTTCGTATTAAACAATTACACTAGCCCCTCTCCTCACGTTCGGTCTGTGGAACCGGTTCGTTAGTATTTGATGTGGTTTGCGAAATGTATCCAGCGGTAACGTAAGGTGACTCACCCTGTATATATTGTGAAAAGCAATGGTCCCATAACACTCCCCTGTGGCACGCCAGACGTTACTTTAACGTCTGTAGACGTCTCTCCATTGATAACAACATGCTGTGTTCTGTTTGCTAAAAACTCTTCAATCCAGCCACACAGCTGGTCTGATATTCCGTAGGCTCTTACTTTGTTTATCAGCCGACAGTGCGGAACTGTATTGAACGCCTTCCGGAAGTCAAGGAAAATAGCATCTACCTGGGAGCCTGTATCTAATATTTTCTGGGTCTCATGAACAAATAAAGCGAGTTGGGTCTCACACGATCGCTGTTTCCGGAATCCATGTTGATTCCTACAGAGTAGATTCTGGGTTTCCAAAAACGACATGGTACTCGAGCAAAAAACATGTTCTAAAATTCTACAACAGATCGACGTCAGAGATATAGGTCTATAGTTTTGCGCATCTGCTCGACGACCCTTCTTGAAGACTGGGACTACCTGTGCTCTTTTCCACTCACTTGGAACCTTCCGTTCCTCTAGAGACTTGCGGTACACGGCTGTTAGAAGGGGGGCAAGTTCTTTCGCGTACTCTGTGTAGAATCGAATTGGTATCCCGTCAGGTCCAGCGGACTTTCCTCTGTTGAGTGATTCCAGTTGCTTTTCTATTCCTTGGACACTTATTTCGATGTCAGCCATTTTTTCGTTTGTGCGAGGATTTAGAGATGGAACTGCAGTGCGGTCTTCCTCTGTGAAACAGGTTTGGAAAAAGGTGTTTAGTATTTCAGCTTTACGCGTGTCGTGGTCCTTACTCATCACGAGGCAACTAACTTCTCCTCCCGCTCCCCCTCACCCTCCCTTACCACCTCACCATCCTCAGCCATTCTCTTACTCGAAATACCCATTGGCAATAGCAAAATCTTCCTGCAATCAGCTTCAAAGGCCATTTCCTTAAATTTTCTTAATTTTGTCCCTAAAAAAGTATGTAATATTCCCTCCAGAAATTCCCATATGTGTTCGTGAAGCATATCTATAATACCTACATGATGTTCGAACCACCCAGTAACAAATCTACCAGCCTGCCTCTGAATTGCTTCGATGTTTCCTTTAATCTGGCCTGGTGCAGATCCCAAACACTCGATTAGTACTCAATAATGGTTGTACTAGTGTCATATATGCGGTCTCCTTTACAGATATCCACATTTAAACCTTTCCCAATAAACGATAGTCAAGCAGAAATGCAGACCTTTTTTTTCCTGGCGTTTCAAGCCTCATATTTCACATTACTGTAAACTATGTTTCAGACGTTTAATTTGAACACTATTGGTTTCAGCAGCATTTAATGTTCGAATCCAGCATGCCTCTTTCGTTGAAGAAACCATTATAAATATATGAATTAGATATTGAATTTCATTTAAGAGTCTCCTTCAACTTCGGCCACGGGGTCTGCGTCATTTGTGAAGGCTATCGTTGCACTTTTATTTCTTTTCGACAACTTTATTTCACCTCCTTCATTGTTTCTTCCACACATATGTGGAAACATGCTGGTGATTTTGGTTTTCTAATCTTATTTTCACTGTCGAAGAAGGATGTGGTGCTCTGGGTAACCACTCCAAATTGCATTGGAAATTTCGGAGGGCAGAGTGAAAGGCAGAGGATTGTGAGGCGGTAAGGGAGGGTAGGGGGAGCGGGAGGCGAAGTTAGCTGTCTCGTGATGACGATGACGTCATCGATACAGGCGATGGGCTTGCCGCCATCTTGGATTGACAAGGGTGTTGGAGCCATGGCGTTTCTAGACCACTTGAACTTTTCAAGACCATGTAAGTGCAAAATGTGCCAAGGAGTACGTTGTTCAGCTTCAATAGGAAAGAAAGAAACTGAGATTAAGGCTGCTGCTAGTTGCCCTTACGTAAACAAAAGATGTTGCAAAAATGTCTTAAATTTTAATGGTTATTCTGCCTACAGTCTTCCATATTACATAGAAAAATGGAAAATCGTAATGTTAGGTGAGGTAGAGGCTTTTTTCTATTTGCGGGACATTATCATCTTTGATATCTTCCACGCCACTGATGATTTCCTTTCCAGTAAGTATTTCAAAAGTATCGTTAGATTGGGTAAAGTGTTATGAATATTTCCTGACACTTTCCGTGTTGTTGTGTTACATCATAGGAGGAAGTTCTATCTGCACTTCACTACTTATCATCGTAGGGGGAAGTTCTATTTGCACTTCACTACTTGTAATAATAGTTTACCTTCTTCATAGGTCTCGCGTATTAGTAATATTCAAGATCGTGTAACGTTGAAACGAACCTCGCGTTGACTCTCGAAGAATACTTGTCAGGAGAGGAATTCCTTTGAAGTCGGCAAATATAGTGACGTGTTTTTCTAAAAACTCAATGATAAGAAGTTATCAAATTCAGGACTTCTGTTAGTCGATTGTTTTCATGTTGGAGACCTCCTTTTCTGCGTAATACGGAAAGTCTGAAAGACTAATTAAGTATCTTTATATTTAACTTAGGAGAACACTAACCTGTTCTGACCTGTATGTAGATTTCCATAATAGTAAAGTGACGCAATGCAAGAAACATCCTCTGTTGAAATTGTTTACAGATGGACCGTGACTTCAGAGAGTTCTTGAACCTTCGTGACATCCCTCCGCTACGGAAGCGCTGTCGAGGTCACCGCCGTTTTCTCCTCTTCTACTTAACACTTGGCGTAATAGTAAGCGTGGTGTGGTCAGTCCTTCCCATGGCGACCTTTGGCGTTGGGCCTGAAGCCATTCCGAACGCCATGGCACTTCCTTACGACGTGTCACACCTCCACACCTTTATCCCCACCTGGATTTTTTCAGCTTTTATCGTAGTGCACGTCACAATGATGACTATTACCACTGATACTTTCAACGTCAGTCTTATAGCACAGCTGCGTTTCCAACTCTTTGTACTTAATAGGAATCTCATAACCCTCAACGCAGATGCTGAGACCACCAAGTCTCTATTAACAAAAGGGAACTACATCACAAGTAAGAGTTCATATGAGTCCCTAGAACACAGAAACATCCGCCATCGCCTGAAGCAAAACGTTCTTCACCATCAGCTTATTATAAGGTAAGATTGAAGTCAGACATACTACAATATATGTTTGCGTATACTGTGTTCTTGTATAACTTTATTTATACACTGAAGCGCGAAGGCAACTGGTATAGGCACGCGTATTCAGATACAAAGATATGTAAACAGGCAAAATACGGAACAGCTTCGGCAACGCCTATATAAAGACAACAAGTGTCTGGCGCGGTTGTTAGATCGGTTACTGCTGCTACAGTGGCAACTTATCAAGATTTAAGTGAGTTTGAACGTGGTGTTATAATCGGAACATGAGCGATGGGACATAGCATCCCCGAGGTAGCGATGAAGAGGCGATTTTCCCTTACGACCATTTCGCGAGTGTACCGTGAATATCAGGAATCCAGTAAAATATAAAATCTCCGACATCGCTGCTGCCGGAAAAAGATTCTGCAAGAACGGTACCAACGACGGCTGAATGGAATTATTCAGCCGGCTGGAGTGGCCGAGCGGTTAAAGGCGCTACAGTCTGGAACCGCATGGCCGCTACGGTCGCAGGTTCGAATCCTGCCTCGGGCATGGATGCGTGTGCTGTCCTTAGGTTAGTTAGGTTTAAGTAGTTCTAAGTTCTAGGGGACTTATGACCACAGCAGTTGAGTCCCATAGTGCTCAGAGCCATTTGAACCATTTTTTGGAATTATTCAACGAGACAGAAGTACAGCACCTGCGACAAATTGCAGCAGATTTCAATGCTGGGCCATCAACAAGTGTCAGCATGCGAACCACTCAACGAAACATCATCGAAATGGGCTTTCGGAGCTGAAGGCCCCCTCGCGTACCCTTGATTACTGCACGACACAAAGCCTTATGCCTCGCCTGGGCCTGTCAACAGCGATACTGGACTGTTGATGACTGGTCGGACGAGTCTCGTTTCAAATTGTATCGAGCGGATGGACGTGTACCGGTATGTAGACAACCTCATGAATCCATGGATCCTGCATGCCAGTAGGGGTCTCTTTAAGATGGTGGAGGCTCTGTAATGTTGTGGGCGTGTACATTTGGAGTGATATGGGACCCGTGATACGTTTAGGTGCATCCTCTCTGATCACCTGCATCCATTCATGTCCATTGTGCATTCAGACGGACTTGGGCTATTCGAACAGGACAATGCGACACCCCACACACCCAGAATTGCTACAGAGTGGCTCCAGAAATCCTCTTCTGAATTTAAACACTTCTGTTGCCCACATGAAAATTATTGAGCATATCCGGGATACCTTGGGACGTGCTGTTCAGAAGAGATCGCCACCCCATTGTACTATCTAGGATTATGGAACGCCGTGTGGGACTTTTTTGGTGTAATTCCCCTCCAGCAACACTTCAGACATTAGTCGAGTCCATGTCAAGTCGTGTCGCGGCAGTTCTGCGTGCACCAGTTTCTTTGGCTCTTCAGTGTATAACTAAAAAACAACGCTGTCATGGTCAATGTTGAATCAGAAATTGAAGTAAAAATGCACAGCTGTTTTGAAATATAACAATGAGGAAAAATATCAGAATCGTTTGCCAGTTCCTTAAATCAATGATTTATTTATCTATTTATTATGGGTCGAGTCGCAGACCATAAAAGCGTATCAATCGGGTTGTTCACTTCAATCAATGATGACCATCTTCAGATATAAAAATATACATAAAAAGGTAGTTCGACGTACAAATATTCACAAATTACACAAATACAGAAACAGAAATCATTATAAGCAGATATGTCAACGTTTACATACATGAGCAGATGGATCATACTACACACATCTTGTCGTTAGGTATATAGATAGTACATTCATGATCATTAACAATACAGAATTCGTAATAAAGTTACAAATTTTGAGTACCATGAACACCATTGCGACATACGTGTTGACACTCATAGGAAATAAATTATACTTGTGTGCAGCGATGTGTGACATTCTTGCATTCTGGCACATTAGAAGTCACTGCTGCACGCCAGACTGAAATTGAAATATTCGTTTCATTTAAATATGCAAAATATGTCCTGCCGAATTTAATGCAAATAGGTATCAAAGCCCAGATGATTTGCCTTGCGTAGTATGATATGAAATGTAATGAGGGAAGAAGCTTCATAACAAAAATTACGTAGTATCATTGTACAATGTAGTCAAACAAAAACATCTGCAACTCATTAATAATCCAGAAAAATACCCTCCTCCAAGCACAGCGCTCACGCAATCCACCCATTAAATGGGTAGTTTACATGAAATGAAACGAGTGACAACGCTACTTGTCAGTCATCCTCTATTCGTGAGACACACTTAAAAAAAATGTATATTGGTACACAATACCACTATACAATACAAACAATACAGTTCGCTGATGAAGCAGAATTAAAACTTTTTCTCTCAGCACAAATACTGCTCCTACATAGATTACCCGCCAAACGGCAGCACACTAACTGGTTCACTGTAATATACAACGAAATGGAAGGAACAACTGTCAATGAACATAGTCAGCTGTGGTGTACCACGTATCATCTCTACTTATAAGATACAGATGAATAGTAAATTACAGCTCCAAAAAATGTGTCTGACATGAGGATCAATCGAAACATCAATGGAACAACTGTGAAAATGAAGTCAAAACATACACCAGAGCCGGCCGCGGTGGTCTCGCGGTTAAGGCGCTCAGTCCGGAACCGCGCGACTGCTACGGTCGCAGGTTCGAATCCTGCCTCGGGCATGGATGTGTGTGATGTCCTTAGGTTAGTTAGGTTTAAGTAGTTCTAAGTTCTAGGGGACTGATGACCACAGATGTTAAGTCCCATAGTGCTCAGAGCCATTTGAGCTACACACCAGAAGCACAAAGCCATCTGTCAAACCTAATTAATTACTCGTATAATACGTGCCAACTATGACAACACAAGGCTCACATAAAATGTAGTAGCCACCAAATGGGAAAAAGAAAGTTCGAAGTGGAAAAGTACAGTGCTAATTACTGTGACTGCACCACCTATATATGTAATGACTTGCTATGTGTAGATTTCTGCATCTACCCATGTGTTGAAATGTAATCATACTTGGATAAAATGATTTCTGATTATGTTTTTGTGTGATTTGGGAATACCTGTATGCCGAACTACCGCTGTATGCTTACTTTTAGTAGTGTAGACGGTCATTGTTGGCTGAGATTGATAACATGATTGATATATATTTAAGATCCGGGATTGGATTTATAACAAAGCAGACATTTTCTGGGTCCGTGGAATACCCTATTGCGACTATGTCGCAACTTGTGAAATTGCTTATCTGCTTTGCGGGTTTGATTTTGGACTGTATTTTGATAGCACCATATATATTTCTTACGAAAATTAGCGGCTATTTATTCTTAATGATAATTATATGAAAATTTGTGTATAAATATAACTAAAATTTACTCATGTTTGCAATAATAATTTTAAGACAAAGATAGATGTGTATTAAATTATACAGTATATAAAACATATTCACCATATAATTTTAATCAGTAATAGTAGTCTGAAGACAATGGTAAGGATTAGATGGGCTTTAGTATTGCGTTAACAGCAGAAGTATTTTCATATTATTAATGTTAGAAACGGCTACTGCATTGTGCTGAGTGTTGTGATTAAGATATGTTATAGGTTATTTGTGTCACCTTAATGAAATGGTGGTGAAATGGGAATTGACGTTATTGAGAACGCTGTCTTCGTAACTTTAACTCACGTTCATGAAAAACTGTCCTCCCACTGTCCTTAATGTTACATAATCTTCTTACTTTAGAGGAAACTCATCTCTTTTGCAACAGTACATCATAAGTTTACAAAAAAAAAAATTAGGGTTTGCCTTTGTGTAATACTCTTGTGTTTCACATTTCTGCGAAAATTGA
The DNA here is from genome assembly GCF_023864345.2 of Schistocerca serialis cubense. NCBI lineage: Eukaryota > Metazoa > Arthropoda > Insecta > Orthoptera > Acrididae > Schistocerca > Schistocerca serialis. Next base: position 298,459,195 of record NC_064645.1, read on the forward strand.
TAATACTTGCGTAAGAAATATTTACTGCCTTATGAAGATAGCACAGAATCCTAATTATTAACTGCAAAATACACAAACATCCTGGCAAAGAAAATGTGGCACCTGGAAAGGGAAGACTAAACGAAATCAAACTTCACAGATTTACAAAGAACTTGGTAATATGAGTGCACTTGTTTGTATGACGTTGCACCCTGTCTACTCTGAATGCCATGCACTAGTTGCAATAGGACGCATGTCATAAAGCCATTGTGTTATCATCTGAGAGAAGGTGGCCGACAACTATTGTAACTGGTCCTTGATATACTGAATACTGGGCCTGAGATGACGCCCGAAATAGTCCCAGACATATGGATAGATCAGGGATTCTTGCTGTCCACAGGAATACCTCAACAGCACGCAGACAGTTTATAAACAAACGTGCAATGTGTGAACGAGCATTGTCCTGTTGAAATATAGCACCACGATACTGTCACATTAAAGGTAACTCATGAGGACGCAGGATGTCCTTGAGGAATCACCGTGCTATTCGAGTCTGCTCAGTTTCTACCAGTTGCGACATTACGTCCTACAAAGTGGCTTCCAGCACAATGATGCCACAAGTAGAATCGCTGCTCCTGCTCAAGACATCGGATGAATGGGACCGCCACCCAGATCGCAGCATATTAACTGACGACAGTCATCCAGCGTAGTGCAGGAGCACGAATCCTCGCTGAACACAACGTAGCGACGTCATTCATCAGCAGTCCATACCTCCCAGTCATGAAACCATTCCACACACAGCCATTTTTATTTTGATGATGACGTCAACCTACCTGTGGAAACATAACTCCCTAGTCTGGCAGCTTCTAATCTCTAACCAAAGGTGTGTGATGACACAGCATGACGCAGGGACTCGACTGCTTGTTTTCGAACGTCAGGTGGAGATATGAAGGGGCTACGCTGAGCTCGGTGCACAACACGGCGATCCGCCCTTCTCGTAGTCAGACATTGTCGACTGTAGCATTGACGAGAAATATGTCTGCGCTCACGTTCCCATGCAGTCCAACATCTGGACAATATCACACCAGTATGCCCCACAAATCTGGATAATGCTCGATTTTACCAGCTGACTAAATGACGACCTACAGTGAGGACGCTTTCAAAGTCTGTCAGGTGCCGATAAGCGGTCTCACATGAGTTCACGGCATCTCAGGGCGTTCACAGTGATTAGTCACCATCTGACGCTGTTCAGGCTTGGAAATAACACCAAATGCGACAACACTAATGCAGGCTGGTGGTGTGTCGCAGAGAATTGCAACAATAGTTGTTTAAATACTCGGCAACGGTGTGTACATGTACATTACATTGACATCTGACCTATTATTCTGGGTGCTTCGCTTTTTGTGCCAGGCAGTGTAACAGTTCCGACGAAATTATGTCTAATCAGAGAGTTATTGCTGTTATTGTTGTTGCAATAGGATTGTTATAGCACATAACGATACAAATTTTATTGTATACCTAACATACTGATCTCTTGCATGTTCCATTTTTAATGAACTAGATGTCATCGAGTTCTTAAGTTCAATCTACGTGAGTTGGCAACAATGGAAAGGAATGGAAGGAGACGTCAGCTTCAAAAGGAGGGGTGTTCACCCAAGACGGAATGTCAGTACAATGCCACCTCGCTTCTCTCAGTCTTAAAGAGTGTGAGTTTCTGAGATACCGTCCATGATAAAAATCGGGATACGTATCAAAATTAAGGAACTATTATTGACAGCAGAAATTTTTAGTTGCCAAAGGCAAAACAGGATATTATTGAAGGTTATATGATACAGTTTCTACATGGTTATGAATGAAAAGAACAGGGGAAGTATTTTAGAAACATTTAAAAACATCATCATTTATTTTATCAGGAAAATATGTACCTGTAAACTTATAGAAGAACCCGTCATGAACTTTTCACTCTGTAGTGGATTTTGCGTTGATGTGTAACTTCTTGGCAGATTGAAACTGTGTGCTGGAGATACTCGAACTTGTAAACATTGGCTTAAGTGGACAGGTAATCGTCTGGCTGAGTATACGAAGCACGACTCACGACCTGTCCTTACAGTTGTCCCCACAGCTTGTGGCTGAACCATGTGTTCATAATATAATCTGTAGTGTCACTACCCAGTCTTTGAGCAAAAGTAATAGCATTTTGGCAAAAATAATAAGTAGTGAGAAAGTCACCATGGAATATTGCAATAATAGCTGTGGGTGGCAGCTGGAGAGTATCAACATGTGTGTCAGAATAACATACACGCAAGGGTATTACGAGACAACACAAAATGCGCTAACCAAACGAGCGTAACAAGTGAGTTGAGGGCAGTAGACCAGTGCAAGTCTCTGGCATGGTCGACGTGAGAAGCTGTCAGGTATCAACGAAACATGTTCGTCTCGGAACCATATAAATATGTCTCGATTTTTAGGCAGAAGGCATTCTCTTGTCGATGCAGTCCAGCAACACCGCAACAATGCCATGGGCCACGCTGGATAGCAAGAGGTCTCGGCATAACCTGCACCACCCATGGGTTCAACGCAGTGCTGTGTCGGCTGCCACCAGCACTAAGTTCCTCTTGGGACTGGCCATCCATGCCTGCTGCTGCCAGCACTGAGTTCTTAGTAGGACTTAATGCTTCAGCACCAGCTGGCGTCCGACTACCGCTCAGGACAACAAGCCGAAGACCACATACACCAGACTCCATGTACCACCACTGTAAACATATTCAGAGGCGAGGCACCACTAGGCAAACCACCGAGGGAAGTAGCACGCGGGTGACGTCACGGCCGTGGTCTCCACAGGCCATTGCCTACCAGGGTACTCCCGTTAGTAATGCAGCGTTCCTACCCAGCATCCACGGCAGAAGCTACTAGCCATATGCCAGCGCCATCCAAGGACAACAGAGTGAGATGTGTCTGCCTTTCTAAGGTGTGGCATATCATGTCACTACCACTCGTTTCCTAGGGCAACTGCAATCTTCACAGTTACGTCGGAGAGCTCGTCACCTCATGTTACTGTTCGGAGTGCGTCAGGTATGCTGACGTCGCTGCGGTCAGCAGCGGAGGTTGTTCAAGCACGTGCAGTGCAACATCTGAGCCTCAGCCCATATTGTCCTTTAGTATGGTGGCAATCAAGGGGCATGATAATGTGAGGAACCCGCGAATATGTCACAGTTTGGCGGTAATGCTAGTTAGTGCCTATACGCTGTAAATAATATTTGCTTGTATATTCTGCCCCTTGTGCCAAAATTGTAGCAGTGATTTGCATAACATGTAATCATTTAGATCATACAGCTAGACAATGTGGAAAGAACCGATTGCTCATGATTAGACAGGAGAGTACTTTGGTAATACAACTAGTGTCTGTCTATGTGCGTCTGTGTTTGTGCTGGCTTATTATTTTCGTGTTATCTTTGATTTATTCTTTCTGGGTCGCAAAAATGATTAATGGTGAGGCAATGGCAAAATCAGTGGGTGTTAACAGGGATGAGGCTACAGAATCTTTAGTGGATCATGTAACTCAATTAAAGGCAAATATAGTGCTTGTGGACAATGAACTGGCAGAGAAAGATCAGAAGATAAAGTTGCTGAACTCACAGATTCTAGAAGTGGATCCGAATGTTGATATCCATGTTTCTCCCTTTTGTGGTAGGTCCTCTGAGGATGTGTTAGCTTTGAAGAGGATCTCAAATCATTGGCTGACAGTGAGGGTTGGTCGGATAAACAATTTTGCAGCTGTAATGTTGTGTTTTACAGGAGAGGCGAAGTTGTTCTTCCAGTGCTCAAAAGCATTATGGAATGCAGAAACTTTTCATCATATGAGACATGGGTTGAAGCAGAGATGTAGGAAACAAAACAGTGCACCGTTTTTTCGTGAGCAGTTGGCAGAAGGCATAATGAGGAGACTTCGCAGATAGAATTATGAAGTTGACTGTTCACACTTACGAACTGCTTCAGAGAGAGCAGCTGAACAAAGTGGTACTATAGGAGGCCGAGCACCGAGCACTTGGTACTTTACTGAGAGACTTGGCACCAGAAGTGCTGAGAAGGGTGAGCACTGGGGCACCTAGAGATCTCAGTGCAGGGGTTAGATAAGCATTATAGTATGAGGCAGCCAGGGATATGTATTTGCACGTAGTACAAAGTGTTTCAATAGTGAGCATGTGGGGCATTTGCAGAGGCGTTGATGGAGATAACGGCTCTAGTGGTAAAGGGCCATGTTTTTTCCATCGAAGGAGGTAGCATAGCATCACCATCCTGGGTTTCAGCATAAGTAATAACTCTTTTGACAAACGTACCAACAAATAATGAGAAATCCACTGTGGAGCATTGCATTAACAGCTTTGGACCAATAGCAGAAGAGTGGCGACACGTGGGTCAGAATAATATTTCGAGCTAAGAGGCCGGCCGCTGTGACCGAGCGGTTCTAGGCGTTTCAGTCCGGAACTGCGCTGCTGCTACTGTCGCAGGTTCGAATCCTGCCTCAGGCATGGATGTGTGTGATGCCCTTACGTTAGTTAGGTTTAAGTAGTTCTAAGTCTAGGGGACTGATGACCTGAGATGTTAAGTCCCATAGTGCTTAGAACCATTTGCACCATTTGAACGAGCTAAGTGTAATCACGTTCTGTGAAAACCTGCACCACACAGTGATAATGAGCATATCAAGCTGGTCGATGTTATCAATACAGGGTAAGGCTCTTTTTTTGGGTGTCGTGACTGGAAGCCAGGTTTTAGCGAAACAGCGCCTCAGAGCAATATAAATCTGTATTTTGAGGAAGAAGCCATTCTCTCGTCACTAGAGTCCGGCTCCACTGCCGTGATGCCAAGGGCCACGATGGGAAACGAGACGACAGGACATCAACAGCAACAGCAACAGCCAGGGGCTCGAGACCAGATTGCGTCTGCTGCCGCCAGCGCTAATTTCCTCGCAGGACTTTGTACCATAGCCCCGACAACCTGCTATCTGTACCTGCTGTCATCAATGCAGAATTCCTAGTGGGACATCGTGTCTCAGCAACAGCCGTAATTCAACTCTGCCGGAGGGCAGCAAGAACAAGCCCGTACACAGCTGTCTCCACGCGTCTTTGTGATGAACGCGTGTGGAGCTGATGAGCTACTAGGGTTCCACACCGCCACTGACGCCGCGGCGATGGATTCCATAGGCCGCCAGTATGCCAGGGCACCTCGTTAGCATCACATGACGCCCATGCAGCTGGTCGTATGTCTTCTGCAGCGAGGGACAAGAGAGTAAGTCTTGTTCGCCACGTTGAGGCGTAACATGTCATGTATTGTAATCAGAAAAAGGCATTCTTTACGGTGAGCAGTGCTTCCACTGCGTCTACCAGCGTGTCACCAGAACTCACTCACCCCCTTGAGTGAAAGTGCACTCCTCACCTTTTTTCCAGTAGTGTATGATTTGAACGACTTTTGGGTGAAGTGGGTCGTCAGTCGTGCTTTACTGCCTCAATCAGTAGAGAACTGTGTGAGGCCAAGATCCCGAGTTCTAGTCTCGGTCCAGCACACAGTTTTAATCTGCCAGAAAATTTCATGTCAAACAATATTCAGATGCTAATACATAGCACCTTTTTACTTTATCCTCTGTATCTGGCCTTCTTTAAAAGTACCAAATAACGTCAAACATTTGATTTTTTCCACCTACAATGGAGCTGACATTTTGCTGTACACAAATTTAAATACCTCATCATGAAATTGGTCTCATGGATCAGATGGCAGGCCATACTCTACCGACTCATTTCTGTTCTAGTACATAGATTTGTCAGGAGTGTTCTAATGGTGATTTGATTCTACCTTAATCGAGACTTAGTTAAGTTGGTAATCATCAATGACCAACTCCACACAAATAGCTTTTGTTTAACAATGACACCATAGTTTTGTCCTAGGAACACTGAACTGATGGAGAAATGCATAGGCGGCATATTATTCGCACAGTGCCTGTCCATTGGTGCTGCAGTCTCCTTACAGCTGTTCCAGGTTGCCGTGGTAAGTGCCCAGTAAGAGGTGGTTAAGTTATTTCCACTAAAGAAAACGACAATATTATCAGCCAACAGGTAATACTCTTTCAATAAAACTGATATTGTGCTATACATATACCATGTCTGTAATGGATTAGCTACATTAATTTACAAAGAAATTTTTAGTATAAATTTGGGTGATTTTCTTCATGTCCAAAAACTGAATTTCATTGGAAAGACTGTTTTGAAGTACAATTCACAAGCATTCAGAATTTATTATGTGTGAGTCGAAAAATTCCCTCTGATGAAAATATGTACACCGAGCTGTCTAAAGGTAGTTACAAGGTTCTAGGGGTATGTTAAATTCATTAGGACAATTGAGGTAGGGAAAACATGTGTGTACTTTAAGTAATTACTACATTATGCAGGCTTCAACAATGTTTCACAAAATATGTCTCTTTCTCTTGCAAGTGAAAAGATTGTGACCAAAAACTAGAACAGACGGAAGTGGAATGTGGAGAATGAACACTTGCTAACGTAGATACTACTTGCATCACTTCACTCCTTCTTGCCCTAATGAAACATGTCATAGAGGAAAACAATCTAACGGGTTGATACTATCTGTATTGCTAAACGACTAAAATAGCCACTAGATCCAACTGGTTGCCTATCTAAGGCTTTCTAGGTTTAACATATATTCAACTTTCAGTATTTCGTATAATTATTCCCAGAATTTGAAAATTTGAAGTTGTTTTATATGTGAGTGATCAGTTCTTTAAGGATTTGGAAATGCATGGGGGAAGTAATAGTTATTGGTGCGTAACTAACTAAGAAAGGTAATGGACATGTATTTGTGGTCCTTCAAAACAAGAATTTTGAGGAAGGTGACAAGAAAGCTTAACTTCAAAGGGCTAAAGAGCATGGGTTGTAACAGAAATATTCCTGGGAACAAGAAGTAGTACAAACTACATAACGATAGTGAATGGTATGATCAAAGCATATCACTGACATGGATGTCAAAATGTATTTCAAGGTATGTATGATGGACTCAAATGTGGACTACTTAGCAGAAAACTGTTGTGATAAATCGGAAGAACATCATGTAAGATTTGTCAAGAAAGTAACAGAAATCTTCTATGGATGAAGAATAGCAATCAACAATAAAGTAATAGGGAATGACAAAATTAAAATATATAATCATTTCTCAGCCACTGTATGGTTGAGTTATATCTGAACTACTTTATAGACAACTGTAGCAATATAGCAGAAAAAATAGTAGAAACTTTTTATATTACAGACATTCCTACAGTGTTACCGAATAGTAGTGTAAAAGGGCGAGGGTAAGCTGACTGATTAATCCTAGTCTATGATTCGAAGAAAGAAAGACAGAAAAGGTATAAGAAGGTTCTTAAGTTCATGGGAGCTCGTTATTATGGATTTTCTAAGTATTCAGTTACAATAACTGCTTTGTTGTCAATAATATGAGAATGCTATACCACACATAACTTTTCGACTTCAATTGATACATCATAAAAACGAGTCTGTGTTTTGACATCTAATTAAAAAGTGGCTAGGACGGTATTACATACATAGAGACAAAGAAAATTTTTGTTGCCCACGTACTACCTGTGATAGACAAAGATCTGACAACATATTTGAATTTACCAATAAAAGTACAGCCATGATATCATTGTATCTAGCTATTAATAGAAAAATCCAAATTTATTTAGATCATTGATACTTGTATTCAGATAATTGTCTTTGGTATTTAAGAAAATGAAACTAAGAAAGAACTTTAATCTGCTTTTGCTTCAATGTGCATAACAATTTCCTTTATCATTGATAGATCACGGAATTTTTGTAGTGCTCTGTACGTTTCTCATGTATGAGGTAAAATTCGACTCCTATTTTATGGTGTTTTAAAGTGATGGTTGACAGAGGAATGTTGGAGACCAACTGCTTGAGCTAGAACTTTCAATGCAGAGATGCTGAGAAGAACACAAGGAACTGTATCTCTCTGGAAGCAGGTCTAAACAAGAAGAGAGACATTTCAGACACAACAGTATATTGGACTAATGACAGAAGGAGCAACTGAGGTAGAATCACTAGTGATGACAGAGAATGACATCTGTGCACGAGATTGTAAGTGATGTGAGGTGAAAGAAATATCCAGAAACGAAATGGAAGGCTGAGAAAAGAATCATTTGGCATACTGATACGAAATAAACCCAGGGTTGAACGCCAGACAGAGCGAGAGAGGGGGGGGGGGGGGGGGGGAGAAAGAGAGCATGAGAGACACAAGTAGATGGCAAGAAAAACGAATAGTCAGTTTGTGATTATTTCATATACTCATAATTATTGCAATAGACTTCACAATGACATAAAAGTGTATGCGTAATACATGCTTGGTCCTAATTACCTTTCTTTATGATATAAACACCTTCTTGTCTGTATGTAATCAAAAAAATCTACTACAAGATATCACCGAGCCAAAAAACATGAAATACAGGGCTATTACAAATGATTGAAGCGATTTCATCAATTCACTGTAGCTCCATTCATTGACATATGGTCACGACACACTACAAATACGTAGAAAAACTCATAAAGTTTTGTTCGGCTGAAGCCGCAATTCAGGTTTCTGCCGCCAGAGCGCTCGAGAGAGCAGTGAGTCAAAAAGGCGACAGGAGCCGAGAAAGCGTATGTCGTGCTTGAAATGCACTCACATCAGTCAGTCATAACAGTGCAACGACACTTCAGTACGAAGTTCAACAAAGATCCACCACCTGCTAACTCCATTCCGCGATGGTATGCGCAGTTTAAAGCTTCTGGATGCCTCTGTAAGGGGAAATCAACGGGTCGGCCTGCAGTGAGCGAAGAAACGGTTGAACGCGTGCGGGCAAGTTTCATGCATAGTGATGTGAAAGATTCAGTGTTTAAACCTCCTCTACCAAGAAACGAGCCAGAACTGCGAGCTCGCATCAACAATGCTTTCGAACTCATTGATGGGGACATGCTGCACCGAGTGTGGGAGGAACTTGATTATCGGCTTGATGTCTGCCGAATCACTAAAGGGGCACATATCGAACATTTGTGAATGCCTAAAAAAACTTTTTGAGTTTTTGTATGTGTGTGCAAAGCATTGTGAAAATATCTCAAATAATAAAGTAATTGTAGAGCTGTGAAATCGCTTCAATCATTTGTAATAACCCTGTACATCTCTTTAAACTGTAATTTATATGTAACCGACGTAGGCAAATGTTCATGTGGAAAAGGTATCTGAATGGTGTTTTAGAATAAACAAATAATATTTTTTCAGTTTGCACCATTTATTTTCTGTCAGCATTTACCACTATAAGAGTAATCCCACAAAGTATATCAGTCAGTCTGATATTGTGTCATGCACTAACTACCAAGTTGCTACTTATTGTCAAAATTTGCTACAGTTTATTTAGATAACAGTGCATGGGGATAGTCTGAATGAAATACAGCTACAAGCTTAGGGATTTGTTTAAAATATGTTCACATGTTCATAGAAGTTGTATCTTAAATCAACTGTCATGTTAAAATTAATTCAAATGTGTCCAAAGATTGTAGCACTATCCCCACAATAGCTATAGGGGTAAAATACACAAAATCTCAAAGATAAATTTAAAATACAACTTGGACACCTCAGTGCTGAATTTTTATTGCATACAGGTGATAAAACTTTCTAATCACTTCTACCACATGATAGTATCTTCAAATAATGTATAATGTTTTGGAGATATTAAACCAAAACAAAGATAATTTCAAATATAACATGCAGTGTGCACAAAATGTAGAGAAAATGATGAACTTTAAAGTCAAGTAATGAAATAATACTGAAACAAACGACCACATGTCAAAAGTATAATTCAAATGATCATTCACATAAATATTAAACAAAAAGATATGCATGTACGAATACAGAAAATAGAAAACCAATGAACACAAATAGTATTAGTCTAGTTAGAAATATCGATTTTGCTGTAACAAAATATTCTGCACTATTTCTCTTATGCAGGTGATTAATTGGTGGTTCACTTCCGAATTATTTTCCCTAAGAACATTATATACATCTATCACACATATTTTCCATTGCATGAATACTACCCCATGGGAAAATATCGGTGGTATATGGAAAGAAGTCAAGAACGTAGATTTTATTTAAATGCCATGCAATGAAGTGACTTAAGTGTGTGAAATACTGCAGTTGTAAATTTGATTCAAATACAACCTATTTCATTAGTTGTAACTATTTCTGTGATGATACACTTCAATTAACTGGAAAGAATTGCGCTGCCAAAAGTTATTTAATTCCATCTTGAACTCCACCTCATAATCCACAATACATTCAATGTGCTCTGAAAAGTAAATGATTACATTTCCGCCCATTTAAATATGAATCCTTTCTATTTTTTCATAAGACTTCTAACTGTTTTCATACAGCCCACCACAAATTCCTGTCCTGTGCTAACCTCTTCATCTCAGAGTATCACTAGCAATTATTGCTGGATGTATTCCAATCTATGTCTTCCTCTATAGTTTTTGCCCTCTACAGTTCCCTCTAGTACCATGTAAGTCATTCTCCCTTGTCTTAACAGATGCCCTATCATTTGTCCCCTCTCCTTATCAGTGTTTTCCTCTCTCATTCTGCATAGAACCTCCTCATTCCTTACCTTATCAGCCCACCCAATTTTCAACATTAGTCTGTAGCACCACATCTCAAATGCTTCAATTATCTTCTCATTCGGTTATCCCACAGTCCATGTTTCACTACCATACTATGCTGTGCTCCAGACGTACATTCTCAGGAATTTCTTCCTCAAATTGAGGCCCATATTTGATATTAGTAGACTTCTCTTGGCCAGGAATGCCCTTTCTGCCATTGCCAGTCTGCTTTTGATGTCCTCCTTGCTCTACCCATCATTGGTTATTTGACTGCCTAGCTAGCAGAATACCTTAACTTCATCTACTTCGTGAACATCAATCCTGATGTTAAGTTTCTCGCTGTTTTCATTTCTACTACTTCTCATTACCTTCGTCTGTCTTCGATTTACTCTCAATCCATACTCTGTATTCATTAGACAACTGTTCATTCTGTTCAGCAGATCATGTAATTCTTCTTCACTTTCACTGAAGGTAGCAATGTCATCAGCGAATTGTATCTTTGATATCCTTTCACCTTGAATTTTAATTCTGATCCTTTCTCTTATTTCCATCAGTGCTGCCGCGATCTACAGATTGAACATCAGAGGCGAAAGGCCACATCCTTGCCCTACAACCTTTTTAATGCGAGCACTTCGTTCTTGGTCGTCCAGTTTAATGTTCCCTTTTGGCTGTTGTACATATTGAATATGACCCGTCTCTCCCTATAGCTTACCCCGGCTTTTAGCAGAATTTCGATCGTCTTGCACCATTTTACATTTTCGAACGCTTTTTCCAGGTTGACAAATCGTATGAACGTGTCTTGATGTTTCTTTATTTTGCTTCCATTGTTAACTGCAAAGTCAAAATTGCCTCTCTCGCACCCTTACCTTTCTTAAAGCCAAACTGACCATCATCTTGCGCATCCTCAATTTTCGTTACCATTCATCTGTATGTTATTCTTGTAAGCAACTTGGATGCATGAGCTGTTAAGCTGATTGTGCGATAATTCTCGCAGTTGTCAGCTCTTGCCGTCTTCGGAATTGTGTGGATGATGTTTTTCCTGAAGTCAGATGGTAAGTCTCCAGACTCATACGTTCTACCCACCAACGTGAATAGTCTTTTTGTTGGCACTTACCCCGATGATTTTAGAAATTCTGATGGAATGTTATCTACAATAATGTTAAACCCCAAAATTCTTTATAGATGTTGTTTTTCGTCCCAATGTTATGTTCGTACTTCGAAGTATTCCTTGAGAAAATAGAAAATTTCATAGCAATGTATGTACTGAGAAGCAGTTTTCAAAATGTGAAATTTTTGCGCTATGTATTTGCAGAGCATTTTAGAAGTTACACCAAGTATCTAGGACGTGGTTTATAATTACTATCAGTAGCTATCTGTACTTCCAAACACATGCCATTGCTTGCTTCTCGTATTTTATTGTCAGAATAGGCTATTTTCATATCATGTGGAGTTCAGTCACTAACACTGTGTTTTTAAGTACTGAGACTTGTAAAAATCGTAGCTTATCAATTTCGGCTGAACTATTTGTTGGGGTTTGCGAGCATTTCATTAGCTATATCTTCAGCTGGAGAACTCTTACTACTTTTATCATGATACCTAATAATCTGCAAAAGGGCAAGAGAACCTTCCTGTGACTGTGTTAGTGGAAGATGACTTATGCAAATCGGAATTTATATGGTACTCAGAATGTGATAGTATGATATACATATCAGAGTGTTTCGAACAGCGATCGCCTATGACATGGAAATGATATACTTAGCTCTCGATCATGCTGTTGAAATAAAAACGTATAATATTTGTTTTGTAAATAAAAAGTCTTGTCTTGCTGCACTTTATTTTGTTTTCCCAGACTCGTTTCGCCATTTTTCACTTTAAGGTATCATCAGTGGTATATATAACATAATTTTGTTTTGATATGCGTTAATTGTAGATTATGAAGCAGTTCACTACTCGCTTTTTACGTAAATAAGTGATTAGTTACGTTTTTTTCTGTTTTTATCAGGTTACCTTTCATTCAGAAAACTTTTGCACGCAGCGACTGTTATATTGGCTTGTAAATTATAGATTGCAGCGATCAGTCGTCCTTTTTAAATTTCATTGTGCAGATCTGGATTTCGGTTAGATGCTAGCCATTCTCAGTGCACTATTATTTTCGCTCAGTGCATGTAATGCCTGTTGGTCGGGCTTCATCCACACTTCAACAGGCATTACATACATTGAGCGAAAATAATAGTGCATTAGGAATGGCTAGCCTCTAGCCGAAATATAGATCTGCACAAAAAATGTAAAAAGTGTGACTCATCACTGCAATCTATAATTTACATTTCGTGTTTTTAATTGACATCGTTGTTTCCTCTCATCTGGTCACATGAAGGTCGCACTACCGCCTGTTTACGAAACACAGACATGATTTTATGTTTCGAACATTTTCGCTCCCAGTTTTCATTTTGTTTGCATTTGTTGTTTTGATGTACTATCAGTTTCCTATCACATACATATTTGTGTTATGTCTATGTTAGTGACAGGAGACTGATAGTACATTAGGACAAGAGCGAACAAAATGAAAAGTGGGAAGAAAACGGTTCGAAACACAAAAAACAGGATGTGTTTCGTAAATCGAGTGGTAGTGCGACCTCCATGTGACCAGATGAGAGGAAACACCGATGCCAACTAAAAACAGGAAGAACTGTAAGTAATCACTTATTTACATTAAAAGCGAGTAGTGGATTGTTTCATAATCTACGACTAACGCACATCAAAACAAAAGTATATCATAAATATATCACTATAGATCTCACTGATGATGCCTTAAAGTGAAAAAAAAGGTGAAATGCGTCTAGTAAAATAAAATGCAATGCAGCAATAGAAGGCATTTTTATTTTCGAAATAAATATTTCTGTTCTTAGTGCAGAGGATGGACATGCACACAGTCTCGTTAAAAATCTATTAGTCTGTTGTTCGATAATATATAAGTTTTTATGAAGAAATCTTTCCATAGCCATAATATATTACAAATGATAAGAATTTCTTCCAATTGGGGATCACAATCTGTACAAATGTATACAGTAAAGGTGGTGAATGTTATCGGCTGTACCTATCATACAGAAATATGTATGTCATGTAATATCAGCGAAACTCTATTAAAATTGGACATTTTCAGATGCTCAAGAGGAACTCAGCTGATAGTGTGTGGCGTGAAGCAATCTGTATAACGAGTACAATTAATAAAGAAGCTTTGACTTTACTTAGTAATCATTATAGATTCCAACATACCACTCACCTAGGAAACAATGCCTTTTCAGTTGAAATATAAGCTGACTGTTACTGAAATTGTTTCTTTATTGTAAGTACTTATAAATTCATTTGTACATGAACGTTTCGGAAACTTATGAAAATGCTGGCAGTAATGTGTATCAGTACCAGGCGAGGCCTAAATCGCTGACGGCAACACTTTTTGGCGTGAGGGTTCCTGGAATTGCGCCGATGTCAGCACTTGTGGTGTCGAAGTTACCTGAATTGCACTTCCATTGGTGAGGAAGTTGTTCTGGTTATATTCAAGGTCACAGCCATCCCCTCTCCTTTCCCTGGTTTGCTCTTAGCTGACCTGATTGTGCTCCCAGCTAGTCGCTAGCGGAGCCCCACTGCTTTTGGGCAGGAGCCTATCACAGTGTAGCCTGTGCTCAAAGGCATCGAAACGATCAGAGTTATTCATTGGTCATATGCCGTTACTCTCCATTTCACATCTGTAGTCTGTAGTGAGAGGACTAAAATTAATTTGGCAAGCTAACAGTAAAAATTGGTAGAATATTGGCAATTGGCTGTTAAGTTATCAGAGTTTGCAAACTGGTAGGATAGGCCAAACAGCAGATGTGCCTGTCCACAAAACTGAACACTTTACGCTCACATGTGTCTGCCTGCTTTAAACTGACGTGCAAATGTGTCCATTCTTGAAGCGCAAGATGTGTTCAATGTAGATGTGTGTTCATTGTAAATAACTAGCTGCCTAACAGGTCTCCATATATCAACATTTACAGTTCGTTATAACAATTTAATTCCAACTATTACTTTTGTGCAATTGCTTGAGTTTAATCGTCTGTATTCCATAGAGAAGAAATCAGATTCTTTTGAAAATAAAAACATTGATATAACAAAATAACTAATTAACAATGAAACTTTTTATGGATTCATTACATTCAACAATGTACCGTTTCTACTTTAAATATGATTTCCAAACATATATAAGGCAGTAAAAAAACACATTTTCTGTAACAAAAATTTTTTTGTACTTTAACGAAAATGCGCAGTTTTTTTGTTAAGCTAATACAATAATGTAGAAAGATAATACATACAATTTATTTACACTAAAGTTAATAAAGAATCTATACACTATACAACACTTATGCAATAAAATATTCTTTTTCTTTCTATATACAGTTTTCTCAGTCTTTGTACAATATTTACAATACATGGGAAACAGGCACTTCCAGGAGCAGGTGAATAAAAACGACACATATATACATAATTATATGCAATATATATGCACATGCATAGTGTGCAGCCATGTACACACTACACACACAATATATATTCATACACATTGTGTGGAATCATCGCACATAAGCATATGCACATCTACAGAAGATGCCTCATCCAGCTATTCTGCATACACTCACTTACACAATGGCTATTTACAAATGTATGCACACCTTCACATGCAATCATTCAAGTGAATAGTTTTAGGAATAGGAGGATCCTGATCATGCCCACAAAGATGAATCATTTGTCATCATTACAAGATGGACCCATATGCAAAGAAACACTGGCATCATAGTGAAAGCAGTCTTTGTAATCTCAGGTCATGAGAACCTTTGTAGCCACACAATAAATAACCTCATCCCACCACTGGGTGCTGTCAGTATCTATATGTATCCATACATTTTACGTCTGAGCTCTTCAAACTCCACAATCTGTGACTGGTTCATCTTGTCTTTCACCATGCTGGTAACCTCTTTACTCTGGTGCGTTATTCTATAAAGATTATAGGCCATATACAGAAATGTCAAATACTTCAGGATTGTACATACTTGCTTCATATGCATCACAGTCGTTCACCCAGTAGATGAAACAGTCTGTATCTGCATAGCTAGAATTAGCGAAGTTTGAATTCGCAGACTCATAGTTGAAACAGTACATGTGCTGTGGGGAGAGGTACAGAATACACACACATACATGTACAGGCCTCGTGAAGTGCATTGTAACCAATGCCGTCTACACAGTGACAAGTGGTTCACTGAAGACTATGGCCCACTTAAAATTTGACCTGGTGATGAAATGTCTTGCATCATAGTCCCCATCACAATGATAAACTAAATGAATTCCATAGTGGTTTCTTGCATTTGGCATGGTTTTGCCAGAAACAGAATTAATCATTAATTTTCAAGAATGTTTTCGAAAATGACACATGACAAGGGCCCTCATGTTGGTATTTACATCGATGTATTTCTTCAACCAGCTATGCTGTTTGAAGAATGCACTGCAAGGGATTGTAAAGTTCATCCCCATACTGAGACATTGCTGTAGGTTGCTGTAGTGCTTTGTCGTCGTCTTGGGATTGAAATCATTGCATGGAAGTAAGCACTCTGGACACAGTGGCAGGTCAATGTGTATTTCATGCAAATGGGTAGGATATGCAAGGTCTGCCTCCATGACAGATCCTTCACCAGAATCCGCAGCCACATCTTGGATCTTTTTCTCCAGTCTGACCATTTCCTCTCTGGGCAGCCATTGGTACCTTCCACACGGCAAAGACTGTTGCATGGTGTGCCTGCTGAGGTTGTTTACATCTAAATAAAGGGTATAACCCAAATTATCAGATAGCCTGCACTCCTCCTCGTTCATTGGTGGGTTATCACATTGGCTTACCTGTGCTCCCAAGGGCAAAGTCCCACGGGAATCCATCATTCTGATACCAATGTCTGTCAACAGGTCAATTTCGACATATGTTATTTTTAGCGTTGCATCCTACAAAATCCCATGTGTGACGTAACAGAAGATAGAATAAAGTGTGTATATGGCCATGAAAACGCTCTAGAATATCTCAAAAATGATTGCAAGCAAGCACACCTTAGTATTCATGCACAAATTACCATATCAGAGACACCTGCAAAATATTTACCACATGCCTATAATGTGGATACTACTCGTATATGGTAGTGCCTGTGAGTTTAGTGTGAATGAGATTATGTCGGGTACCACGGTTTTGTTGAGTCTCTTTTTCGAATCCAGGTATTCATGAGGAAAGACCTCCACGTTTGTCACGAGCTGAAACTTTGCACCATTGGGATATGAAGCTCTGATGAAATGCGTCTACTCCTAATATATTGTGTTAGCAAGTTCCTGAACAGATATTTGCTTCAAACATAATGAATCCCAGAGATAGAGCATTCTTCTTGGTGCGAATCGCCTGGTAAATGAAATGTAGTTTTTACATTGTCAGTTATGACACTGGCCATATAATTTTTCAAGCTGAAATCACCTAAGTGCTGAACCAGAAAGTGAAAGTCATACTTCCTCAAATTATGGAACAAGACAGACACATGTCATGGCGGTTGATATTTCAAGTTGTATTTGCTGCAAGCTGCACTGCAGAACTTTATTGTTAGATGACAGTGGTATCTATGTGAAGTTTCCTCATCTCTGTTTAACGGGAGCTCAAACTTCCTGCTCATATAAGACGTCACTTTCCTGTGATTTGGTCATGGGAAAGTTGTTTCTATAAATCTCATGTAGACTCATTGTAAGATTTTTGAGCTCAGAGAGCGATGTTGTTGTAGAATCTCACCCGACTTGTGATACAAATTGATGGAGTTACACGACATATAACTTGATATTGTGGTATTATTATGTTGTACATATCATCCCCTCTCCCCATGAACCATAAACCTTGCCGTTGGTGGGGAGGCTTGCGTGCCTCAGTGATACAGAGAGCCATACCGTAGGTGCAACCACAATGGAGGGGTATCTGTTGAGAGACCAGACAAACGTATGGTTAATGAAAAGGGGCAGCAGCCTTTTCAGTAGTTGCAGGGGCAACAGTCTGGATGATTGACTGATCTGGCCTTGTAGCACTAACTAAAACGGCCTTGCTGTGCTGGTACTGATAACGGCTGAAAACAAGGGGAAACTACGGCCGTAATTTTTCCCGAGGGCATGCAGCTTTACTGTATGGATAAATGATGATGTCGTCCTCTTGGGTAAAATATTCTGGAGGTAAAATAGTCCCCCATTCGGACCTCCAGGCGGGGATACTCAGGAGGACGTCATCAGGAGAAAGAAAACCGGCGTTCTACGGATCGGAGCATGGAATGTCAGATCCCTTAAGTGGGCAGGTAGATTAGAAAATTTAAAAAGGGAAATGGGTAGGTTAAAGATAGATATAGTGGGAATTAGCGAAGTTCGGTGGCAGAAGGAACAAGACTTTTGGTCAGGTGAATACAGGGTTTCAAATACAAATTCAAATAGGGGTAATGCAGGAGTAGGTTTAATAATGAATAAAAAATAGGAGTTCGGGTAAGCTACTACAAACAACATAGTGAACGCATTATTGTGGCCAAGATAGACACGAAGCCCACGCCTACCACAGTAGTACAAGTCTATATGCCAACTAGCTCTGCAGATGACGAAGAAATTGAAGAAATGTATGATGAGATAAAAGAAATTATTCATATAGTGAAGGGAGACGAAAATTTAATAGTCATGGGTGACTGGAATTCGATAGTAGGAAAAGGAAGAGAAGGAAACGTAGTAGGTGAATATGGATTGGGGGTAAGAAATGAAAGAGGAAGCCGCCTGGTAGAATTTTGCAGAGAGCACAACTTAATCATAGCTAACACTTGGTTCAAGAATCATAAAAGGAGGTTGTATACATGGAAGAAGCCTGAAGATACTGACAGGTTTCAGATAGTTTATAAAATGGTAAGACAGAGATTTAGGAACCAGGTTTTAAATTGTAAGACATTTCCAGGGGCAGATGTGGACTCTGACCACAATCTATTGGTTATGAACTGCAGATTAAAACTGAATAAACTGCAAAAATATGGAAATTTTAGGAGATGGGACCTGGATAAACTGAAAGAGCCAGAGTTTCAGGGAGATCATAAGGGAATGGGGGAAATAAATACAGAAGAAGAAGAATGGGTAACTTTGAGGGATGACGTAGTGAAGGCAGCAGAGGATCAAGTAGGTAGAAAGACGAGGGCTAGTAGAAATCCTTGGGTGACAGAAGAAATACTGAATTTAATTGATGAAAGGAGAAAATATAAAAATGCAGTAAATGATGCAGGCAAAAAGGAATACAAACGTCTCAAAAATGAGATCGACAGGAAGTGCAAAATGGCTAAGCAGGCATGGCTAGATGACAAATGTAAGGATGTAGAGGCTTATCTCGCTAGGGGTAAGATAGATACTGCCTACAGGAAAATTAAAGAGACCTTTGGAGAAAAGAGAACCAATTGTATGAATATCAAGAGCTCAGATGGAAACCCAGTTCTAAACAAAGAAGGGAAAGCAGAAAGGTGGAAGAGTATATTGGGGGGCTATACAAGGGCGATGTACTTGAGGGCAATGTTATAGAAAGGGAAGAGGATGTAGATGAAGATGAAATGGGAGATACGATACTGCGTGAAGAGTTTGATAGAGCATTGAAAGACCTAAGTCAAAACAAGGCCCCAGGAGTAGACAACATTGCATTAGAACTACTGACAGCCTTGGGAGAGCCAGTCCTGAAAAAACTCTACCATCTGGAGAACAAAATGTATGAGACAGGCGAAATACCCTCAGACTTCAAGAAGAATATAATAATTCCAAACCCAAAGAAAGCAGGTGTTGACAGTTGTGAAAACTACCGAACTATCAGTTTAATAAGTCACAGCTGCAAAATACTACCGCGAATTCTTTACAGACGAATGACTAAACTGGTAGAAGCCGACCTCGGGGAAGATCAATTTGGATTCCGTAGAAATATGGGAACACGTGAGGCAGTACTGACCCTACGACTTTAGAAGCTAGATTAAGAAAAGGCAAACCTACCTTTCTAGCATTTTTAGACTTTGAGAAAGCTTTTGTCAATGTTGACTGGAATACTCTCTTTCAAATTCTGAAGGTGGCAGGGGTAAAATACAGGGAGAGAAAGGCTATTTACAATTTGTACAGAAACCAGATGGCAGTTATAAGAGTCGAGGGACATGAAAGGGATGCAGTGGTTGGGAAGGGAGTGAGACAGGGTTGTAGCCTTTCCCCAACGTTATTCAATCTGTATATTGAGCAAGCAGTAAAGGAAACAAAAGAAAAATTCGGAGTAGGTATTAAAATCCATGGAGAAGAAATAAAAACTTTAATGTTCACCGATGACATTGTGATTCTGTCAGAGACAGCAAAGGACTTGGAAGAGCAGTTGAACGGAATGGACAGTGTCTTGAAAGGAGGATATAAGATGAACATCAGCAAAAGAAAAACGAGAATAATGGAATGTACTCGAATTATGTCGGGTGATGCTGAGGGAATTAGATTAGGAAATGAGACTCTTAAAGTAGTAAAGGAGTTTTGCTATTTGAGGAGCAAAGTAACTGATGATGGTCGAAGCAGTTAGGATATAAAACATAGACTGGCAATGCCAAGGAAAGCGTTTCTGAAGAAGAGAAATTTGTTAACATCGAGTATTGATTTAAGTGTCAGGAAGTCTTTTCTGAAAGTATTTGTATGGAGTGTAGCCATGTATGGAAGTGAAACATGGACGATAAATAGTTTGGACAAAAAGAGAATAGAAGCTTTCGAGATGTGGTGCGACAGAAGAATGCTGAAGATTAGATGGGTAAATCACATAACTAATGAGAAGGTATCGAATGGGGTTGGGGAGAAGAGGAGTTTGTGGCACAACTTGAATAGAAGAAGGGATCGGTTGGTAGGAGATGTTCTGAGGCATCAAGGGATCACCAATTTTGTATTGGAGGGCAGCATTGAGGGTAAAAATCGTAGAGGGAGACCAAGAAATGAATACACTAAGCGGATTCAGAAGGATGTAGGTTGCAGTACGTACTGGGAGATGAAGAAGCTTGCACAGGATTGAGTAGCATGGAGAGCTGCATCAAACCAGTCTCAGGACTGAAGACCACAACAACAACAACAACAACATGTTATCCATTGAAGGAGGTGTGATAGGTGGTGGGTTCACTTTCAGAATATGCCACAGGAGCTAGTAAGCACTGAAAGGGAACATATATGGCGAAGACATTGCGCTCCTGGAGGTAGGCATTCTTAAACTTAAAGAAGTCTTCATCCTTAGTAGGCTTTTCCACAGGTGCCAGTTCCTGGCTAGGGCAGTCCAACAGATGCATTACTATACACTTGTTCTTAGTTAAAGAGCTGAGACATCTATGACAAAAATATTGTTTGTACTCATCTTTATTCAATTGAATTGAAAGTGTGCTGTGCGGGTGCATCATGGCGAGATTCAATACCGACAGGTCCCTTTGGTTGACAGGATCACTGAGGGTGGTATAGTCAGAACGATTTTCCTCCACCAGAGGGAAGCTTAGTAATGATTAGGTCGATTGAAGCGTGACCTTTGGGACAGTTGCTCTCACTCAGGGGTCAGGAGTCAAGTGGATTGAGTGGGTAGTAAGCGCCGGGATGTCGTAGCCGACAGGTCCTTGGCTCGCTGCTCCATTTGGAATGTTAGAGTTAGTTGAGTAATGTCTGGTGTCGACTGGATCAGTTAAATAAATGATGTCGTGTCACTAGGGTCTCCCATTCGCCGGGTGCAAGTCTTTCGATTTGACGCCCTTTCGGCGACTTGCGCGTCGATGGGGATGAAATGATGATGATTAGGTCAACACAACAACCCAGTCCATGAGCGGAGAAAATCTCCGACCCAGCCGGGAATCGAACCCGGGCCCTTAGGATTGACATTCTGTCGCGCTGACTACTCAGCTACCAAGGGCGGACGGCTAGATCAGTTGAGATTACCTGATGCAGATGTTATTTCGGTGTGTTGCTGAGGCACTGCAGCGGCACCTCCGTTTAGGATAGGAAAAGTTAGTTTTGTGCGATATTCTGAGCACAGGTTGGAGCCAGGTGCGGGCCTGATTGCAGTGAGTTACACATACCAGCAGTAGCGAAGGCAAATAGAGGCCACAGGGGCGTAGAACTGCCGGAGAGGGCACACACAGTAATTTCCATGGTGCAAGTCACAGGCAGAAGAGGGCTACTAGCCAACCTAATTGTTATGCATAAGTGATGTGAAGCGGCACACTTGACCAAAACAGAGGCGCACTGCCGGGTATAAATAAGTGCCATTTTCTAATGAGATTCAATTCAAGTCCATGAAGAGTCGTTGGTTCGACTCTCTGAGGCCGACGCAGGGTCCGCAGCCAGCCAGGGCGGGCCACTGTCCGGCTTGCTACCATGGGCAGTCATCTCGGCTCCCGATAAACGCCGGAGACTTCTGAGGCGAGGGCGGCAGATTCGGATGCCGGATCGTGGACGGTCGTTGCCGCTGTGTTCTCTGCTATGTCAGTGAGAAGTAGCAGCAGTAGGGCTGGCCTACGGCTCCCGGCGGAGCAGCGCAGAGTCGACAGGGACGGTGGCTGTTGAGTTGGTTGCTGGCGCAGCCATCTTGATGTAATCTGAACTCTGCAGCTGGTGTACAAAACCGGCCCAACACAGCGTTGCGTTGCACAGCCCGCTAGGGCGCTTCCTCAGCAGTGGGGGGCCCTGTGACGCAGACCGAGGTAAACAGAGTGCTGTAGTGGAAACAAATAAATCATTTGGAAAGTTCTCGTCGAGTTTTAATATGGAAACTCCTTGCCCACACCCACTACATTTGGTGTCTTCCCACTACAGTAGGTCTACCTGATACATTTGGTGGCAGAAGCCACCATTACATTTGGTGTCAGAATAGCGGACGTCGTCTGTCCAGTACAACGTTCGAGCCCACCACCAGCAGATGTCGTGAGTGTTGGCAAAATTGTTCATTACGAGTGTGGGACGTTTTCTTTCTTTTTTTTCCGAGCATGGTTCCTGGCAAGCCACATTGTTAGATATTTGCGTGGGCATAGTATATTTTGTTGTCAGAGTAAGAGTTAGTGTGCTTAGAGAGTAACATTGTTTTGTGGCGTTTAATTTCTTTTGGTATTAATTTGAGTGTGGTGATACTGAGTATGACGATACAGAGTTGTAGGAAGTCAGGTTAGTCTTGCACTTAATCGTTTTGTTTTGGGACTAACTGAGAATGAAAGCAACACAATGGCAGAGTCAAGGACGCAAGGGGTGTCAGAACCAGAAGTGGTGAGGATTTTGTTGGAAAAAGTAGTACAATTGACAGCAGACAATCTGCAGTTGAGAAATGAATTAATATCTAGAAGTGAGCGGGAAACCGCATCTGATCAGTCGTTGTTGCCTAGGGTGCAGGAGATTGATCCAGCTGCTACGAGTCTGATTATTCCGTTTTCTGGCAAGGCAACTGAGGATGTGCGTTCGTTTGTGGAGGACTTGGAGACTTCAGCGGTGATGAATGGTTGATCTGATAAGCAGTTGTTACACATAGCCAAGATCAGATTAACGGGTGAAGTGAAAACATAGGTGAGGCCTTAAGGATGGCAGGACAGTTTAAGGCGTTAAAGGAAGGGCTTTTACAATGGTACAAGAAACAGAATAGCGCTCGGTACTTTAGGGAGAGGTTAATTACAATGACAAAGAGACAGGGGGAGACGGTATAGAAATTTGCGGAGAGGATAACGGAAATTAATGAGTATACTTACGAGTTGGGTCGGAGCAATGAAGCGAATAGTGTTCTGTTGCAGGAGGCTGAGAAAAGAGTATTTGATATATTTTTGAGAGTGGTGGAAAGTGCGTGAAGGGACTCTGAAAGATTTATATTCGGCCATTCAGCTGGCAATTCAGTGTGAGGAAATGTCGAGACATCTGTTTTGAGGGTCGATTCATTATGACGTTTCTTTTGTGTATTCAACCGTGATACCATTAATTGAGTATCTTATTTCTTGAAACAGAAAGGCGAATGCATTAAATGTAAGTCACAATGTTGCTGAGGCTTCTAGAGAGCTTCCATTGTTCTAGGTTACAAATCTCTCTTCGAAATATAGAAAGATGTTGCTTGGAATTGTTAATTAATCTTGATGCTGAATGAGAATTCTTAACTCACCATTATTATTAAACGCCGCTGAATCGAAAGGTCGTGGGTGAAATATTGCTGACAAATGATAGAATCATCATATTGAAATGGAATTGTTAAATCGAGTGGTTATATCGACGGGTTTCTGAACTATCAATTTAAGCAACTCATAATTCCTAGGAGTTATTACGACCTGCTTTTGCTGAGAAGTGGAGTCCTGATGGCGTGTATATTGCTTTTGTAATTTATATCCACGCTGCTTCAAGTGTAGATGTACTACAATTTACTCAACACGAAAATTGCATGAATCACCATTCTTGTCCATGATATTCAACTCGAGATGCGTTGTCTGAGCACTAAGTGGTAGGTATATTGAATTGTTAGGCATTTCAACTATTTTATAACCAGAGCCCACAGTAGGAAAGACTCTATATATTCTATGGATTAATCTATAATTCAGATTCAAATTCATTGAGATATTACACGCAACATGAATTGTGCTAACAGGTTATATATCAATTAGCTGATGTGACTGACTAATTTTATCAGTATTATTATTCAAATCTTGACTCTTCTGGAAAATTAGTATTAATGGTACTGAACCTTTCTGGCTAAAGTCAACAGTCTCTTCCTTTGTTTTTATCTTTGTTTTGAATATACTGTCATATGCTCATAACTCAGAGTCTTTTACAAATCCTCTGATAGACACATTTAAACTATCCTTGTATCATGTGTCTGGAGGTTTTTCCACAACTTTTTAATTCCCTAGATGTGATTTATTGTTCACCTTATGGATATTATGAGTTTTGCTGTACGTTTGCAGACTGATCAATGCAATACTCCACACCCTCTTGCTTAGATCTATTGGGGCAAAGTAGTTTACTCTTAATATTGATGAAGGTTCTTTTAAAGTTAGAGAGTACGACATCACATCTAAACCTGAACTGATGCAGTGCTGTTCATGGTGCCTGTTTTTATGCAGCCATTAGAGGAAACATTAGTCAGCAATTTCAACAGAGAAATGAATTGAAGTTGTAGAACACCTTATTCCCGTAGTTCGAGTAATAACGAAATTCTTCAGGTGGTCTTACGTCATCAGTGAATGAAAATAGTTGAAGATATGCCGGTTTCTTCGACAAATACAACGAAATGAGTCCCACATCCTACTACAACTTTAAATTGGCAGTACCGTATTCCATAGATTTCCACATCGCCTTTGACAACATATTCCACATAAACACTGCAATAAATCCAGGATTTTGAGTTTTCTGGGATACTAGATGGGGCCCTTTCCTCTCTGTATTTGTAAGTGGCCTGTCCGGTAATATTGGTATGAACGTTTTTCTTTCTTATGATTGGCCTATGTGTTTTCCTGTGCAGTTTTAAATACAGTCTTTTACATACACCGACAGCCTCAGTTACCCAATAATGCCTTTTAGCCTCCTCTAGCTGCTCCTGTACATTTTGTACATTCTCTATTGCCGCCACTCCTGCTAATGAGCCAATTACTGATAGCCCTGAATGGGCAGGAATCCGAAATAGAATGGGAAGTAGAAATAAGAATATAGATTCTTTCCGACAGATATCATAGGTATTGCCAGAAACCTAGGCGTTTTATAAGGAATTTTTCTTTTTACTCCTTTCGGATTCAAAGCACTTTTAGCCACTGCCACAACTGACTGAACGCTATTTGTTAAAAATGCTACAAATGTTTCTTCTGTTTCTTCAGTCTATAATATGCTGTATATAAAATTTTTCGGAAAGATATTCTGGCGTCCAATTTAAGTTTGATGTATATTGCAATATCAATTGCCAATGCTATGAAGTATTGTCCTGTGTCTATGCCCTGTCTCACGCTGTTTGCTTGGATAAAATTTGATCTGCAAAGTGATGTTTCGCCAAAATTTAATTTGCAACGCCAGCAATATCATGATCCTTCTGGGCAACGTGTAATGTATCAATTCCCTTATTGCCACAAGCCAGACACTTTTTCAGATTCGTTCCAAGTCCACAGTAGTTGTATTTAGGAATATTAAAATCAACTGGTAACATATCAGGAATACCATCGCCACATCTAATGCAGTTCTAAATACTTATATCATGCTACTGCATTGTTTGAGGTTTGCGTGTTCTCCTATATACCCAACTAGTATACTTTCATGTGGAGCTGAGCTACTTAACTAAAACTTTGTTCATTCGACATATTATAAGATCCTCTATGAGTAACATATCGAATTATGAAATTTTCTGTAATTTCCGTGCGTCAGAACTTCCAGCAGTTTCTTAAACTTCATTTCCATAAACATGTAAGTTCTTGGGTTTGTACATTGCACTATTTGATTTGGTAAATATCTCTGTTTGCCAGTTCGATAGGTACACAGGTGAAATGAAGTTTTCTACTTCGAAATATACACCGAAGCACCTCCGCTGAATTATCGCTATCATGGATCTTGATATGATTGTATACTGGTCTTTTTTTTTTTTTTTTTTTTTTTGTCGTCAGTCTACTGACTGGTTTGATGCGGCCCGCCACGAATTCCTTTCCTGTGCTAACCTCTTCATCTCAGAGTAGCACTTGCAACCTACGTCCTCAATTATTTGCTTGACGTATTCCAATCTCTGTCTTCCTCTACAGTTTTTGCCCTCTACAGCTCCCTCTAGTACCATGGAAGTCATTCCCTCATGTCTTAGCAGATGTCCTATCATCCTGTCCCTTCTCCTTATCAGTGTTTTCCACATATTCCTTTCTTCTCCGATTCTGCATAGAACCTCCTCATACCTTACCTTATCAGTCCACCTGATTTTCAACATTCGTCTATAGCACCACATCTCAAATGCTTCGATTCTCTTCTGTTCCGGTTTTCCAACAGTCCATGTTTCACTACCATACAATGCTGTACTCCAGACGTACATCCTCAGAAATTTCTTCCTCAAATTAAGGCTGGTATTTGATATTAGTAGACTTCTCTTGGCCAGAAATGCCTTCTTTGCCATAGCGAGTCTGCTTTTGATGTCCTCCTTGCTCCGTCCGTCATTGGTTATTTTACTGCCTAGGTAGCAGAATTCCTTAACCTCACTGACTTCGTGACCATCAATCCTGATGTTAAGTTTCTCGCTGTTGTCATTTCTACTACTTCTCATTACCTTCGTATTATGAAGCTCATTATCATAAACATCAAACGGTCTCATTTTTATTGTGCTGTGTACTGATTGGTTACTCTGTTCAGTGATTTGTGACAGATTATGTTGTCATTCGTATGTCCTCAAAGATTAAAGTGTCGCGCAACACTCACTTTCATGCAATCTAAATGGTACCTCTCGCTCCAAGGATGAACCTCGTGGCAGTGTGACTCTGTTAGCTGTCTCCCCTAGACAGAATGGGGTCGCATCAAGTTATACCATGAGATAATTAAAGTCAATTTTATCGTGATACTGAAGCAATAAATCTAATGCTAAAAATTGTGCAGTAATCATTTTCTACATGAGGCGAAACTACCATAAAAACCTGGAAATCCTTTACTTACAACACCTCTGAACTGAGGAAATTCATATCATTTTCAGCTACCCTGCTTAACCCACACTGTTGTGGGCCAAACCTCCTTTACCCAAGGAGGTCCAAACATGCCACACATACCTGGGATTGTGTCAAACAAGAACTTATGCTTCCTTCCATCCAGTAAATTAACCGTGGCGTCAATTCAGAGAGTTTCAAAGAGGGCGCATTATTGACACAAGAAAATGTGATGCACCCATCCGGAAAATTGCTGCTCATGTGGAACGAAGTGTTTCGTCAGTGCAATGGGTGTTGCAGAATGATTCACGGTAGGCCGTAGAACACGATGAGATGGGTCAGGTCGCACCACCCTGACCATCCCCCGAGAATACAGACACTTCAGCCGAACAGTATTGCAGGACAGATCTTCATTTTCCTCGGCTGTAGTCGAATAGTGTAACACATCGTACACTGTCAGTGGTGACGGCTTATTACAGCATGGATCAATTGGGACAGGAATGGCATCACATAGTGTTTTCGGACGAACCCAGTTTGTTTAAAAATGATGAGCGCATTTTCGTTCGCCGCAGACAGGGGGAGCGGCATCACAGTGACTGCATCACACAAGACTTACAGTGCCAACTGAAGGCCTTGTGCCAAGGGGTGCTTTTGGGTACAACCTCAAATCACAGTTGGTTCGTGTCCAGGACACTGTGCCCTGTGTGACCTACGTAAATGACATTCTGCGACCTGTAACCATACCCTTTCTGCACAGCACATTAGACGCCATTTTTCATCAAGACAGCGCACGACCACATGTTGCTGCACGAACACGTGCCTTCTTGGTGTCACAGGATGTCAGCCATTTTCCCTGGCCTGCTAGACAATCAAACTTGTCACCAATTGAAAATGTGTTACATATGAGGCAACGATAGGCGCAGCGCTGTGGCCCAGTGCCCACCACCAGAGATGAACTTTGGAACCAGGAGAATGCAGCATGGATGGCTGAACCACAGGGCGAGATTCGCGCCTTATATGCGTCGATCCCATCACGCATGGAACAAGTTATCAGGGTTAATGGCGGACCCTGCGTCTAGCAGGAAACAGGACACATACTGAACCGAGGTGACTGAAATACTTATCATTTCCGCAGAACATACTAATGTACATGTCCTGTGAATATGAATGTCCTGCCTCTAGTCGTTCAAGGTATTCTGTGTTTCTTGAACACGAGTGTATAAGAGACAAATTTCACCATGGCACGCAGCTCCGCCCCCCCCCCCCCCACCTCGCCATCTAAATCTGAGTTACTCATTCCCACCCTGTATCTTCCTGTCATGTTTACTGTTACGCTTTGGCCTAGGGTACCTGCCGGGATGCTAAGCTTTTCTGACAATGCAGCTCACAGCATTCCTGCTATATGTGGTCTGCTCGTCAACACCTGTAATATTTATGACTTACGGTGAAAATACTTATTTTGAACTTGGGCCACCATATCTGTCTCTCCCATCTCCTTCACGGCTGCTGTTGCTTCAGCTATGTTCTTAGGAGACTCAGTTCCTACTTTTCTTTGCACGTCAGCCGTCAATCCCCTCATAAGGCTATCCAATACCCTATGTTCCCCTTCCTGCAATAGGACCCTGTTGGTAACATTTTTTTTCCATAAACTCACATCTATTGACATTCAGCTTCCTAGTACTGTCAACAAAATTTTCAATGAACTCCCTTACTTTTTCCACACACTGCTCAACAGTTGTTCTTCCTTCTGAATCACAGAACAAACCTGTCCTCAGATATGAAATTGTTGACAAATTTCTCAATTTCTCATGACAGATTACATATGCTTTAGCATTTCGAACTAAGTGTAGCTTGGACATATGCAAAAGCTGTTCCTCCACCCAATATCCGAGCCTAGTAGCTGTTAACACAACTCCTGAAGATGGACGTTGACTGTGGATATTGTATCACAGACACAGTCTCTCTAATTGTTCATAGATGTCACTAAACCCGCCCAAAGATGTAATCAACCATGCTTGAGAAGACGGAGCGGTCCTACAGCCGATCAGTTGCAGTTATTCCACCAGGAAGGAAGTACACAGATCGTGTTGTCTGTAGTTCAACCATGCCTAGACGGTCAATACCACGATTCGATCGTGCCCGCATTGTTACTTCGTGCCAGGAAGGGCTCTCAACAAGGGAAGTGTCCAGGCGTCTCTGAGTGTACCAAACTTATGTTGTTAGGACATGAAGGAGATACAGAGAGACAGGAACTGTCGATGACATTCCTCGCCAGGCCTCCCAAGGGCTTTATTGCATTGGATGACCACTACCTACGAATTATGGTTCGGAGGAACCCTGACAACAACGCCACCATGTTGAATAATGCTTTTCGTGCAGCCACAGGACGTCGGGATACGACTCAAACTGTGCGCAATAGGCTGTGTGATGGTCAACTTCCATCCCAACGTCCTTGACGAGGTCCGTCTTTTAACCACGGCACCATGCAACGGCGTACAGACGGGCCCAACAACATGCCGAATGGACCGCTCAGGATTGGCATCACGTTCTCTTCGCCGATGAGTGTCGCCTATGCCTTCAACCCGACAATCGTCGGAGACGTGTTTGGAGGCAATCCTGTCAGGCAGAACGCATTACACACACTGTCTAGCGAGTGCAGCAAAGTGGAGGTTCCCTGCTGTTTTGGGGTGTCATTACGACGTAAGCTGCTGGTGGTCATGGAAGGCGCCGTAGCGGCTGTACGATACGTGAATGCTACCCTCCGACGGATAATGCAACCGTATTGGCAACATATTGGCGAGGCATTCGCCTTCATGAATGACAATTCGCGCCTATATCGTGCACATGTAGTGAATGACTTCCTTCAGGGTAACGACATCGCTCGACTAGTGTGGCCACCATGTTCTCCAGACATGAACCCTATCGGATATGCCTGGGATAAATTTCAAAGGGCTGTTTATGGGCGATGTGACCACTCTGAGGGATCTGCTCCGAATAGTTGTTGAGGAGTGGGACAATCTGGACTAATGATGAACTTGTATGCCACGTCGAATACAGGCATGCAGCAATGCAAGAGGACGTGCAACTGGGTATTTGATGTACCGGTATGTACACCAATCTGGACAACCACCCCTGAAGGTCTCGCTGTATGGTGGTACAACATGCAATGTGTGGTTCTCATGAGCAATAAAAAGGGCTGAAATGATGTTTATGTTGATCTCTATTCCAGTTTTCTATACAGGTTCTAGAACTCTCGGAACTGAGGTGATGCAAAACTTTTTTGATGTGTACACTTCCTCACCTGCCTTAGCAGAAAAAGAGAAACTATAGTAGCTGTACTGACGTGTGTAATGGGTACTGGGATACTAGATTGAAAAGAACTAAGAAATACCCAAGGATGTCGGTCATAGGTTCTTCCTCTTCTGACACCAAAATATGGTGATATAGCGTGCTATGTAACGAAACCAAGTGGGTGTTGGTCGCTATGGTGATATCAGAGTTGCAGGAGGGTCCCTCTGCCCCAGACTACATCAGGGGGTTCTGTGGGATGGTATATTCTAGTACTACGGCCAATGCCGAATATGATTACTCACCAACTACATTATTTATTAAGCATTACGTCAATACAAGAGGTTGACGACTGCTAAGACTAAATGGCAATGGCTAGCGGGTGGCAAATTCATGTGCTGTGGCAGCGAAGTGCTCCACAGCATAATGACAGTTAGGGGTGTATGTGGCCTTATTGATGCAATATAGTTGTCTGCTTTGCAGCAGGTGTGGTGAGACTGCCGAGTCGTGAACACTGCATTCAGCCCAAGGTGGCGAATTGAACCTAGGAATCTAGCGTGACTGGCTGGAGTGTAAGCTGAGGGCACCCACTGGGCAGTCTTGCCTTGGTTACCATCCAAGTGTGGCAGCATCAGGGCTGGCTGTCAGGGTGGCAGAACAGCAGGTTTGCTGACGTTTCTCAATGAGACTATCTCTGTTTAGCCACACATTGACTAAGGAATGGCGAGGAGGCTGTCATGGAGCTGGTGAATGTCGGAAGTCGGTCGTCCAAATCCTGTTAACGGCTGAGTGCGGAAAAATTATACTTCCCCCGGCCCATTTCCGTCACTTAGGTGGCCGAGGCAGCGCAGCCTTGTGCCACAGTGTGTAGCAATCGAGTCACCGCTATGGTAGACTGATGCCTTGTAGAATTCAGTATTAGTCTAGTGCGTAGAAGCTGGCCCGCACTCCCTTTGGCTGCTTGCAAGAGCTTCCCTTATGCCTGTGCAACAACATATCGTACTTTGTTGTCGATAAGACCATTACAGAGTATTCTGTCATTCTTTCAGAACTCACGGAGCCTGACGCAAGCAGGGAAGTGCTGCTGGTACCTGACCCTAATGCTCGCGGAGGTGTTTGTTTACTGCTGGTTCGGAGACGAGCTCATCACGGAGGTAAGAGCCATAAAACATCCAAGAACCTCACAGCGGTAAGACATAGTACTGCAGGTGCAAAAAGGCAATGTTGTTTGGGATAAGGATTTTAGTTACAGAACAGTAACAAGAAAATGTTGCGATGTAATGGTAAGATAACACACAGAATAAAACCTAAATAAAACAATTAAAAACCACTGATGAGCCAAAAAATTATGACCACTGCCCGTTGCGGGACTGACACCTGCTGGTATTGGGAACGTGATACACTAAGGAAAGTATATATAAGGAGGGATCAAAAAAATTCTGTTTGATGGCGTTGCCGCACCGTATATGCAACCCAGCGTG
This sequence comes from Schistocerca serialis cubense, assembly GCF_023864345.2. Lineage (NCBI taxonomy): Eukaryota > Metazoa > Arthropoda > Insecta > Orthoptera > Acrididae > Schistocerca > Schistocerca serialis. Next base: position 298,491,343 of record NC_064645.1, read on the forward strand.
ACACTGATATTGGTGTACGAAAGTAATCACTGACATGCAGCCAAGGGGTTAGCGTTGCCTACGAACTGAATCTTATTGATGGCCGCTTATAAATGTAGGATATAGTATATGAAATCATTGAATAGATTAAAGCCGGCCGTTGCGACCGAGTGGTTCTAGGCGCTTCAGTCTGGAACCGCGCGACCACTACGGTCGCAGGTTCGAATCCTGCCTCGGGTATGGATGTGTGTGATGTCCTTAGGTTAGTTAGGTTTAAGTGGTTCTATGTTCTATGGGACTGATGACCTCAGATGTTAAGTCCCATAGTGCTCAGAGCCATTTGAACCATTTGACATCATTAATTACGACTGCAGTGAACACAGAATCATAAAATTCGACCGTGGACTATTGGAAACGTGTCTTAAGGTATTACGAATCACATTTATTGCTACACCAAGTGAAGGTTGGTCCAGATTTGTCGATATTCGGGTGAAAAGCTGATCGATACGTGCATCACGTCACGGATACAGACAGAAGGGGACAAAGTTACGCTATGGAAGATATGCACCAGGGGTGCCATGGGACCTACGGTAGTAATCAAAGGCACATGTTAGCTGTGGACTACGTGAACATTATTTCCGACCAGCTGCATCTTTTCATTCTCGATGTCTTCTCCGACGGCGATCTCATCTTCCATTTCATTAACTTCCCTTCTCTCAAGGCCACCATCGCTCTATAGTGATCTAGTGTTCTGAAGACTACTGATTCATGTACTGCCCGCCAAATTTCCTTGATCAGGACTTGAAAGAAAAAAATGTGGTATGCTATCTGGCTCCTGCTCCTTGCACACAAACCACCAACCCATAGTTTACGGGAATTGCGTGACTTGTGTGTAGAAGTCTTGTGTAACATACGTCCAGTCACTTACTAGGAACTTATCGAATCTGTGCCAAGAAAATTCCTGCTGTATTGTGTATTGCGTTTCAAACGTATGCCCACAGACTGTGCGGCAGGTGGCCATAACGTTTTGACTCATCCTCATATTTTATAACGATGATGCTGGTCTGCCACTTTGAATTCCTGCTACGTCGAGTATTTATTTCATCTAGAAGGAAAATAATCAATAGATTTGACAATACAGCGTTAATCGAAATCTAGGTGGTGCTTGCAGTGCTGTGGGATGCAAGATAGCCTATGGTGCGCCGTTGTACAATCAGTTTAACGATAATGACAGTCGTTATTTTGATAGGATCCTGTAAAAAATTGGCCTGTGTGTGCTGTACACTAACAGGGTTGTTAATTACACCATTATTTTACGTTTTTGTTCACGTTCATATGGTAGTGTTATAGCGGTATTACATTTCAGACCTGTTGGTAAAGTAAACTGTTGTAACGGCGACCGGAACGGACGCGGGGTAGTAGTGACGGAAACGCGGCGGGACCCGCGGAGCGGCCCGCGAACAACAACACAACGGGAGAGGACGAACACGACCAACGGAGGACCTTACGACGCAACAAGAACAGACAACAGAGTAACGAACCAAACAAGTCAATGACGTCCACTGGAATAGAATCACGGAAGTCAATACGCTGTCTGGGGCGATATGTCCTGAGACGCACGCGATGTTAGACTGCTGGCTGAGCTTTTTTTTTCCTTTATTGATTTTCAATTCCCCCGCGAAGGGGGCGGGCTGGCAGCAGCTTAGTACGCTGCTCTACAGCCTACAGACTTTTTTAAAAGTGGAAGAAGAAAAGAAACAAGAAAGACAGGCGATAAAACGGTGACTTAAAGTGTACAATGGCGGAAAAATGCGGAAAGTTAAAACAGAAGGCAAAAGGGGTTGGCAATGTTAATAAAATACACAGGAATCAGACAAGTAACATAGGAGACACACAATTAAAAAACATTGTGACAGTCTGGTTTCTGTGCGCAAGAGATAAAAAATCACACCCAGCGGCAGTATGATGGCCGTTCGCAACACTTCCCAAAAGACACAACACGGAACACTCACTGTAAAACACTCACTGTAAAACACTGCACGGAAATGGCGGCATAAAGATGACACTCCCGAGCCAAAGGCAGATGGGGGGGGGGAGGGACCTGGAGGAGGGGGAAAAACAAGGTGGGAGGAGAGGAAAAAACGAAAGGGGGGGACCAAGGAGGGAGAGGACTCATAAAGGGGGAGAGGGACAGGGCAGACGCGAGAGGGAATGAGAAGAGGCAGAGGAGGGAAATGCAAAAGGACTCGGGGGAGAGAAGGGCGCAGAGAGAGGGGAGGTGGAGAAAAAAGAGGATGGAAGGGGGGAGAGGGAGCCTGGGAAAAGGACAGAGGAAAGGAGGGGGAGTGAGTATCAGAGTTAATAGGAAGGATAAATGGAGGGAGAGAGGGCATCATCCAGGAGGGGGAGTTGATGGAAGCCACCTTGGGAAAGAAAATGAAGGGTGTAGAGATGGAAGGTAGGGGGGACACAACAGTGAAGACGTGGCAGGGGGTGGGGATGGGAGAGGAGAGGAACAACCAGGGGGTGAGGGGAACCAAGGTGGCGGGAGGTGTAGAGGATGCAGATATGTTCGAGGAATAGGAGCAGATAGGGGAAAGGAATGAGGTCATAGAGGATCCGCGTGGGGGACGGGAGGCGTATACGGAAGGCGAGGCGGAGTGCATGATGCTCAAGGATCTGGAGGGACTTATAGAATTTGGGGGGGGGGGCAGATATCCAGGAGGGACTGGAATAACTGAGGATGGGACGGATTAAGGATTTGTAGGTGTGGAGGATGGTAGAGGGGTCCAACCCCCATGTCCAGCCAGAGAGGAGTTTGAGGAGTCAGAGGCGGTTGGGAGCTTTGGATTGGATGGAGCAAAGATGAGGGATCCAGGTGAGGTGACGGTCAATGGTGTGGCCAAGGTCGGTGAGGGTGGGGGTGAGGTGGACAGGACGGGCGCAGACAGTAAAGGAGGAATCCAGGAGCTGGAAGGAGCGAGTGGTACGACCTACGATGATTGCCTGGGTCTTGGAAGGATTTATTTTCAGGAGCCACTGGTTACACCATGCAGCAAAAAGGTCAAAGTGATTCTGGAGAATGCGTTGGGACCGTTGGAGGGTAGGAGCGAGGGCGAGGAATGCAGTGTCATCAGCATATTGCAAGAGGTGTACAGGAGGGGGGGAGTGGGTTGGGGCATATCTGCCATGTACAGGAGGTAGAGGAGAGGGGAGAGGACAGAGCCCTGGGGCACACCTGCAGAGGGGTAGAAGGTGTGGGAATTGGCATTATGGATGGTAACATAGGAGGGGCGGCGGGCGAGGAAGGAGGCCATCAGACGGATGTAGTTGATAGGAAGGGCATAGGTTCGGAGTTTAATCAGGAGACCGGGATGCCAGACACGGTTGTAGGCCTTTTCGAGGTCGAGGGAGACAAAAATGGCGGAGCGACGGGAGAAGCTGGAGGGAGAGGAGATGAGTGAGGCGGGGGAGTTGGTCATCGGCAGAGAAGGGAGGTCGAAAGCCATATTGGGTGTTGGGGAGGAGGTGGTTTTGGTGGAGGTGGTGATGGAAGCGCCGGGAAAGGATGGATTCCAAGAGCTTGCTGAACACCGATGTGAGACAGATAGGACGATAGGAAGAGGCATCAGATGGAGGCTTGTTGGGTTTGGAGAACACCAGGATACGGGACGTTTTCCACAGGTCGGGATAGAGGCCAGTGGCAAGGATGACATTATAGAGGGCTGGCTGAGCGCGAGGCAGGCGCGTAAGTATGCTACCGGGGGCGCCACTATTGGCCGCTGGGACCACGTGTTCCACAGTGGCGCCCCCACACTAAAAGCGGACCAGGAGGCGCGCGCCGCCACAGCTTACGGCGCGATGGTGCAGAGACCTCTATGAGTCTTCAATGTCCCTGACGTCTGGCGCAGATTCAAATTCCGTTGCGCGCGGCACCGGATAAACAGAGTGGTCTGTCAGCGGAGACTACTATATGTCAGTGGACAAATTTCCTCTGTAAACACTCACATTATGTATTGCAAGCATTTACATAGGTATATATGCACCCTCCGTGTAGTATAGTCACTAACATAATTTTGGTAATCTATTTCCTATGTTACGGCGGAGTTTACTCAACTACCATTACACCAAAACATTTAGCCCACATACAAGATCCAAGTTTGTCGACAAAAGTATAAAATAGTGTTCCATTAAGTTTCGGGTGTGCAGCCGCAAGAATTCTCCTTCTTCTTCTAATATTTCGGCTGTATAACGTTCAGCCATCTTCGCAATCAACGCTCTTCTGGAGATAAGTTGATGACACCTTTTTTGCCTGGTCCAATTAAGGTGATGCTCTTAGTCGATATTTGAACAACTTCAGCTGTCTCCGTCCCAGTATTAGATTTACCATGGAGGTCGAAAGTGATGGGAGGCTTCTATGTTTGAACATGACGATACTCTGGGTCACAGTGTTCACTCAAAGCTGTCACATAAAGATCGGTATCGGCACGCTTAGTGTTGCCAGCCACCACACCATCGTAATGGCGTACTTAGATCTCTAGTTCCTGAATATGTACTACTGAAGACCACGATAGTTGAACTAGAAACTTGCACATTTGACACCTGCTTGTAAGGAAAGTGGACCATTTCTGAAGGTGCATGAAGAGGAGAACAGATCTGAGAACGTTCATCCTTATGTTGTCAACATATTCCTTAAGACTGTTCGAATTTGAAAGGATTTTAACATTAAGAGCATGTTCTGCCCACCTTCGAAAATTTTGGAATTACTCGGCCCTGTCAGTGATGATTTGGGGCATACAGATTTCCTTGTCACTGTGGGAGGACTTACATCGACCGTTCGATTAGTATAATTCAGGACAGGTGCGTTGAACATTGTCGTCTCACGAGACTACAACAGCCTGAAAAATCGCACGTAGAGGAATATTGTTTAAACGAGCGACACGAGGTGAAATTTGACGAGCCCTGCTAGTTGCCAGTATGTCCCGTTTCTTGAATAGTGTTTACAACGAGGCAAGTGACATTAGGTAGAGAGATTAATGAAAACGAGCGTTATCCTGTTAGCAGGACGTGGAACCCCGTGCTATCTCCCATGAGAAGCCAACATTCTCAGGTGCAAACATCCCAGAATTTGTAGACGATGTATAATTGGCGTTGGTGTCCTTCTAGGGACGGTGACACAGCCCGTTTCTTTCTTTATTTTTTTTCTTTTGTGGTTTTAGGGCGCACAACAACAGTTGTCATTAGCGCCCAGACTAAATTATGACTGCAGTGTGAGGCACAATGTTAAAACAGCAACTAAGAAGGACAAAACTATAAAAGGCATATTAACAGGCAGGGGATTAAAAGAAAACAGCATAATCAAATGTCCTTAGACAGGTTTGTCAAGTGGATAAAATGAAGAGCGCGAGCAGCTGCTCCTGGATCATCGGCTAAAATTTCATCCAGAGTACATGGTAGGCCAAGATCAATGCGCAGTGTATTAAAATTCGGACAGGACGTTAAAATGTGGCGTACCGTCAGCAATTGCCCACATGGGCAGAACGGGGCCGGCGCAGCCGTCAGCAGATGGCGGTGGCTGAACCGGCAGTATCCAATCCGTAACTGGGCCAAAACGACCTCCTCCCGCCGAGAAGGGCGTGAAGAGGTCCAAGCCGTGGGGAGAGGTTTCAAGGCCCGAAGCTTGTTCTCAGTAAGTGAAGACCAATGCCACAGCGATAAAATGCGCTGACATATGACTCTGCTAAAATGAGATGAAAGCACGCAACAAGAAACTGTCCGATGCTGGAGGACCGCAGCCTTGGCCGCGGCGTCTGCAGCTTCGTTCCCAGGAATACCAACATGGCCAGGAACCCACATAAAGGTAACCGGAGAACCGTCGTCCGCCAGCTGCTGAAGAGAGCGTTGGATCTGGTGCACGAAAGGGTGAACCGGACACGGATCACTGAGGAATCAGAGCAGATGACATAAGCAGAATGTCGGTGGCGGCGGATGTAAAGAACAGCCTGATAGAGGGCAAATAGCTCAGCTGTGAAGACCGAATAATGCCCATAGAGCCGGTATTTGAAACTGCGTGCCCCGACAATAAAAGAACATCCGACACCGTCATCTGTATAAATGAAGATCGTATTAATGAACATCGAACGAAGTTCGACAAACCGCGAGCGGTATACCGCAGCTGGGGTAACCTCCTTTGGGAGCGAGCTGAGGTCAAGGTGAACGCGAACCTGAGCCTGGAGCCATGGTGGCGTTTGGTTCTCGGCAACTCTAAAGGTTGCAGGGAGTGGAAAATCAAGTTGCTGAAGAAGGCGACGAAAGCGAACTCCAGGGGGTAGCAGGGCAGATACATACAACCCGTATTGACGGTCGAGAGAGCCGTCAAAAAGGGAACGATAAGACAGGTGGTCGGGCATTGATAATAGCCGACAGGCATACAGACAAAGGAGTATATCGCGCCGGTAGGTTAGTGGCAATTCACCGGCTTCAGCATGAAGACTCTCGACGGGACTAGTATAGAACGCTCCGATCGCAAGACGTAACCCCCGACGTTGTATAGAGTTGAGGCGGCGTAGGATGGACGGCCGTGCAGAGGAGTATACAAAGCTCCCATAATCCAGCTTTGAGCGGACGATCGACCGATATAGGCGAAGTAGGACGGTTCGATCCGGTCCCTACGAAGTTCCGCTGAGAACACGGAGGACATTGAGGGAACGAGTAGAACGGGCAGCCAAATGTGACACATGTGGAGACCAGCTATTGTCATGTGCAGCCCATAATCAGTGTACGGTATGGAGGCCTATATAGGGCGACGATTTGCAGCCTTGGCATCAGGTTCCATTGGGACTCAGCAGCAACAGCATCATTCTCCTGAAGATGAGGAGCCGGTAGAACGGAGAAATGTTGAGTCCAATTGATTGTAGGATCCAATAGCAAACCCGAGGAGGCTATCAAGAATTATCACACCGGGAAAGCCTACGCAGTACCGGGGATGTTTCCTGCGAGTATAAGGCGGATGGGACGATGGGCCTGCCACCTCCTAGTCGAAAGAAGGCTGTACTGAACTTACACTGAGGCTAATAGACTGGTCACGAGCTTGCGCCACAGACTTTACGTTTTTACATGACGAGAGCAGTTTACAAGCATTATTGGAAGAACCGTGTGTACCACTGCGATTCGAATCATACTACAGTTGGTTAAGAAACTACCACCACCTTCCACCACCATCCAACGATAATTCTTTCAGGACTCTAGTGGAGACAGCTGCATATCCTGCCCATTCCACGTCACGGTTTTAGATGCTCTGTCAACCACATGTGGGATTTCACATCATACGTTACTGTGTTTCCGAGGTCAGAGGCATGAATATTAACAGTAGGACACCTACATTATTCTACACTGACGGAAAAAGTAGCAGCACCAAGAAGCAGTTGTGTGACATAAACGGAAATTGGTAGATGTGTTTCTACACTACTGGCCATTAAAATTGCTACACCAAGAAGAAATGCAGATGATAAATGTGTATTCCTTGGACAAATATATTATACTAGAACTGACATGTGATTAAATTTCCACGCAATTTGGGTGCATAGATCCTGAGAAATCAGTACCCAGAATAACGGCCTTGATACCCCTGGGAATTGAGTCAAACAGAGATTGGATGGCGTGTACAGGTACAGCTGCCCATGTAGCTTCAACACGATACCACAGTTCATCAAGAGTAGTGACTGGTGTATTGTGACAAGCCAGTTGTTCGGCCACCATTGACCAGACGTTTTCAGTTGGTGAGAGATCTGGAGAATGTGCTGGCTAGCGCAGAAGTCGAACATTTTCTGTATCCAGAAAGGCCAGTACAGGACCTGCAACATGCGGTCGTGCATTATCCTGCTGAAATGCAGGGTTTCGCAAGGGTCGAATGAAGGGTAGAGCCACAGGTCGTAACACATCTGAAATGTAACGACCATTGTTCGAAGTGCCGTCAACGCGAACAAGAGGTGACCGAGAGTGTAACCAATGGCACCGCATTCCATCACTCCGGGTGATACGCCAGTATGGCTATGACGAATACACGCTTCCAATGTGCTTTCACCGCGATTTCGCCAAACACGGATGCGATCATCATAATGCTGTAAATAGAACCTGGATTCATCCGAAAAAAATGACGTTTTGCTATTCGTGCACCCAGGTTCGTCGTTGAGTACACCATCGCAGGCGCTCCTGTCTGTGATGCAACGTCAAGGGTAACCGCAGCCATGGTCTCCGAGTTGATAGTCCATGCTGCTGCAAACGTCGTCGTCGAACTGTTCATGCAGATGGTTGTTGTCTTGCAAACGTCCCCATCTGTTGACACAGGGTTCGAGACGTGGCTAAGATGCCTGTCACCTCGACTGCTAGTGATAAAGAGGCCGTATTACCCTCCTGAATCCAGCGATTCCATATTCTGCTAACAGTCATTAGATCTCGACCAACGCGCCACTATAAAGAGGAAAAACAGGTTTGGTTAAAATACATGCTGTAGCGTTCATATGGGTTGGTTACCTTTGAGACTGGGCGTGGTGAGTTGACGTTAGTCAAGAATGTGTTTAAGCCTGCCAAACGCCATTATTAGCACCTCAATGACTTTGAACGAGATTGGGTAATATGGTTACGAGAAGCTGGAGTTTCTTCCTGCGCTACTGCAGAAAGGTTTGGCACAAATTTGGCGACTGTAGATGATTCTTGGGAGCGGTAGTCATGAGAAAGTACGGTCGCAAGGAGACCGCGCTACGGGCGGCCACTTGGCAATGCCGGGAGGGAAGACTATCGTGTTCGACGAAGGGCTCTGGCGCATCGCGCTGCATCTGGAGCAACAATTTGAGGAGCAGTTGGCACCTCAGTAACACAACGAACTGTTGCCAATCGGTTACCTCAAGGGCAGCTCGGAGTCGGACGCTCTGTAGTGTGTATTAGACTGATCAGAAACCACCACTATTTACTATTTCAGTGATGCCAAGCGAGAGTTCATTGTAGGGCAGGGTGGAAGTCTGCTGTGTTTTCTGATGACAGTTGGTTCTGCCTCGGTGGCAGCGATGGTCGTGTGTTGGTTAGAAGAACGCCAGTTGAGGGCCTGCAACCAACATGTCTGAGAGCTAAACACACTGGATCTACACCTGAAGATATGGTCGGCGTGCGATTTCGTTTGACAGCAGGTGCACTCTCCTGGTTATCCAATCTCGTGGTTATCCTACGCGTTCTGACTAATGTACGTCAGTCTGGTGATTCTACATGCTGTACTGCCATTCTTGAACAGGATTCCAGGTGTCTTTTCCAACAGGTAACGCTACTATAACCGAACATGATGTACATGTCGACATGTTGTTTTGGCCTGCTCGATCACCAGATCTGTCTCCAATCGAGCACCTTCATCGGACGACAACTCCATAGTCATCCGAAAACAGGATTAAGGGGGGTAGGACGTCAAACGGGCCGACTTGGAGCAGGAGAGGCACCACAGAACATTTCATTTTCTACTGTCTATACTTTTACAAATAAATTCATAAAACATTGTCAGCATGACCAGGAAGGATTCAGGATTCACACTCATAGCAGTAGAAGTGCAAAAACATAATAAAATTAATATTTTTTAGATATGAAGTTTCATGATTTTTTCATTTACTGTTGGCTGCATTTATTGCTATAGGTACATTTTTCTTCACAAGTAAGAGAGATTCTTTGATAAATTTTGCACAGCATACAAACCCTACTTACAGGTGTATGAAACTCTAGAATTTTCCAAATATATTAAAAACTGTGGCAAAAATTGAGATAATTAACTACAAAATTGATTTTTTTCTGAACATAAAGTTTAAAACGTAACATCTCATTCATTTTGTTATAAATTAAATAGAATCTAGACTTTCATACACCTGTAGGTATGGTTTGTATTCTGCGAAAAATTCATCGGTCTCTCTTACTTATGAAGTAAAGTGTACCTATAGCAACAAATGCAGCCAATAGTAAGTGAAAAAATGATGAAATTTCACATGTAAAAAAAATTATTTTGTTATGTTTTTGAACTTCCGCTGCTACGAGTGTGAATCCTGAATCCTTCCTGGTCATTCTGACAAAGTTTTATGACTTTGTTTGTAAAAGTATAGGCAGTGGAAATTAAGATGTCCTGTGGTGCCTCTCCTGCTCCAAGTTGGCTCGTTTGACGTCCTAACCCCTTTAACCGTCTCTGTATTGCCAGAACAAATGTAGCAGGCATGGAATTCTAGGCCACAAACTCACATCCGACACCTGTACAACGCAATTAATGCAAACTTACATTCAACATTCCGCCAGTTACTCCGGTTGTTAATACACCAGTATTTCACAGTTGCATCGGCTTATCTCGCACTTACATTAAACTGTGATCTTGATATGTTAATCACTGAAATATATTACCTAGGCATATACACTCCTGGAAATTGAAATACGAACACCGTGAATTCATTGTCCCAGGAAGGGGAAACTTTATTGACACATTCCTGGGGTCAGATACATCACATGATCACACTGACAGAACCACAGGCACATAGACACAGGCAACAGAGCATGCACAATGTCGGCACTAGTACAGTGTATATCCACCTTTCGCAGCAATGCAGGCTGCTATTCTCCCATGGAGACGATCGTAGAGATGCTGGATGTAGTCCTGTGGAACGGCTTGCCATGCCATTTCCACCTGGCGCCTCAGTTGGACCAGCGTTCGTGCTGGACGTGCAGACCGCGTGAGACGACGCTTCATCCAGTCCCAAACATGCTCAATGGGGGACAGATCCGGAGATCTTGCTGGCCAGGGTAGTTGACGTACACCTTCTAGAGCACGTTGGGTGGCACGGGATACATGCGGACGTGCATTGTCCTGTTGGAACAGCAAGTTCCCTTGCCGGTCTAGGAATGGTAGAACGATGGGTTCGATGACGGTTTGGATGTACCGTGCACTATTCAGTGTCCCCTCGACGATCACCAGTGGTGTACGGCCAGTGTAGGAGATCGCTCCCCACACCATGATGCCGGGTGTTGGCCCTGTGTGCCTCGGTCGTATGCAGTCCTGATTGTGGCGCTCACCTGCACGGCGCCAAACACGCATACGACCATCATTGGCACCAAGGCAGAAGCGACTCTCATCGCTGAAGACGACACGTCTCCATTCGTCCCTCCATTCACGCCTGTCGCGACACCACTGGAGGCGGGCTGCACGATGTTGGGGCGTGAGCGGAAGACGGCCTAACGGTGTGCGGGACCGTAGCCCAGCTTCATGGAGACGGTTGCGAATGGTCCTCGCCGATACCCCAGGAGCAACAGTGTCCCTAATTTGCTGGGAAGTGGCGGTGCGGTCCCCTACGGCACTGCGTAGGATCCTACGGTCTTGGCGTGCATCCGTGCGTCGCTGCGGTCCGGTCCCAGGTCGACGGGCACGTGCACCTTCCGCCGACCACTGGCGACAACATCGATGTACTGTGGAGACCTCACGCCCCACGTGTTGAGCAATTCGGCGGTACGTCCACCCGGCCTCCCGCATGCCCACTATATGCCCTCGCTCAAAGTCCGTCAACTGCACATACGGTTCACGTCCACGCTGTCGCGGCACGCTACCAGTGTTAAAGACTGCGATGGAGCTCCGTATGCCACGGCAAACTGGCTGACACTGACGGCGGCGGTGCACAAATGCTGCGCAGCTAGCGCCATTCGACGGCCAACACCGCGGTTCCTGGTGTGTCCGCTGTGCCGTGCGTGTGATCATTGCTTGTACAGCCCTCTCGCAGTGTCCGGAGCAAGTATGGTGGCTCTGACACACCGGTGTCAATGTGTTCTTTTTTCCATTTCCAGGAGTGTATATTCCCAAAATGTCATTATTATAAATTATGTATTTGTGTATTTGATTGGTGTACTTGAAGATGGCCAAGTTAAGTGGCAAAATAAAAGAAACAATTTATGTAGCTGGCAACAAAATATTACATGACTAACAGAATATATGGCAAGGCCCCGCAAAACACTAAAACAGTCGCTCACGTGGGATTCCTTAGAAGGATATTTTATAGTTTTAGTTTTCTTGTTGATGTGGTGCACCTTTGAATATTAGCCGATTGACAGGGCAATGTACTTTGAGTAATAAGTCAGATATGTAGAGAGGTTCAACACGAACATATACGTATGAGCTAATCTGATCAGTAACATAATGTTCACTATCTAGTGCTACTGCATACATTTCAAATATGAGATGTTTTGAAAGAGTAAAGCGATTTGTAATTTCGTTTGTAATATTAGTGCTGTCTGCGTGATTGATAACCATGTCTGAAAAGTAACAGCATGGTTTAGTCACATGGGGTATTTAGTGTGTTTCCGGCTGTCAGAAAGGTTACACGTGTTATTTAGTGTGTTTCCGGCTGTCAGAAAGGTTACACGTGTTTTAGTAGTATCTGTAAACATGGACCAGCGAAACGGTATTAAAAGTTTCAATAAGAACGGAATAAATTGCATCAAATTTTCAGAAATGTTTAAAACTGCTTTTGGTGAATCTGCTACGACTAAAACACATGGGTTTACATGGGTCTACGAGTCGTATAGGCGTTTAGAAGATTGCCGTGAATGCTATGTTGATGAGTGCCCTCGACACCCCAGCACATCACCAACCGATTTGCCATATCAATTAGCTCGTGTCATGAAAGTGTTGCTGATGATCCGATGATTTTGGTATCAAACAAGTGACAGCAAAATTTATTCCAAAACTGTTAATTTCCAAAGAGAACCAGCGCAATTATAAGTTGCACAGGAACCGATGCAGAGCTATTGGAACGCGTCGTTACAGGTAACGAAATAATGTGTATAGTGGAAACATTCTCGGTCGCCGAAACCGAAAAGTGTTCGGTGAATACGCCAAATGTTATGCTCACTATGCTCTTCGATTTTAGCGGGGCAGTACGCCAAGAGGTTTTCCTGCAATGTTGAAAGATCAATGAGAAATACTACTTACAATTTCAGCACAGTTTGCGTGTATCAGTCCGACAAAATCGTTCGGGTTTGTGGCGATACAATGCATGACCATTGCATCACCAAAATGCATATCAGTGCACTAATTTTTGGCCAAAAACAATACTGTGATGATGTATCAGCCTCCATATTCTTCTTATCTGTTTGCAAAGATGAAGAAAATTCTTCACGGCCATCGAATTACAAAGATAGATGAGATTTAAAACGCATCGTCGGTAGAGGCAGAAGTGTACCCACCGGTCGATTTCCAGAAGTACTTTGGGGATGGGAGAGAGCATTGGTATAAATATATATCTAACGGGGTCTGTTTCCTAGGGAATAACAATGATGAGGACGAATAAGTAAAATTCTTTTCAGAAACCAAAAATTCCCGCAAATTTTTTAACGCAGCTGGTCAGGTCCGTGACATCCTTTTTCTTTCAGATTCTGTGATTTGCAAAGTATTTATTTTGCTGTTTAAAAAATATTTATAGAAAAGTTCATGACATCCTTAATAGGTTCCTTATTTCTTTCCTGGAAAGTGCCGTGTAGGCAGTAATAATGGAACTGTAATTGTTAATTAGACCTCTAATATCAAAATAGAAAAATAATAGCATTTTATGTAGCCTTAGACCTTTGTTATGTGTGTGTGGTACAGTTTAGTTGCTTATGAACAGTACCTCACATAAAAGGGCCATGTAAAATTGAAATTATTGAATAAATCAGCTCTGCAACGGATATTGCTCTATACGAATTTGTATCACGTAAGTTTCGGTCAACGAAAACGCAGAACACATTTTTACTTTGTGAAAATAGTTTTTATATTGACAGCATGAGAGAGCCGTTATATTTTGGGCACGTTTTCCTTTCTGTTGTTTATACTCACTTGCTTTTTTTTTACTAGCTGCTGGGTGGCTCTCGATCTTCAGTGCTTGTGTCTTCTTTCAGAGTGAGAACGTCACTCTGGCAGCCTACACAGCAGTGACGTCACTACAGGGGTTCCCCGCTGATGTCCGTAAGTCGCTGCTGATTGTCATGACCCGTGCTCAGCGCCCCCTGCGCATCACTGCCGGTGGGCTGTTTCCCTTCTGCAGGGAATTCTTCGTCTCGGTGAGGATTCGTCCTAACGTACACATTTCTGTACATGTGTTCACATTCGTTTTGGCACAAATACTGTTTGCTTTATGCTGTGGGTTCAGTATAGGAACCATCCGTGCGGCAACTGCCTCCTCCTGGAGTGCACATCAACCTTTACGTCTCCATATTTTCATAAAATTTTTAATTGTTTGTTAAATGTTACATTTACTAGATCAGAAAATTAATGCAACATGCTGCGTATACAGAGCGGTTCAGCTACCCTGCCCGGCCGGTGTGGCCGTGCGGTTCTAGGCGCTTCAGTCTGGAACCTCGCGACCGCTACGGTCGCAGGTTCGAATCCTGCCTGGGGCATGGATGTTTGTGATGTCCTTAGGTTAGTTAGGTTTACGTATTTCTAAGTTCTAGGGGACTGATGACCACAGATGTTAAATCCCATAGTGCTCAGAGCCATTTGAACCATTTTTTTTCAGCTGCCCTACAATTGACATCTTATGGAACATTCAATGTATTAGCTGGCTTCATAAACAACTTGCGAGATTTTCATATTCTCTCGCTCGCTACATGAAAAGCATTAGTCCTACAGAAGAAATGAATGAAAATTTTTGCTGAAAATTAATGTAGTTAATCTTTGTACTTAAATCCGTTTTCCCTAGTGGCCGTAGTTTTAGGGTTATTCAACAAAAACGCAGCCCCACTCCCAGAGTGGTCTCCACTAGTCAGGGTTTGTAGTACGTTGTTCATGCCACTCCCTCCTACCAATATACAATTATCTGAGACTACACAAATTATTTCACAGCCGAAATTGTCTACCGAGTCAAGGAATTAGAAATTGGGATAATGAAGTTTGTGTAAATTTTACCTAACAATTTCGTGAATTTTAACAGCATAAAATAAACCTTTACATCTTTGTATTCGTCAGGCTTTCTGACTACGAAACTACTGTGCTTGTACGGGCTAATTTTGAATAGAATTGTTAATGTAATTAGTTTTAAAAATGGCTCTGAGTACAATGGGACTTAACTTCTGAGATCATCAGTCCCCTAGAACTTAGAACTACCTAAACCTAACTAACCTAAGGACATCACACACATCCATGCCCGAGGCCAGATTCGAACCTGCGACCGTAGCGGTTGCGCGGTTCTAGACTGTAGAGCCTAGAACCGCTCGGCCACTCCGGCCGGCGTAATTAGTTTTAGCATAGCGTTTACAGATGTCGTGTTTCGTTCGTTACCATCACTGGCACTTTTAAATAAATTATGTTAACGAAAAAGCTGATTATGTTGGCGGCGTAACAGCCCAACCAAAATAGACCAAGGAAGGTGTAATATCGGGAATAGTTCGTGGTAGTCGGAAGTCTTTGAACAGTGGTAGGAGGAAATGCCAAGAACAACGGTCTATAAGTCCTGACCGGCAAGAGACTAGTATTGGGTGGAAGTGCGTTTCAAGGTCACTTTTGTGCGTTTTCCAAAGATAACCAGCTCGAATATAAAATGCTCATGAGTCAGTAGGTAGAGTAAACATTGAAGCAGAACTGCTGGAACGCGTGACGAAGTACCATGTGCAGTGGAAAGTCATGGATATGCTCACTGTGCTCTTCAATGTTATCGGCGTTGTACATCAAGAGTAGAAGTTTCTGCTACAAAGGACGAAAAATCAATGAGGAACACTACTTACAATTTCGGCGGCGTTTGCGTGTAGCAAACCGAAAAAAAAATCAGTCGGATACGTGGCGCCACAACGTTACTTCTGTATGTTTTTCTCGAGTAACTGAAGTACTGTGGCCTGCAGCGATAACGTATCCCAATTAAGAAATTAACTACATTAAATTTCCTACAAAAAGGTCCTGTTGATTTTCTTTAGGGCTGGGAGTTTGCGAGCAGGGAGAGCGAGATTATCAAAAACTCTTGCTTGGTATGGAGATCAGGTATAACATTGCGGGATGCACAAAACGACAGCCGTACCTAGAGCTGAATCACATTATACATAGGGGAACATCTCCAATATTGTTCGACTACACTGTTGGTTATAAGGGATTAGAAGCAATAACAGCTGTAAAATATCTTCAAGGAACAGTCCACAGTGAGCTAAAGTGGAATGACCACACAGACGCAAAAGTAGCTTGTTGCTGTCAAACAGCAACGTATGATACTCCTAATTTAACAGTGTACTACACGTTTATATGGTGAGGGTCGTCAATGCACAATGCTCATAGATTCATTTAAAGTGGCCGAGTATTGAGTACCTGCGATAGCTTCATTGAGTACGGACGCACTTTGTAATAGAATTTCATTGTTATTCACATTATTTATTATTTTTCCTCGACATCAGCAACAAAATATAATGAGATGTAGTCCTTTCGTCGAACAGACAAATGTGTGATGAGTCCTTAAATACGTTATAGAAATCTGTTTGGCAGTTGACTGGAAACACGTGTACGTCCGTTTGCAAGAATAATAAACGAAGTTACATAAGCGATGGCGCGTACTAGTTCTTTGATGAATTTCTTTAATTTGTAACCGTTGTTCGTCGTGGAGATTTGCTCTCAAATAATACATGTTCCACTGCTTACATCATACAAAACGCAACAATGAAATGACTGAAACACTATGGGGCATGCCTCATCAAGAACGTGGAATGGCTGGGGACCTTTTTCTCTCATACGCGATCTGAAGTTTAAGATTTAACGACCACCTTTGAAGAAAAACGGTCCTTCCACTATAGTCAACAAGAATTCATAAAAAGGTCTTGTTAAAAGGAAATTAATGGGGTTTTATGCATAAAAGTACAGTCTCTATTGTCTGCTAGATTTATGATGACTTATTTTTCTGATAATGTCATGTAAAAATGTCAGATATTTCCCACTTCTCCCGCAACTCCTCTAATGTCACAACAGTAGGTCACTTTTGCTAAGTATAGAATCCAAAGTAGCAGACCTAGTCCGCTTTTCTTACTTTTAAAACGGTGTAAACTCAAAAATCCCAGTTTAAAATAGTGGGAAATTAAACGAATCCCTCTTGTGCGAAGGCTGCAACAGGCTGTGTCGTTTCCGGGGCACTTTGATAAGTTTGGAATCCGAAAGCCTACTTGCCCTATCTTTAAAATTGCAGGAAATTAAAAATAATGCAGAATGGAATAATGCCTTAAGTTTAAAATGATGGGAAATTAGAAACAGCCCATTTTTTAATTCAAAAAGTCAATTGCGCTAGTGACCTATTGTGTTCAATGTTCAGTTACCACTGCGTGTAGTGGGATAGAATAGGGACATTTATTGAGTTAATGAACGGGTGGATAGCTCCACAGTATGGCGACACAGGTAACAGCTGCCCATTATGATGGTTCAACAATTTCCTTGGTATCTCAGGATGAGTCCTACCAACCATCCCTTCTTTGAGCCGAGCAAAGCCATAAACATTTTCCCTACCTCAAAGTCAGTTACATATCTATTTCCCGGTCGGACACAAATTTTCATACGTTACCAGAGTGGCCGTCACGAAATTAGACGCCACAAGATCACACCCTATCCCTGGAGTCGAGCGGCGATAAGCGCTGTGATTCCACGCGACATAGCTTTGATTCCGCATGTACATTAAACACAGCAGTAAGTCAGCAACAGCTAAATGTTCTTTGTTCCGATGTGATATCGTATCGTTTGAGTTTTCTGTGGTACAGTGCACTGGCGTATGTTTGGTAGCGAGCAAAATGCAGGAGCAAGGGCCACCACTTGGTGTGCGTGCAGGCCGAGAAGCCATTCGAAAACAATCTAAAGTTGTCGTATCGAACGTGCTGACTATATTTTACTGACCTGCCAACAGTGAAGCCAGGAATAATATAAATTTTGCGCAAGTTCATAAAATGGCAACAAAACCTTGTGGTATTTTCGAATTGACTGTACTCCGTATTACAAGTCCAGTAACTTCTGTAATATCCCTATATGTGAGCACATGTTTTGGTTCTCCAACAAAGGGATACAAATAAAAGCGAAAGCTACGGATTCTGACTATTTTCACAAAAAGGTAGTGAACAGAACTGTACTTCGATACTGCGACAGAAGAGAGTATCCGATGGTTAGGATAATACAAAGTGATCACAATTAAAACATTAATTATACTGATTCAGACATTTCTGTTCTTTGTCTTACCCTTTTATGTGGTTTTTGATTCAGAAAGTATGATGATGGACAAAAGGTTTTAGAGAATGCTGAGACACTATATCAGCAAGAACGAAGTTTTCTTTTAAATGCGCTTACTGGGCGCAGAGGGTAATAGTTTCGTAGAATACGTCGATAAAACTTGGACTTCACAAAACCACACTCAAAACTATATTTCACTCGAGTTTAATGGAAATATTGGGCAGAAAATACTCACAGTTACATTTGTATGCGTGATGGCTGCAGTGACGAAGGCTCAGTAAGGGCTGCAAACAAACCATTTTCGGGAGGTAGCGGATATTCTCGGTCGTATTAAAGGGAGCAGTTCAAACTGAAGTACTGGCAACGGCATAAAAGTAGTCACGCGATGCTGAGCACGGAATCTCTTGTAAGGAAAGTGCTTTCGTACATAACGCAAAACAGTAATTGTATCTCAATGGAGACAAGTCTTCCGAAGTAAGAGTGACTTCAGATGTGCCTCAGGGGAGTGTCGTAGGACCGTTACTGTTCACAATATACATAAATGACCTTGTGGATAACATCGGAAGTTCACTGAGGCTTTTTGCGGATGAAGCTGTAGTATATCGAGAGGCTGTAACAATGGAAAATTGTACTGAAATGCAGGAGGATCTGCAACGAATTGACGCATGGTGCGGGGAATGGCAATTGAATCTCAATGTAGACAAGTGTAATGAACTGCGAATACAAAGAAAGAAAGATCCTTTATCATTTAGCTACAATATAGCAGGTCAGCATCTGGAAGCAGTTAATTCCATAAATTATTTTGGAGTAGGCATTACGAGTGACTTAAAATTGAATGATCATATATAGTTGATCGCCAGTAAAGCGGATGCCAGACAGAGATTCATTGGAAGAATCCTAAGGAAATGCAATCCGAAAACAAAGGAAGTAGGTTGTTCGCCCACTACTTGAATATTGCTCACTGGTGTGGGACCCGTACCAGATAGGGTTGACAGAAGAGATAGAGAAGATCCAACGGAGAGCAGCGCGCTTCATTACAGGATCATTTAGTAATCGCGAAAGCGTTACGGAGATGATAGATAACCTCCAGTGGAAGACTCTGCAGGAGAGACGCTCAGTAGCTCGGTACGGGCTCTTGTTGAAGTTTCGAGAACATACCTTCACCGAGGAGTCAAGCAGTATATTGCTCCCTCCTACGCATATTTCGCGAAGAGACCATGAGGATAAAATCAGAGAGATTAGAGCCCACACAGAGGCATACCGAAAATTTTTCTTTCCACGAACAATACGAGACTGGAATAGATGGGAGAAACGATAGAGGTACTCAAAGTACCCTCCGCCACATACCGTCAGGTGGCTTACGGAGTATGGATGTAGATGTAGACATTACCAAAATTAATTTCATAGTTTTCTTAACCATTTTCTCGCTGGATCTATCTACAAGGTCCAACAGAACGTGTATTCATCAACAACGACGTTTTTCACTACACCGTCGGAACAGTTTCATACCACTTAGGGGATTTCATTTATTGTCTGGGATTACTTTTACGTTTTCACTATAAAATACGTGTCACATGCATGTGTAAACTTTGAGAATGTTGTTATTTTATTTTCTGTCAAACTAAGTCAGTGGTTATTTTTATTCCACAGATTGAAGTAAAAAAAATATTTTTGTTTCAAAATTTCTTGTGGCAGTAGTGTTTAATTTTTTTTTGTAGCAGCTAGACTAAAGTAGAAGTCTTATACTTTTTCGGAATCTGTACTAAGATCTAGAATTATCATTAACTGCAATGCTCGAAGGCCGTAAGATGCCCTTGAGGAGGCTATTTTCTTGACGGCCGCTGTAGTAAATCGTGTAACCGTCGTACAATCGCATTCGAAAACTGCGAATACATTTCGTAATGTAATTCGTCGGTCTGGAAGGAATACTGCATCGAACTATACAGGCACTGTTAAAGACGGACACTGCCCTTTTGTACTACTCTCTATGTTGTGGGATGGAGTAGGAACGTTTTCTCATTTCAAATATAATATCAGCCTTATATTTGTTTAACTAATCACAAAGTGATGCGAGGCTACGACAGTCAGGTCTTGTCAGGACTGCCGCTGACCGACGAGTGGGCGGTCAGTGTTGCGTCAACCGCCCGAGCAGGCTGACGGAACCGTGCCGTGCTGTGTTGTGCTGTGCTGCATCCCATCGACCGCGGTCCACCGTTGGCATTAGGCTCAATGTGAAATTTACGAGGGCCCGTCGCGAGATCCACTGACGTCAGAAGATACCGTAAGTTCAGTGCCACCGACTGGTCGAAATTCGCACTGTTTTCGCCGTCTGACTAACTCTCAGTAACACATTATTGCTTCAAAGTTCAGATATATGACATAGCTTTCCAAACCTACACGATTTTAGACTTAACCTTGCTCCAATTTTAGGACAGGGCAGCAATATGCCCAGACAGGATGTAGGTTGCTGTGCTGGAGAAGCAAAAATGGTTCATATGGCTCTGAGCACTATGGGACTTAACTTCTGAGGTCATCAGTCCCCTAGAACTCAGAACTACTTAAACCTAACTAACCTAAGGACATCACACACATCCATGCCCGAGGCAGGACTCGAACCTGCGACCGTAGCGGTCGCGCGGTTCCAGACTGTAGCGCCTAGAACCGCTCGGCCACTTCGGCCGGCGCTGGAGGATCGCTGTTTCCCATCATAAAGTGAATGAAATGCTTATAATTATATATGGTTACTATATCTGCGCCAGTTAGATAAATCATTCCAAATAATTCAGAGTTCGGGCAACGTAACCATCCTCTATGCGGAATTTGCGATCTTTCTTGGATTTTGGAGGGTTTACATTTGAGATGGCTGTATGAGGATTATTCTAACTAAATCTCCAATCTGTGTTGAAGCCTGGTTAACAATTTTCACGGGTAAAGCCGCAGAATACGACTCGGCAGATTGGTATTTTCCATGGTTATCATCAGAGGTAACAGAACTTAGGGTCACAACTGCGTCAGTTTTATAAAAAGACCAACCAATTGACATCAGAAATATATATTTTCTGTGACGGATAACAGTATCATTATTTAACTAACACTGATTATTTATGTAGGTATGCTTTGATGTAAGCGAAATACGCAATAGTTACACGTTCTGACAGAACAGACGGTAACCTCTCAGAGAAGAATGGTCTTGTAAAATTTTTTTGTTTATTTATACACACAATCACATGTTTATGACACAGCCATAGCCGGTTTCGGCCAAACAATGACCATCTTCAGATGCTAAAAGAGGCATACACTTAATACAGCTTCATGCGTTTGACAACGGTCATTGTATGGCCTAAACCGGTTATGACTGTGTCATAAACATGTGATTGTGCCTATAAATAAACAAAAAAATTTAAAAAGAGAATCAATCACGCACTCCGTAGACAAAATATCGTTTTTCCAGAAGAATGCTCGTTAGTAATGTGCTACAACATCTACTCGCAGTGATATAATGGTTTGTTAACGTGTTTCCGATGAAAGCTCACGGGAAAAGGACGGGAAAATTGGAGATATGATAGTCCATTAACCACTTCCCACGTCTATTGCCATTAAAACCACCTGCTTAGTACCCCGTTGGCCCATCTTTTACACCAAACCAGCTCCTACTCTGCTTGGCATGGATCGCGCAAACGCTTAGATACGTGATACCAAATGTTTGTGAAATCGTCGTAAATTGCGGATGCAAGCGTGACGTGCCATCGAGTTCAGATCAGTCGAATATGGTGACAAAGACATCAAAGTGAGCCGACCTCATACCAATGTAGTAAGTTTCTGGCGCTGTTCCGCTGCCAGTTATCCTGCAGAAGGACATGATACATGAAGGAAACAACTCTGAGATCAAAAATTAGGATGAATGAGAAAGACAACTATTCAAAACGACATATGAAGAAATTGACATGCGCAGTAAAGTGCAAATGTACGTGGTGTACATGAGGAGTGGGAGCTAATGGGTCGTTCAGTAACAGCACTGAAAATTTGGCAGAGGACAGAACGTGGACGTCGTGATGCTTTAACGCTGTTCTGCTCTCTTTAGACATATATCTTAAGATAAAATCAGGCAGGTAGTATTGCATCGCTCTGCTAGAGATGCACATACGATCGCTGTATTACCGTCAGACTTTTCCACAAGGTTTCCTATTAATTTCATCTACATATACATCATACTCTGCAAGCCATCTAATGGTGTGTTTCGGAGGGTACTTTCGGTACCACTATCTGATTCACCCGACCCTGTTCCACTCGCTAATAGTGCATGGCAAGAATGATTGTCGGTAAGCCTCTGAACTGGCTCTAATTTCTCAAATTTTCTCCTCGTAGTCAATATGCAAGATGTACTGGGGGGTGGGGGGTAACATGTTGTCCGACTCCTCCTGAAAAGTTCTGTTCTGAAATTTCAATAGTAACTCTCTCCGTGATGCACAACGCCTCTCTTGTGTCATCTGCCAGTGGAGTTTGCTTAGCATCTCAGTAACGCTCTCGTCAGCTAAACGATCCCGTGCCAAAACGCGCCGCTCTTCATTGGATCTTCTCTATCTCCCCTATCAGTCATACCTGTAGGGATCCCTGATAGATGAACAATACTCAAAAATAGGGCAAAAAGAGTCTTATAAGCCACTTCTTTCGTGGATGAGTTACAGATCCTTAAGATTCTTCCGATGAATCCTGGTGTCTGCTTTTCCCACTATCTGTTTTATGTGGTCATTCCACTTAAGGTCCCGGTCTCGGAAACTGACATACAGCCGGGAGAGCGGCGTGCTGACCACATGCCCGTCCATGTCGTCATCCAGTGATGCCTATCAGCTGAGGATGACACGGCGGCCGGTCAGTACCGTTGGGCCTTCATGACCTGTTCGGGAGGAATTTCTTTTTATTCCACTTAGGTCGCTCTGGATAGTTACACCTAGATATTTACGGCAGACGCTGTCTCCAGCTGTTTGTCATCAATTGTGTAGCAGTACAGTAGTGGATTTCTTTTCCTATGTATGCGCAGTATGCTACATTTATTTACGTTCAGGGTAAACTGCCAGAGCCTGCACCAATCATCAATTCTCTGCTGCTCGTTCTGCAAATTCTTACTACCTTCTGCCGTTGCTACTTTGGTTTTGTTAACTGCATCATCTGCGAATAGCCTTAAAGAGCATCCGAGGCTTTCTACTAGATCGTTTATATATATTGTGAACATCAACGATCCTACCACACTTCCCTATGGTACTCCGGGTATTATCTTTACATCTATCGAGTCATTTCCGTTAAGAGCGGCGTATTGAGTTCTATGTGCAAGAAAGTCTTGAATCCAATCGCAAGTCTGCTCCGATACTCCGTAAGCTCGTACTTTTTTCATTAAACGGCAATGCGGGACGATGTCAAATGCCTTCCTGAAATCGAGAAATACGGCATCAATCTGAGCGCCGTTGCCCACTGCGCTGTGGATCTCATGGAGGAACAGAGCGAGCTGAGTATCGCTGGATCTCTGTTTGCGGAACCCATGTTGACTGTTATAGAGGAGATATTCATCTTCAAAAAACGTCATAATCCTTGAGCATAAAACATGTTCCGTAATCCTACAACAGATTGATGTCAACGATATAGGTCTATAATAGAGTGGATCTGTCTTACGTCCTTTCTTTAAAACGGGAATGATGTGCGTTTTTTTTTTCAGTTGTTAGGGATCTTTCGTTGCTCAAGCGATCTACGATAAATTGCTACTAGAAGGGGAGCAAGTTCTTTCGCCTAATCTTTATAGAATCTTATAGGTATCTCATCTTGTCCCGACGCCTTTCCTCTACTAAGCGATTGTAGCTGCTTTTCAATTCCGCAATCGGTTATCTCAATATCTGCCATTTCGACGTTCGCACGACGATTGAAAGGAGGGACAGTGCTGTGATCTTCAGCGGTGAAACAACTTCGGAATACCGAATTCAGTATTTCGGTCTTCTCTGTGCTATCATTCGTTTCGTTGCCGGTGAATAGATGATTTTGACCCACTTACTGATTTTACGTACGACCAAAATCTCTTAGGGTTGAAACTTCCTGGCAGATTAAAACTGTGTGCCCAACCGAGACTCGAACTCGGGACCTTTGCCTTTCGCGGGCAAGTGCTCTACCAACTGAGCTACCGAAGTGCGACTCACGCCCGGCACTCACAGCTTTACTTCTGCCAGTATCTCGTCTCTCATTCTCTTAGGGTTGTTACTGAGTTCGGTTTACAACGTCTTACTTCCCAAATCATTGAACGCTTCTCTCATTGCTCTCCTTACACTCACTTTCGCTTCGTTCAGCTTTTGTTTGTCAGCTAGGCATTTACTTCTCTTGAATGTGAGATGAAGTGCTCTTTGTTAACGTAGCGCTTTTCTAACATGGTTATTAAACCATCGCTCAAAACCTCAAATGCATAATTTCGAACGAATGGTGGTATGATTCCTTCACCTAGTTGACTGGCGCTTTGTATCCATGTCAGTGCGATCTGTAACGATACTGATATCGATGGGATATTAAACTCACCCTTCTGATAAGCATAAAGCAATCTAGTATGCGAGCCAGCATTGCATTCTTGAGCAATTTTTAAGCGATTTGTCACAAAAATTCTAATCAACAACTTGGTTTCTGTCCAAGCTGCTTGCAAGTGTACCAGATGCGACGAAGTAGTTCACATCCTACTTTTGTTTCTTCGTTTCACAGGCTCTGATAACAGTAGGGAACTCAAGGTGACCTGTAGCTCATTGTCCAACCTTCTGTACTTTTGTTTCTCAGCAAATAATAATACTATGTTCTTTCATCATAATGTTTACACGACACTCTTATTTTGCTCTTTGCTGATATCTCATTTACAAACATAACGTGGTAATCCAAGAAATAATTCTCTGCCTAACGTTTCGTCTGTCAGTGCTGAAAACAGATTCAGAGTCTTTAACGACACAGAAAGACAACGACGTCAGACGCGGTCGCCATAGTTTAGCAGGTAACATCAGCCGACAACGTGGTCAAAGTAAATCCGATTTCCTTCGTCAGTTTCTGGCTGGGTCGAGAGCTTAGGATACGTTAGGTTAGTACAAATTCTGTGTATCAAGTAGATTAGATTTTAACCCTTTAGGGTGGGATGGATGCCATGACGTCTGTGACGTCTGTGTGCTTGCAGACTAATGCTGCATTGCGGCATTTGCTATTAAAAAGACCCCGGACACATGTGAATGAGCTATATCTGTCTCGAAAATACCAGGCGAATTCTGTACCTCAAGCTATCGGCATAACCAAACAAGTTTTACGAGTACATGACATGACGAGATAAGCGTTCTGTTACGACTCGAGACAATTCGTGGTGACCTTGAAAATTAAGTTACAAACAGTCTGTATTTACTCTGTATTTGCTTAATGTTGTGCAAAACTACGTCAATTAACGTCTAATGACACTCATTCTGCATACGTATGAACGATAAGCATAAAATTTAGCATAAGGTATTCCGAGCACCTAAAGTGCTGAAAAGTGGAAATACGAGTACATGGCTATCGCACACCGCATTTAGAAACCACATCACATAACAGAATCACTACGCTTCTAAGCTGAGATAATAATTTGTAGACACTAATGCCAACCTACCACAGCCCTAAAAAGACCCACTACAGTAACTATAAGCGTAAATACGCTAGCCTTCTGACTTGAATAAATTACTGTTTGAGTTTGTAATTTACACCTAAAATTTGCAACAAACATTTTTCCAATAAACTTGCGATTACAGTCCATAGATTCTCATCTATTACCGATTATGAATTTTTTACCTTTAGGGTGCCACAAAGTCTTTCTTTGAGTAAACGTATCAGTTTCTCACGCTCTATATTTAGTGTATGGAAACATCGAACCAGTTGACCGTAGAAGTTGATTTGAAGTTCACCGTTTGTGGTCCGAAGGCTTTACGATCCGGCGATGAGATCGCCTAAGGTGTGATCCCGCACCTAATGGCGTACTGATGCGGAAAGATTGGCTGTCTTCAGCCGATATCGGTCGTCGGCGGAATCCACCGCTATCGGAGCCACTGAGACCACAGCCTAACATCGCAGAGTCGCGCTGAAATATGCTGCTGATGTTGTAATGGGGCAAGAGTTGGCGCTGTTTTTTGTGTTCATCTCAGAGATCCAGAACTTATCTAACGTCAGTCCGTCTTCTTTTGAAGTTGCTCTTGTGCATTTGAATTTGTATGACCTCACTGTTTATCCTACCGTTGTAACTATTAGATCTTACTGAGACCACAGCGCGCTGGTTTTCTACTTCTAGCGTATATCTTCTACAGCTGAATTATTCTACTTGCCCGGGCAACAATTGCTCCTGTATTCCTTAAGGTGGGTGCTAATATATCTATTTGCAGTTTCTATGTTCATTTGGGTTTTACATGAGTAAGGGATTTTATATGCTCTTGTAAAGAACCTGCGCCCGCCCCTCGGTAGCGATCAAGTGTTACAGGAACTACAAATAGAAGCATTAGCACCCTCCTTAAGGACCACTAGAGCGGTTGTCGCCTGGGCAAAGCAGGTAAATCAACAGTAGCAGAGCATACACTATGACCAGAAAACTTCCAAATGCGTTTCTCTGACATTCTTGTTATAGCTGGATCTAACAATTACCGTGGTATGATGAACAGAGCGGCCATAGAAATCGGAAAGCATAAAAACAATTTCAAAAGAAAACAAGAAGAATTGAAGCTAGTCAAACTAGTGTCATTAGCACTACATAAAAGAAACGGCGCCAACTGTTCTCCACGAGACGCTCCCCGCGATCATCGGCAGCGACCTGATGACGTCACAAAGCGCCATTCGCGTGGGTGTATGTAAACAGTTCGGCTTGTTGAGCTTGTTTGAGTCTGTGCTAGCTTTCTGAGTTGTTATGACATCTGATGACATCTCAGGCATTGGATGACGAAACGTTAGGCAGAGAAAGACGGCCTTATGCCCATAAGTCAGATACCAGCAATAAGAAAAATACTGCCTGCGAAAACCTGTTTTTGATTTTGCACTTTGGCTGGTTTGACACAGCTTTCCACTGTAATTTATGCTCCATTTGTTCACGTGCACATAACTAATGCTCCACATCCACTGGTGTGATACAGACGTAGTGGGTAACAAAGGCGAGGAGGAGTCCTGTGATTGCACGTATTCGTTTTAGACTGTCGTTACTCTGATCTATGTACACTCTCGAATCGTTGTAGCACGGTTAGAGTCTTGTACCAAAGGCAGCTATCCTCCTATAACACGTCAAACACGAAGGTGTGTGAAAAGGGGCATCACCTGTAGGGATGAATGCGACAGTCCAAAATGGAATTGTCATACACAGTAAAGGGCATACACACATCCAATTTCACTGCAATTTTTTAAACATTTTTCTTTTTCCTCTGTAATTGCAATGATATTGTATAGCTTTACAGATAGAACTCTCAGATTTGGTATTATCAATATGTATATCTATGATCATGGAATGAATGGACTCAGAGACAAATTTTCTGGTACAGCTTGCAGCAGCTTCATCCAACAGTTGACCATTGTCGGCCTCTAGGCAGGAGCGTAATTTCTGATTACCTCTTACACACTTGATCCTTTGGCCGCCTGTAGTTTTCAGTTCATCTGCTAACATTAAGGTGGTGTTAATAACCAGTAATATCGAAAATAACAGACTTTGAAAGGAGGCAGTTCGTCAGTTATCAGCAGACAACTGTCTCTAACCTACTGGAGACATATAGAGATAATGTCTGTAATTTTGCGAGAACATATGAGGCTCATGATGAAACTTCATCTGTTAAATGTAATATCTAAATTAGTTTGGGTTTGCGTTAAAGAAGATTGTGGCTTGTCTATAGCACGAACTGACGGTTAACAAAACTGTCCACATATGACAAAGCAGGCATTCTCTTTGAATCTCGATGATACAATCTTCTCGGGCCGACAGCCGAGTCATTGAGTTGTTCTCCGGCAACGTTTCAGCAAATTTATTACTTTCCATCTTCGGGCAAAGTCTCGGGTTCACGTCCCTTCCGGATCTTTATAGCCGTTGGACCACGGACTTCTCCGCATCCTCAGTGCCGGTCAGGCCATTCAGCTGCCAGTAAAATGGCGTGGGTGGTGGGGGAGAGGGGGGGGGGGGGGAGGTGCTGGCGCCGGGTCCTACCGTCTCTGTGCGGCCTGTTTATTACATCTTCCGCCACCGACCTGTCTCCATCGGTGCGGTCTCTTGATAATGTTGTATTCCACGTGGTGCTGAGATAGAAGCCACTATCCCGGTTGACCAGGTTATCACTGACCTTTCTCTCCACTGCCTCTTTAATAATAAAGTCCCAGAAACCTTTCGCTCTCTGAAGCCTCTGGGTTTCTTCAAACTGAAACGTGTGTTCTTCACTGAGGCTGTGCTCCTCTACCGCAGATTTTTCCTTTTGTCCGAGGCGAACGCTTCTCATGTTCAGAGAGGCGTTGTGTGATGCAACGCTGCGTCTGTACAATATGCTGATTTCCACACTCACAGGGAATGATGTAGACACCCGGTGTTCTTACACCCAAGTTGTCCTTCATTGAGCCCAGCATATTACCATCTTCCGTCCTCCAGCAAAAATCAGAGATTTAGCGACGTCGATCTTGAACCATGAAAATTGGTAATCACAACTGTTAATTTAAATGGGTCTAAAACTACTTTACAATGCAACCATTTGTTATTACGCTTTAGTTTTCAAGTAAACTAAATTTATGTCTTTATTTCTAATTTTTATATTTTTACAGTCGGCAATTCAGTCGACAATTATGCAAAGAGAGGAAGCTGAAATTTTTATGTTGTAAAAATTTACACTCATTAGTATTAGTCGCATAAATCTTTATATATATATATATATATATATATATATATATATATATATATATATATATATATATATATATATATATATATATATAAATTATTTCCGTAAAACTTTATGTAAGTTGTGCCTGAAAAGTAATTTCAACTAAGACAGTTATAATGAAATTCAACTGTCCCCCTTTGTAGAAGGATGTGGGTGTTATATATGTAACACTTATGGAAATTTTAGGTGCCACATCTTGAAGCTCTTGAACTGCCTTCAAAGGCGCTTGACCATGGGAGAAAGTAAGGTTTGCCCTAAGTGTCACGCAGATTTTGAAAGTCGTATTTCGCTAGTTCTGGCAGATCCAGTTCAAAAGTATCAGCTTCCTTACTACCCGCTTTTCATAGGAAATAATCCGTTGAAATATGCATGAACTATGGTGCATTTGTTAACGAAGTCTGTTGAGGGAGTAATGTTCTTATCGTGTCATATTTACATGGCAGTAGATGTAAAAACCTTTGTCTGGACCGTCACATTCGTAATTTTCCAACTTTTTTTCAAGAACGTTCATTGCAAATTTAATGAAATGCCATTATAGTACTGTAAGTGCCCTAGAATGCATTTTGGAATATACGAGTGTTTGCACATGAAGTATCATTTCGCTGACGACCATTCTACAACTCTTTGAAGTTATCATATATTCTGACACATTGCGTAATTATAATTTTTAAATTTTCGTTAGCATCAGCGCCGACCTGCAGCTAAAATCTGTGTTAGTTCTACAATAATACTGCCGTCTATTGTGAAACATATGTATATATTATTTGTTGCTTTGCTAAAACTGAGCGATTGTCGTCCTTGATTGTACTACGTCAGACTGATAACTATGGAAAACCACAGTTGCTGAACCACATTCTGAATGTGGCTTTACCTGTAAAAATTCTTAATCAGACTGCAGTAAAGATGCCAAATTCCATTAGTTTATACCATACACAGCCTGTAGGGTGCAGCACGCCTTAGCAATATTATTATGCAGGGACATTTAACACCTATCTAAAAGGCAAATTCTCCGAGAACCAACACAGACCGCAAATTCTACAAAAGGAATAGTTACACTGCCTATAGTCTTAATTATTTACAATAGTTTTCCTCACTCGTACAGCTATACAAAGGTAACAACCACAGATCTTTATAAACTTTGAAGTCATTTTACTTCTGGAAATTATTGTCCTCTAGCTTAATTGTCTGCACCACGTCTGGGTATGCTGCTGTCCAGTTCTAAAACTGGAGCAAGGTTAAGTGTATAATCGTGTAGCATTAGAAATTCATCTGGATTATAATTGAAAGCAGTTCCCTAGATCTAAACTTAGAGTGATAGACTGTGAGTAAGTCAGCCTGTGAATATGGCCTAGGATTCAACCAGTCGATGGAGCTGAATTTGTGCTACCGCCTAACAGCACTGGACCCACCAGAGGGCTATAGTTCCATCTGCATGAATATAGTGCCAGGAGCCGCCGTGGTGAGCGTGAATCTGCTTGCTGAATGGACGGTGGTAGCCCTACTGCTACCGACGCTACGTCATTTCGTCATTATTTGAACAAATAAGTTGCCGGTATATTTGAGTAGATAAGCTAGAAATTGTTTAAACATCGTGACAACTGTTATATAAGCAGGTATCCACTCCAACTGCGTTATAGGAACTGTTTCAATAAATAACTTTCCTATCATGCTCTACTGCACACACTGCACGAACTGTTCAAGAATTAATCATTCAGTTGCTTAGATTTCCCTCTAGCACAGGTGGATGTTTCAGTTTGTCACAATTTTAAACATAAGGCAATTGGGGTTGGAGCTTTTTAGAATTTCCCGCCATTTTACACTTTGGGTAAGTGTCCATCTTGAAGTTTTGAATTTTCCATCATTTTAAAGGTAGGGCAAGAGCGCTCTTTTAGTCTAAACTTAGCACAAGTGGTCTGACAATCATGTAGACTGTACCAGCTTAAGCCTAAGTAGGATCTTTAGAATATTGTGCCGTTTTTAACTGGGATTTTTTTAATTTACCGCTAGTTTAAAGTTTGGGAAAATGACTAGGTCCACCATCTTGGATTCTATACTTAGCATAGTGAGATACTTCGATTGTATTGTCACGGTAGTGGAGGGCGTGAGTCAGGAAGAATTTTGACACTATTGCATGACATCATTGGAGAAAGTAGACCTACAGAAATCTGTATTCGTACCTCAGATTCGTATCATAGGACAATAACTTCCATGGCCGGCCGTGGTGGCCGAGCGGTTCTAGGCGCTTCAGTCTGGAACAGCGGGACCGCTACGGTCGCCGGTTCGAATCCTGCCTCGGGCATGAGTGTGTGTGATGTCCTTATGTTAGTTAGGTTTTGTAGTTCTAAGTTCTAGGGGACTGATGACCTCAGTAGTTAAGTCCCATAGTGCTCAGAGCCATTGGAACCATTTTTGAACAGCCATGGACAGAGGCAAGCAAATGGATTCCATTAAATAAAGCTTTCTCCTAATAAAACATGCTCTCTGTTGAACATACAAGACAGAGAGAAAATCAAATCGGCTTACTTCACTTTGCCACTCAGAACGACTTAATCTCTGTGTTCCAACGAACCAGGCTTGTCTGCTGTATGATCAGTGGCGTTCCGCCAGGTAAACTAGTCCAAACGTCCACTGCTTGCAGTTTCCCTGTCTATATTCGTTTGAAAGTTGGTTGAGATGGGCAGACATTCACTGACAGCAGCACTTCCTGTTTGGTTTGAAACCGATTGTCTTTCACAAGACGTGACGCTTGTCTCTGGATCCTATCGGTTAGGATTTTTTCACCACCACTGTTTACGCCTTGTGACAAGGCTGCGAACGTTACATCATTCATTCCTGATATGTCGTACTGCTTGAAACCAACAAATCGAGCAACTTCAGTTCTGGTGTGGGCACGCACAGGTCCAAAAACAATAGTTCCATTGTGTCACGCCTCCACGTGGACTCATCTTACTGCGCTGATTCTATACAACTGACTGGAAACACACACACGACTTCCCTGCCGTGCCTTATGTAAGTGGAGGAAGACCAAAAGACAGAATAGTTCCAGTTCTACACCACCTACGGCGTTTCAAAACCGTCAGTGGTCTCTTTTAAGGGGAGAGTAGTAATCTGCCCACTGTGTTTAGTTCCCACTGATATTTAGGTGGTGAAACAGCATTTGCATCCATTCGTTTGGTGATGACATCATATGTTGTGTCCATTATCTACAGGCTTTCTCTATGACCGTGACGTATCGAAACAAGTGAACTGTTATTGATTACTTAATAATAAAGTTTACTTTTACTCGACTCACAAGTTTGTAGACTTGTTATACCTAGTAATAGGCTCAGATTCTCTATGAAATTGAAATACAGCGAGAAGAAAAATTCGTGCACTTGGACTTCGCAGCACAGTTCCTCACATACTGGCAAAACAAAAATGTTTGTCACAAAATTTCGTGCTGCACGTATTTCGGGCAGTAAATGGCTATCTGGCAACACTGTAATCACACGTACGGTAACTACCTCTGTCAGGAAATTCATTAATAATGTGAAGTTGGTGCAGTGGATAATGTTTTGGGTTAACGTGCAGGGGGTCGAGGATTCGATGCTGGGACCAGGCTCATCTGTTTTTGTATGCTAAAAGTAGTCTGCGTGGTACGGTATCTGGCGTTTTAATCGACATACAGTGATTATAGTGGGTTTTGTAAAAAAAAAAAATGCAGTTACTCCCTACAAATACAAAAATGGAAGTACAATCATATCCATTGGTCAGCTTTTAAACAAACCTTGTCGTGGATGCGAATTGTTTCGCACCACTGCATCTCCTAGATTCCATAACTGTTTTCTGTGTACCCTCCCCCAATGGCCCCATCGAAATTATTTGCAAAGCACATTGCTAGCCCTACTGGTGACGTAAGGCCCTAACGAAATGTAATGGATGAGAATGTGGCAAGAATAATTGTTAGTATTAATCGCTAGGACTATTCGGGTACAAACAAAACAAGTTTAGAATCTACTAGATGTAGCGGTGAGACACAATTCACAATTATGACATGCCAAATGTTTCTTTAAAAGCTCACCAATGAAAACGAATGTACTCATATTTCCATTTCCATGTTCGTAGTACGTAGTTGCAACTGCTTTGATGAAGGCTCACTATAATCGCTCTATGATGATTAAGACGCCAGATACCGCACCACGTAGACTACTTTTAGCAAATGAAAAGAAATATGCCTGACCTTGTATCGAACCCTCGACCTCCTGCATGCTAACCCAAAACACTGTCCACTGCATTAACTTCATAGCACTACTGCCATCCCCTGACAGAGCTACTTACCGTACATGTGATTACAGACCTGTCAGACTGCCAATCCCTAACGTCCATCTAAAAACTAAGCTCTGTCTGAACAGCCCAGGAAGGCCCAACGGTACTGACCGGCCGCCGTGTCATTCTGAACCTACAGGCGTCAGTGGATGCGGATGTGGAGGGGCATGTGGTCAACACATTGCTCTCCCGACCGTACGTCAGTTTGCGAGACCGGAGCCGCTACTTCTCAATCAAGTGGCTCCTCAGTTTGCCTCAGAAGGAATGAGTGCACTGCATTTGCCAACAGCGCTCGGCAGACTAGATGATCACCCATCCAAGTGCTAGCCCAGCCCGACAGAGCTTAACTTCGGTGATCTGACTGGAACCGGTGTTACCACTGCGGCAAGGCCGCTTCCCTTAACGTCCATTTACTCCCCCAAATATGCGCAAGACGAAGTTTTGTGGGAGATAGTTTTTTTATTGCTAGTATGTGAGGAACCGCGCCACGAAATCCGAGTGCATCACTTTTCACCCTGTGTATCGGGCTCTCGAAGTTTCACACAGTCACTCTGAATGTGCTTGACTGTTGTTACCTGATTAGTAAGCCGAAATTCGTGAAGTAAAGTCTCTTTGACCCTTGGTAGGAACCAGTAGCTTTGGTATCTGAATTAACTATAAAAGTCTCAGTCTTGCCTGCCTTTTAATTCAGTTCAACAGGTAATCGGTTTCGACTTTGCAACCAAAATCAGACCTTAACAATGCAGTGATACACATCACTTGCATATGTAGTTTACGACTACACGTCCTCTATGTAGCTGCTGCTGGCTGTAAAGTGGGAAACGGTTATCTGTTTGAGGAATCTAGAATGAGAATTCCACAGATTAGCAGAAAATTAGTTTCTATTTAAAACAGGTAGTAGTAGAACAATAAGAATTACTTTTTAAAGGAGATAATGATGAGCCCTCTTGTATTGATAGTGTTGTTGGCATATGGCTCTGGTTCCTACCTTCTCTGGTCCAGCTGTCTGCAACTTGACAAGTGTGTTGTATAACGCTAGTTCTATTTCTTTCTTCTAGCTGTTAATCTCACGAAACTGTTTTCAGATTTCTTAACTTTTGCCCCCATTATCAGTGTTAATATGCTATTGTCTTTCATAATGCCAACTTGATCCTCATCTGAAACATCACAAATTTTCTTTTCGGTCCCTTAGCATTTATGCTTGTGAAAAACACGGATGTTGTCAACTATGCTCCTATGTCATTTCTGGTTTTAATGCTGATACCCATTACAAAGAAAGCAAGTGGTTTCTCTTAATTAAAGGTTGTGAAGGAAATATGTTTACTAGATATCAGTATGAACAAAAGCTGTGAGATCACTTAACAGTTTTGAAGCTATAATGAGAGAGAAGTTCAAGTGAGGCAAGTTGTGGATATTCATGCTACTGTTATCATGTTAAAAGTAGTATGAAATATTTATAGAACAAAATGTTAACTCTGTTTCCAGTTTTCCACGTGAAAGATTGGATCAAATCTTCAAAAGACGACCAATATCATATTAAGACTATTTTCGAACACACTGTTCCATTAAACATATTGTAGTAATGGTCTCCTTATTTTTTTTTTAAAAAAAAAAGGCCACCATATAAGACAATTTTAAGTTCATACTATGAAGTAAAAGAGATACAAGCAAATAATTTGTTAAATAAACTATAACTATTGTATTTCTACTACGCAATATACTTAGTTGAAGTTAATGGATTAATAATAGACTGTTTATCAAGTATGTTATACAATTATGTAGCAACTACTTGTGGCTATTTTTATTTAGTGAAATACATGAATCCTAGAACATTTGTGGAATAGATATCTAATAAAATACATTTCTTTCTTTACAGATTGTGAATATGTCTTACTCCTATTTCGCCATTCTTCGAAACTTTAAGGATGACTAGAAGCAACAAATAACGCTGTTCTTGAATCAAGGTGCCATTGGACTTCTTGAACTATACTCTGATTCTGCATGGACTTTTTATGCTAAGGATAGTTATGTATCAGTTTCACTAGATGTACTAAGCATGCCTGACTTGTATTCCATTTCACATCACTGAACCATAACTGAAGGACACAATAAAATATGAAACAAGACTCAATATTTCGCCATATTTGTCAAGTATGCACCTCTACTTCAAATTTCTTCAGATTAACATGCAAGGTGGACATAGGAGCTAGGTACAAGGTAAGGAGAACAGAATGCTTACAGGAGTACAGAATACACAGGAGAATGCTACTGGACTGTGAAGTATCCATGTCGCTATAAGTTAGCAGACAAAATAAAATACAGGCAAGTGTCAGCTCTGCAGATTGTATTCATTATGTGAAGAAAGATTATTCTAATGTACTTGATATATCAGAGTCCCTGTAAACAAGATCACAGCCTCACTGTAACTACAAAACATGTATCTATTAAATGTATATATTACAATGGTGTTCCCAGCAGGAAACTGATCTCCATGGAACATTGTGCACATGTTGAAGGTGATGCTCATTACTATAAATTGATAAGCTAAACAGTCCTTGAAACTTCCTGGCAGATTAAAACTGTGTGCCCAACCAAGACTCGAACTCGGGACCTTTGCCTTTTGCGGGCAAGTGCTCTACCATCTGAGTTACCGAAGCACGACTCACGCCCGTCCTTGTTTGTGGGTATGAACACATGCTGCAGAACTTCTTGTTCAGACACATGTTCTTTATTTACAGTGGCAGTGTGTCTCTTGGTAATGGCCTAATACATAGAAATTTTAATGGTGAATTACTGCTCACGAGATTATCCCACTATCCACCATGGATTAGAGTCTGGTCAAGCTGGCATGCAGCTTCTGAGAAATATATATAATTTAAAATTTCTTGGTAGATATGCTGTAATTCCACAGTTCTCTGGGCTAAATTTGAATATTTCTGCTGATTTTTGTGAAGAAAACAATAAAATTGAAAATTTTAATACTGCACGAAAAGATATTTGCCAGTTTGCGAGAAACATTTGATTAAAATTCTAGATATCTCCTCAAGAGTAATACAGGAAATCTTAGTAACATATTTATGTACAGATAATATTTATGAGATTACTGCAATGATGGACTCATTTTCACTGCATAAAACATTCAAAATCCCACTTGAATTCTCATGACTGTTCTGGATAGCACCCCAAGAGCTCTACTGCAAACACTAATGACATCTTGTTCTGTAGATAATAGTCTTCATACAATTGTAATAATGCTACATCCACTTCCGCTACATTAAAAAATACAATCGTACAACAGTTCTGATCTCATTTCTGGATATCTCATCAACACTTCTCCTGAAAATTGTTAACTAAAACCTTGCTCAAGCCTGGAAAACTTTGTCCTGAGGTAGCAGGATAGTCTGCCTGCAAATGATTAGCCAACTATGCAAGAGTAGTTAAATCGAACTTAGTCATTTAAGGCAAAATTGTGGCTGAGCTATATTCTACAGTATTTTTAATTGCAGTGCAAAGCCTGCTAAAATGTGAAGTTCTATAAAGATGCTCTGGAAAGGTTAGTGGTGCTCTTTTAATTTATTTACTAGAGGTAATGGAAAGTTATTTTCATGTTTGGCAGATGGTCAAAACCATGCACCAGTTCCAGAATATTTGTTAAATCGAACAATACTGTGGAATACTATGTAAGGATCAGCCAATGAAGATCATGTACACTAAGAAGGATGAAAGTAGTACATGTAACAATACTTTCACACTCAATGGGTTGCATGATCATGTGTTAGCCTTTTGCTTAAAGCATCGAGCTGTGCAATGGGACAATTTTCCTGATAAATTCAGATTCAGGAGACAGTCAATATCTGAAACATCACTTATCGGTAAACCTGAAATTCTGTTGAGAATAGTAAGTGGGTACACTGAGTGCACTAAGCATGTTTTTAATGCACAAGCATTATTATGAATTAATTCAATTGATTAAATTAATATATATTTGTATAAAATGATATAATTTCATTAATTTAATTAATTAATGAAAAAAGTTGTCCATTACAAATATGCCTAGTGCACTCAACATAGCCACTTACTACTATGCATAAAAATTTAAGCCAATTTTGAGTGCACTAAAATTTTAGTTGAAAACAGTAGGCCGTTCGAGATAACTAGAATTAATTTAAAAAGACAATTTTGGTGTATCAAATGTTGTGTTACATGGCCATGTAACACTGAATCACATATAAAAATAATTAAATATTAACTGTAAAAAACAAATTACATCTAATAAGCTATTTTTAGGTTATATTTATCGCTAATATTTGAAATTTTCTATCCTCATAATCTTTTCAAACAGTTTAATAATGCTAGCATTGCTGATCTTCTTTGTAAGCATTTCATTTATGTAGAATAAAAATCTATTACTGAAATTTAAAATCATATGGTACTGTTTCATAATTTTCTAGAACTGTTCTTTTATCGTATGAAATGAGAATTCTTTCTTAACTTGCTTGTTGATTAAATTTTTAGTATTTACATGTCTAGTTACTTGATTGTACCCTAATTGTAACTTTTGTTTCATTTCATTCTCAATTAATCTTACCATAGATTTTTCCATTCAACTTTTGAGTAGTCTTAAAATTTCAAGTGACTCCTTCTACCTTCATTACAGTGCTTTTACCATTTTTATCAAATAATAATTTTCAGGTCTTGTTGAAGCCCAGTTTTAATCCATTTATTATCTTCTAACTCATTTGTTTTTTCATTTAACATACACTCTTTATCTACCGTGTATCTAACATCATCAATGTATACTACAGTGTCCGTATCAAAATATGTAACAGTTTCCCCTAGTCTGTCCAACATATCATTCGATTTAAGCATTGCAACTGATGTAGTGAATGCTATTATAAGCATATTTGTAGCTGTGTTATTTTCCACATAAAAATCGTGGAAATTGCACTTTCTCTGTACCAACCGGTCATTAGTAACATTTATAACTCTATCATCTAACCAGTCATCCAATAGTATCTCATAAAATTTTCTGTAAATCTGTCTTACATTCAGTTTTACTGATATTTTGTTGTTATCGAAATTTTCCCCATAATGAATATAGACATATCTTAGCAACATCTTTTTTCTTGGATTTTCTTTGATCTTATCAAGATCTAAAGTAGAATCCAATTTTTCTTTCCCTTCATTTATATAAATCCCATTGCTTTCAAAATTTGGTAACCTGGTTTCTAATTTTATTTTCACTAAGTCCTTTATGTAAATTATAAACAATATGCTGCATTTATTTATAAATTCCAACAGTCTTTCGTTTTCTCAATCCTTTTTTAAACTTGCAAAACTGGATGTTGTAGTCCTCAAAATACCAATACTTTATACTTTATAGGCCCATACCATTTTTTAGAATAACATCTAGGTCTATATAATGTTGCTAGTATCCTACAGCATAATAATGATAATATTGTACACTCGAATAGAGACTACACATATCACTATATCTTAATTTTGTGCTAAGATTATCTGCGTTACTCTTAACTTCATTGTATTTGCATGACCACCATAAAAACATCTCTGGGATTCATTGGTTTGACAACTTCAGACAACTGTTTTAATTTCTTGAGATTTTTAATACTGCTGAGTTAATCCAGTTGCAGTCCCACATCTCTACCAAATGATATCCTGGATTTTGTATTTCTGCAGTTCTTGTAAATGTCTTTTGATGTAAATCATCCACTGCTACTCGATTTTTGTAATTAATTGTTTCAGTTTGAAAACATTTTTACAAGAATACCAAAAACAACTGCAGTATTCATAAACAGTATCAGTTTATTCATCAAAGCCATCTACCTTAGCTCCACCTATATTTATTTCAACATGTTTAAGAGCAGGTTTAATATTATTATTGTTTAATTTATTTAAGCAAGCTATAGAGTCTGTTATAATTTTCCTTTTGTTCTTCAACCACTACAGCAATTTTTCTATTACATAACTATTTAAATCTGTATATAGCCATACAAACTCCAGCAGTTTTGAAATAATAGAACTATATTAGCTATTTCTAGGAATTTTATTCTTTGTTTTAAACAACCACTTCTTAATACATGTACATCAGAATTACAGTATTCATTAACTTCTTGCTTCACAATGAAAACACAGTTTTCTTTAACGTCTAGCTTTGCCATTTTTCCCTATTTTCGGTTTCATAGTATCAGCACAATAATATCGATATCAGAAATTGGTCCTATTTAATTCTTATTTTCCTGTGTATTGAATAAATGTGGGATACATCCTTTCTTTAGCTCCTTCAAATAAAATATTTTTGGAAAACTACTAAGTGATCCTTGTACAAAGTTACTACTATCAATAGCTTCTAAACATATCTGTTTTATCTCCAATAACATTACTTTACTGTGAAGATAGTATAAGTCTTTGTTGTGTTTTCAACACAATACTTCAAAAATATTGTAAAACTTATCATTTGGCATTATTAGCTAGAATGTATAACCATTATGTTTATTAGATATCATAAACCTTCAGAACTCATCATTTGTTTTAAATATATAAACATTATCATGATTAAAAATGTGAACTATTACCATATTTGAATATGTACTTCTGTTTCTTGTTGAGCTTCATAATCATACAACACTAAAGGTACAAGAAATTCTCTTTGCAAATACTTTTCTATAACACTTTGAAACGTCCCCTTAGAAAAATTTATGAATTACTGTGCTGATAAACCTCTTACGTTAGTTGATTTTCAAACATCTGAGCAAAACTGAACATATTCAGACATTTTGCTCATTACTTATTCTGATCAACACTAAACTGACATACAATATTTTTAGCGCAATGCAATCTGACTTTCAATAATCCCAAAAAAAGAATAGCCCTGACTAACAATAACCTATACCTCCCATGAATCACTTACCTCACAAAATTCTTCGTTACTCGAACTACTGCAATACAGCGAGCGCCAATACTGCCAGCTAAATAAAAGATTCTATCCACTGAAGGCACTAACTACTGATAGGCAAAGTTAGCAAATGAAAGATTTTGGTAGAGAACAAACAATGTATTTACCTTAATAATGTTCAAAAGCCATCATATATATATATATATATATATATATATATATATATATATATCAGTTGATGGTATCCACTATTACAAATTTACTCTTTCTGATGGACACACGTCCATATTGTCCACTCTCAAAATTCTGCCATCTCTCTCCCCATATCTGCCACTGCTGGCGGCTCACCTCCAACTGTGCAATGCTACATGCTGCTCACATCCAACTGCCCAACACTAAATTGCAAATATTCCAACAATGCAAACCAGCCACAGACTGCACACAGCATGGTCAGTGATTTTCATACAGAGCGCTACGTGACGTTACAAACATAAAAACCTAAACAGCCTACTTACATAGCCACCATGCTCCCCATAAAAAATTTTACAAATTGTTTTGGGCAGTGGCCAATACAGATTTGAATTTTTTTTAATAATTACAATAACAAAGAAATGAAATGCACACACTTATTGATTTACTGTTGGTCAAAAGCAAAGATTTTCTCACAGTCCATAAAGACAGTCCTGATTATTCATCACAGTAAAATTGCAGTGTTTTTCTCAAAGTCTGAGTAGTAAAAGAAAATGCACACAGAAGTACTGGATTTCCATGATGTCTTGATGAAGTAGTGTTGTCCATCCAACTGAAATGCAATGCTGACTCTTGACATGCAGACAGGTAATGGGCCACAACAGAGCAAACCCACAGCAGAGTCTGTCGAAGTTTTGAAGAATATTGGTAGGTAGGTCATCACAGAGCAGACCCACTGTAGTTATGGTAGAGATTATGGTATTGGTGGGCCACCACAAGTGCAGACCCATTGCAGTTCTTGAAGAAATAATGGTATTGGTGGGCCATCAAAGGTGCAAGCCCACAGCAGCTCTTGTAGAGATGGCCAGCAGCCATCTGTTGCATTGGGTCCACAATTACCATCAAAGAGTCTTGCTGACAATATAGCAAGTCCATAAACCACCACTTGTGCACTCACAGTTCTTTGAATTGTCCTTAGAACCAGCAATGCTGTTAACCAGTCCTTTGCTGAACTATTAACACATGTGCAAACACTAACAGTCCCAACTTCTCACATATTGTGCATATACTATGACCAACAAAAATGTGTGCACTGAAATGAATGCTTAAAGTTACTTAATTTGATGAACTGGTGTCAACTACAATTTTATAACATGAGAATACAATTACAAAGTTACAGAAAACATCATTAAAGAACATAACAATACAGATAACATTTGTAGTAATACAGGCTTTACAAAAGAATAGAAATAAACATGTACATCAGTGTTACAGGAATTATAAGTCAATAAATAAAATAATGAGAATAGTTTTCTAAACATTAATTTCACACATGAGCATTAAAAGAGAACAGAATAAATAATGTCTAAACATGTTTACAAAGAAAATAACATATTATTAGAAAGATTGTACAACATAACTCTTATCAGATAAACACATAAACACAGGAAGAACACAAATACACAAAGGTACACAAACTCATAGCGGGATAACACAAAAGAAAAGGACAGGGTTTGTTTTACTGCAGTATTTTCCAAACAAAACTTTCTTTACTTCTTGGAGATCTCCCATCATTCATCATTATTCCCAAGAAGTCCTATCTATACCTGCTTTCTGTATTCTATTCATATCCTCTTTCAAAATAATTATTCTTCATTGTACAGTACCCTTTTTTTACAAACATTTTTCGTATAACTTCCAATGCATTTCTTCCAATTCATCGCAACTCATTCTCTTATATAGCCTACCCCCTCTTAAGCTAATTTAAATCTACTGAGCTCAGATGCGTAAACTAAGGGACGAAGCAATGTAGCAGCTCAAAACAATTAACACAAACAGCAATGACAAAAAATTGCAAATTGGCAAAGCTAGCAGCAGTAAATCTAAATTAGCAGAGCAAATGCTACATTACAACTAATATGAGCCAATGTGGAGCAACAAGAAATATAAATCATTAGTAAAACTGGCTTAACACAAGATAAAATTCAGTAGGATAATGCCTGACAAACAGCAGCAGCAAATGTAATAATTTATACCTAAACATGATAAAGCTCAAGCAGAAAAGATATTACAGTAATGACAATAATGCAGATAAGGGTAATGTCTATTTACATCTTAATGTCTATGTCACTGAAGTTGTGCACCACAAAACTTATTCTACAAAAAAAATTACC
The DNA here is from genome assembly GCF_023864345.2 of Schistocerca serialis cubense. Lineage (NCBI taxonomy): Eukaryota > Metazoa > Arthropoda > Insecta > Orthoptera > Acrididae > Schistocerca > Schistocerca serialis. The sequence continues at coordinate 298,534,033 of NC_064645.1, forward strand.
AAGTACTTGAAAAGAATAATATGTATGCAGTTACTGTTATTAGTCCCTTCTTATTGTTCCCTTTCCAAGTGCTCCGTTTTCGAAGAATGTGGGCCATAAAATTATTATTTAATATATCTGTTGACAGAAAGTGTTCATATTAGGAAATATATTTAATTTTATTTTATAAAACCAATGCTGCAACACAGTTGTTAACCAGATATCAAATGAAATAAGCAACTACATATCAATAGCCATGTGCCATTTCATAGGTCAGTAGAAATTCTCTCAACTCATAGAAAAACACTTGTCATAAGCAGTTGTGCAGATGTAAGAATATTTCCCATCAATTCATAAGCATTTCAGTAAGGAGCACAAAGTACGAGCTCCACAGTATAATCATATGTTTCCAAGTAATAGCGTGTCATATTTGCGATGCTTTCTACAAAGAAATGTCAATAGTGAAGTTAATGGCTTCTTTTTTCTCTGCCTAATTCCTTTTTCTCGAGGCAGATGGGCACCCACAACACATTACGACAAGGTCACTTAGTTTTCATACCCAAAAAATTTACGACATCAGTGTCTTCTGCTACAGTGACAGTCCCATATAAAAAAAATTCACATATCTAAAAATTACAGTAGAAATGCGTAGAAACGAAATCCCATGAATAGCGGAGTTGTGATACATTCATGCATGGACACACAAGTCATAACTCTTAAAGTATGACTCTTGGTTTCCAACATCCTTTTTCACAAACCAGAGTCCCTAATTTCTATTCATTATTCATATACATATAAACACCTAATAACATTCCTCATATATGGTAGCATCAGCTTATTGATCATAAACATACCTCAACAGCATCATACACATCGACAATGTAATGATAACATCATAACAGATCAATCACATCTCAAAATCGTCGCAGCTTCTTTCAATAATTTCAAAACCATCAATAAAGTCATCTACCTCAAACGTACTTCAAAAATCATGATCCCATACCAAATACATCATTCAAAGCTCTCATAGTATCACAATGGTTCCAAAAAATGTGAACAGTTCACAAAGTACACAAAATACAATTTCATAAGTGTGAAGTTATCCACTATGTAATTGCGTAAACAAGTGTCACTGACATAGTAAAAAAAAGTTTGTCTGTCTCAGTTAAATGATCAGATAGCTGTGTAATTCTGTGTTACAGAAATATGGTACCAATGTGTAAAATTGTATAAGCAAATACCATGTCAGCCAGGGCTCCTTGTGCTTGCTCACACATGGTACACAAAGGTAAGCGTGTACCCCCCTGAGGGTTAATATAATTATACCCTCAGGTGTTACAGATTACAGCAATGGAATGAAATGTATCACGTAAAGCCTTTGTATCTTTGTAATTCAAAAATCTTTAAAAATAAATGTTTGAAGAACAAAATTAATCACTCAAATACGTGTACTGCAGCGCTAAACTGTGTGTCTTGTAAGATAATCTCTGCCATTACTTAAGGGCAAAAAATGTGCCAAGTGTCGTAATTATCGTCGTCTGTAAGGAAAGTTCTTTGGAAGTCAATCTTCTTACCTTATAATAAACAGAAGCGATATGCTATGTGTCTACATATCGTAGTTATTACATACACTACCGTGATCAAGGAAGTACTATAGTGTAATGTATTGTTGTGCTACGAAAAAGGCTGTCTCATTATAGCTTATACCACAAAAGTTACTACTAAAACATGTTTTACTTTCCAGAAGAAATCAGAAAAACTGTGCAGATATAAAACAGATACACCGCAAAAGCAATAATATAAATTATGTCACTCATTAGTAGAGTCGTGATATAATCGTGTAGCTGTCAAATAAACTAACCACTGTGTCATCTAGTATCTCTCAGAAAGTACTTTAAATCCAGAATGTATTTTCAAGTAAATCAAAATGTTGCATTAAAATCTCATTAGCATTAGCAGTATATGTTCTAAGTATGTGAGCCTTATAGTCTTTGCGTAATCGTGCAATTAACAAGCAAGAATGTACACACACAATACCACTGTGTCGTCGGTTCACTAAAACAATGCATTCGTAATTACTGTCTAAATATGTTCCCTTAGTTCTAGATTGGATAGTACCTTTAAAACATTGTTGCCTGGTAACAGTTCCTAAGTGTGACAAAGCGTACTAGTAACGTGAAGTGAAAAATTTTATATTTAAGACTAAGTTAAAAAACAGATTATCTCTCAATAAACGGTTTTACATGTGAAATGTGGTGCAATCCTTTACTCTTCCAAGTATGCAGAGTTTCAACTTCAACGCAATTATCATGTAGTATACGTCGGTAAGGAATGCTATAATTTTTCTCAAGGTTAGAGTCTATATTATTTTTCTCAGAGCCAGCCGGCGCACGTGGCTGCCTGCGGTGCGAGTCATTGTCTGTCTCTTTGTTGTCGTGCGTCGTTTCTGGGATTTGGAGATCTAACTTCTACAGATTCACCTTGTCGAGAGGCCCCTGCCCTGTTTGAACCACGGTAATTTTGGTTAAATTCTGGTCTGTTGTTAAGATTATATCGGCTGTCGTCATGTCGGTAGTTTCTGTAATTTTTTTCTTCTGGGTCACGGGGTGGAGAATTTCTCCATGACTCGTAACTGCACGGTGTACCGTTGTGTCTGAAGTTATTCTGTCTCCCTTGATAATAATTATTTTGGTTCCCATATCGTCTGTTTCTCTAATTTTCTCTGTCATATTCATTACTATGGAAATGCAATCTTTCTCTGTAACTGTTGCTACTCTGCCAAAGGTTTTCGTACGGGTGGTGTCTGTTTTGGTCACGATTTGCGTTGTAAGAATAGTCTTGTCGTGTCCAGTTATTATTTCTTTCATCGCAGAATTGTGACGTATGTGACCTGTAATTGTTGTGTTCCTGTTTTCGCGTCCAGCGATTGTCAGTGTCAATTTACAATTTCTGTAAGAGTATCTGAAAAGCTTCAGTGTCATATTTGCAACGTCCTACCAAAATAATATGTCTTAAATGTTCAGGCAATTTGATTAAGCAAATGCGGATGAGTTCTGAGGGGCTGTATGGGTCTGACAGGTACTGATTCTTGTGCAACATGCTTTCAAAATATTTCACAAGACTGGAAAATTCAGATTGTTCGAAATGTTTCATCATTATGATGCTTTGTTTTGCTCGGTCTTGTGTAGCTTAAGACCAATATGCTGAGAGGAAGGCATGATAAAAAATTATCCTTCACTGTGACAATCAAGAATGACCATTCGCATTCTTACAGCTGGTTCATTCTCTAAGTAGCCACACATAAATTCTAATCTGTGCTCTAATGACCAGTTGGAAGGAAAACAGAGAATTGATCAAGCCACGCTTGTGGATCAGTGTCGTTGCCAGAGTTCTTAAATGTTTTGAATTTACGTGTAGTAACGAACAGCTTATAGTCAAAGTCATCATGTCGGCGAGTCGCATATCGGTCATTGTTACGTCGTGCCGGCGGTTCCATCTCAGAATTCGGTGCACCTTGCCAATTTCTTTCATAATTTCCGAAATGCCTGTGTTATTTTTTGTGGCTTTTCCGGATTTCTTAGTCCCTCTTCCCGTGTTGGAGCGCAAGTCTCCTCTGAAATATGTAATTGTTGTATTACTTGTGTCAACTGAACTTGTACTTCCTGGATTTCTGTTTTGTGTTGCGTGTTAATTTGATTCTGATTTTGTTTGAATTTCGTAATTTGTTCGTACTCTTCTGTGTTATTAAAGACTACCGGTCTTGTGTCATTCAGATTATCATCTACCTTTGTAGATAAATTATTTACCTGATCCGAAAGTTCGATTACTTTCTCTGATGATGAACTAATTTCCTCCATGTGTCGTTCTGAACCAATTTACAGAGTATCTACTGTGTCCTTTAAGATTTCCTGAGTTTTTGCAAGACGCGTAACCGAATTGGTACATGAAACTGAGTCAATTTTAGCCTGCAAGGTCTCGTGATTTTCATGAACAATAGTTTACAGTTCTTTTATGGCTGCTTCGTGATTCTGTAATGCATTTTCATGCCGCGAAAAAATAGGTTGAAAATGCTCACAAATTTGTGTTTTTACGTCATGACAGATTTTTGACATTTCGATTCGATGTTATGTAACTCAGTAGTAAAATCTTAACGTGTTTGTTAAAGTGTTTCTTTAATTTCATTCTGATTTTGTTCCATTTGTTGCTGTGACTGTTTTTGATTGCGTCTAACTGTTGCTGTGTTTGTCTCTGGTGTTGTTCCATTGTGTCTAACTTCTGAAACTTTTGTCGCATTTGTTTCTGATTTTGTTCAAGCGTTCTGTCTAACTTTTGTAGCCTTTGTCCCATTTGTTGCATTAACTGTAATAACAATGCCCTAGTGTCTGAAACATGTCCCTCAGTGCTATTCGGCAGTGCATTTGAACCGGCGAAATACTTAGTGCAAATCTACATGCATGCCACAACTGTTTTACTGTACAACAATGAAAAACTACAACTACAAACGAAATTCTCTCTATAATTACGCGCTAGCAATAAACAACACCTGCAATAATTACACAAACTATAAGAAAACTTCAGAATATTCCAATGAGCTATCCTCGGTTAAGGGTAGACATATGAAATGTTCCCTTAGAGAAATTTATGAATTACTGTGCTGATGAACCTCTTACGTTATTTGATTTTCAAAAAATGAAATGGAAATGATGTCCCATGCTTCTGTACAGAGCTCAGGGGAACGATGTGGGAGACCTGCACCGCTTTACTAGGCAAGGTGCTACTGGAGGTGATTTGCCATTGCCTTCCTCCGACCATGATGGGGATGAATGATGATGGTGAAGACGACACAACAACACCCAGTCATCTCGAGGCAAGAAAAATCCCTAACCGCACCGGGAAGTGAACCCGGGACCCTGTGTTCGGGAAACGAGAACGCTACCGCGAGACCACGAGCAGTGGGCTTTGATTTTCGAACAGCTGAGCAAAACTGAACGTACTCAGACATTTCGCTCCTTACTTACTCTGATCAACACTAAACTGACACAATATTTTTAGCGCAACCCAATCTGACTTTCAATAATCCCAACAAAAGAATGGCCCTAACTAACAATAAAGTATACCTTCCATGAATCACTTACCTCACAAAATTCTTCGTTACTCCAACTACTGCAATACAGCGAGCGCCAATACTGCCAGCTAAATAAGAGATTCTAACTACTGAAGTCGCTGAAGGCATAGTCAGCAAATGAAAGATTTTGGTAGAGAACAAACAATGTATTTACCTTAATAATGTTCAAAAGTCATCATATATATATATATATATATATATATATATATATATATATATATATATATATATATATATATATATATATATATATATATACACACACACACACATCAGTTGATGACTAAAAATTTACTCTTTCTGATGTACACACGTCCAGATCGTCCACTCTCAGAATTCTGTCATCTCTCTCCCCACATCCACCACTGCTGGCGGCTCACCTCCAACTGCGCAACGCAACACGCTGTTCACATCCAACTACCCAACACTACAATGGCAAATATTCCAACAATGCCAACCAGTCACAGACTGCACACAGCACATTCAGTGATTTTCATACAGAGAGCTACATGACGTTACCAACATAAAAACCTAAACAGCCTACTTACAACTTAAAGTATTCTTCTGTCGCTATATTATTGCACATTGAACATTAAAAAATATATTCTACAAATGAATCAAACAGAATTTTTATCATTATTCTTATAATAACAGATCCAGTGCCAGCCAGCATGAACAGATGTGTCTAAATTAACTATTCCAAATTCATATTCTCTAGGAAGCTTATATAACTCATCAATCTTAAAAACACCAAGAAAGTATTTGATTTTGAATTGCTTAGCAAGTTTTTCTATATTGTAACTACTTAATGCATTATGACATAATTATATGAATTACTTCTGAACTTTTTTTGTTCCAGTGCCATTATTCTCCTCTTTTGCTAAATTATGTATTTTTTCTTCTAATTCTTTTTCATCTTTTTTTCCTTGTCCATTACTGTTTTTGCAGTACCAGCTATCCCACCAACTAATGATGCAATAGTTGCTAGATGTGGTAACCCCCCAACAATAAAGGAAGAAATCCTTCTTCAAGTTTCTTCTTTTGGCTGTGTTGGTCCATCATGGATACGGGACATCAGCTGGTTAAATAACTGTCAATGTAAATGAAATTCACCACTGCCCAAGTATCTAAAGATGTTATTTTGTTTTATTTTATTTTATTTTGATGCTTACCAGTTTTAGTATTTCACTATGGGCATCTTCAGGCCACATATCCATCTCCCCAAATAAATGAAACTCTCCAAATAAACTCTGCAAATAACGAAATTGTCGTTTTCGTTTATTAGAAGAGATGCAAATGAGTCCTGAAGATAGCATAGTGAAATACTGAAACTGGTATCCTTCAAAGTAAAATGAAAAAACATCTTAAGATACACAGCTGCTGGTGAATTTAATTGACATTGACAGTTCTTTTTTTTAGGTATTCGATAATATTTTTTCACAGCAGGTATACCTAATGTTATGAGTGAATTACCACCAGTTATTTATATCTTTTTCAGTTTTGTGCGCCAGTTAAAAATTATCAATACTGTTGAATTGTTCATAACTGAGTTTAATTGTTACTCATTTTAGTTTACTTTTGCCACTTGGTAGCAAAGTATAAGCAATTCGGAAGTTATTAATTATATAGATAAAATTTTTTATAAGGATTAATATTTTTACAGGGCCCAAGCATTATCATCAAGTTCAGTACCCATTCCTAATTTTCTATTTCCATACAGTATTTGTGACTGCCGTAGCAGCTAATTTTTCTCTAATTGATGAATCAGAAGCATGCATTGTCTCTTTTGCAGCTAGCTCAAATTGTTTATGTACTTCATATCTTTTCTCTAAATTTTGTTATCTCAGCATGCAGTATCATGTACTTTGCAAGATTCATGTAGTGGATTTGTTGCTTTATCACCATGTGATAATCTTTTTTCAGGTTTAATAAAAGGTCTGTGATAGGCATAACCTAGTAGATGCATCTCTGGCATTGGTAAATTACTTAAAGCTAAGTTTATTAAACTTTTTCGTGGTTTTCACTCTTACAAAACGTTTGTGACAAGTTATTCAGAAATCTAATGACATATGAAATTCCTTGTGGATTATTGATATTAAAATCCCTAAATTTATTTGCTACCATTTGTTTTATTCCTACTTTTTCATTACAATAATTTTTATTTCCGGCTTCTTCTCCATGAATAATTGCTAATTTGTCAGTTAAATAACTAAAATCACTCATCCAAATTAATTCAGTGGTTTGTTCTGTATGTTTTGATCAAACCTTCACCTTTTTTGAGATCTGAAAATTTTTAACTTTGAACTGGTTGTCGTAATTTTGGAAAATAATATTTTGCATTTTCTTTTATCAAACTTTTATATTTTTACCATTATTTGACCTTATTTTATTTGGATTATTATCAGAATATAATGTACCTGAATTGAATAATATATCTCCACAATTTAATAAATTAACATCATAAAATTTTTCACCCATATCATCCATAGTAATGTGTTTTTTAGTTAACAGATTCATTAATCCATTTCTAGCTTCATAATCTTCTCCACCATGAGTTAATTTATCTGCCTGATATTTTACAGGTAAATTACCAACATCTTTAAACATACCAAAAGGCTTGAATCTAAGAACTATATCTTCACTGTGATTAATATACTTTAACATTCTTTCACTTATATTTATTTTTCCTCTTACACATACAGCTGTTTTCTACCTTTAGTATCTTTTTTGTACTTGTTAAACGCAACTTGTATCTCTTATTCTCTCAATATTCAGTTATACAAAGCAGAGTAGTCATCAGATCATCCTATGTTTGGACTTACATATTCTGCTAGTTCTTCATGAAGATATGGAACCAACTGTTTTTCAAGCTCTGTATTTTCTTCAGTAGCTGTTAGTACATTATCACCTAAACGTTTCATTCTGTATTTAAATTTTTTGGTAGCCTCAGCAACAGCCTGATCATTTTTTTTATATTTGTCATAGTGTCTTCTTGGTTGTTTTTTCCAATACTAGAATCTTTCTTTCAGTTCTTCATTTTTTCCAGCTTCGTTTAGCTTTTTGAACACCCTCTGGGTCACAGTTCAAAAACATCCGCTACAGAAGAAAACATAAAGTAAGGATTTCAATAAATTAATATGATAATACAGTTTGCCTTTATATTTATAAAAGAAATGCAACTTCATGTGTCTGGTCCACATTTAGCTTTCTCACTTGTCCATGAACAATTAGGATAATTTTGACCAATTTTTTTTAATTTTTCATATTCTGGTATATAGTCAAGAGCTTCTTTAAATTCATTTATACATTCAAGTAAAACACCATCATCATGATCAAACAGGTATACGACATTATCCTTTGAAAATCTCATTCAATGAGAAAATCTTTTATATAGTATCTGTATTTCCCTTCATTAGGGTTCCAAGTCATATCTATTTTAAAAAATAAAAATTGATCATTCCATCATTTACTATACATTTCTTTAAAATCATCAAATTTTAACACATGATAAATGAAATTTAAATTTTTATCATTTTGTCTAAAAATATTTTAAAGAATTGGAGTATCCATCACTAATTTTTTTGGTAATTTTGAATATGTCTGAGCTAGATGAAACTCTTTTAGTTTATGTCTTCCCCTAACAAAATGTTATCTACCTATGTATTTATTTTCAAGAATGAAATCATCAAATACTACAAGTAATTATCTTGGCGAAGATACAGTGGTATAATTTCATCATTGTTTTAATAAATGCAGTAATTTCCATTATTTTTATCTTCAGTGTTTTACACATTTTCATGAATTCTTGATATTTTGGGTGATCTAAACGTTTTGAGTAAACATACAAGTGATTTATCCCATTCCAATTTAACCATCCTGAAGCTAGTACACAACTGTCAATCATTATCATTGTTTTTTCCACATCCAGTTGGTCCTCTTATTGGACATCAAATAGAATTTGTTAAAAACTTACTGTGTTATTTTTATATCTCTTCTCTGGAATTCTTATTTTTTGTTCCCAATCTGTTTTCACTTGTTTAAAGAAATTTTATTAATATTAAATGAGTCAGCAATTACAACTGAGTGGAGCCATCTGTTCTCAAAGAAATGTGACTGTACGTATACAATAAAGTAATTGGAATTTTGCACTAGTTGTTTTTTATACATTTCAAGGTCCAAATATTACTCAAAATATAATAACGTTCATTGTACTGGACAAAAATAGAAATTGTGGTTGGCCAATGTAGTTCAAAAAGCTTGTAAAGATTTATTCATTCACAAAAGGCAAATATTCTCAATGGAGAAGATGAAATTTTAAATAGGACTACTACTGAAAATGATGTTAAATTATACATGGATATAAAGGAGAGTATTGGAAGTGTGCTAGGATTTAGTGCCTATATTCTTGAAGCTGATAAAAAAGTAATTAAATGAAGTTCCTAAATCTATTCAGTTTGAATTAATCAATATAAATTTTGTGGCTTTCCAGGTTTTACTGACAGACCTGTTACAAATACACTTCTCGGTTTTTCCCACAGATCGCATTCTGCAGATCCATAATATTTCATCAATGTAAATGTTTGATATCTTCAGGTGGTGGTAGTTGCTAGTGTTACTGAGGCAAAATGTGATTGATGATACGCACGTGACCGCATCGAAATGTATCAGGCCAGGAGCTGCAATATGCATCTGTTCTCAGTACAGAGGGATGATGACTCAGTTTTTCAGGATGCAAATAGGATGTTGCGGTACAGAAAATGGTCCAGAAATCACGAGTGTGTTAGTTTGTGTGTTTAGTGAGTGAAATGAAACAATGTGTGTATAGTGTGTGAAGTGGCTGATAGTGAGATATGAGTTAACTGTATGGCATTACATTATGTAATAAGTTATTTATAAATAAACTACTGTATACCAGGAGTAAATCTAATGGTTGTCCCTAACTAGAAGTCTGTACATGTATGTGTACACGAATTAGCTTATTTTAATTTGGTGTAAACTTGTAAATACTTTGACATATATCCTTGTAAAAGGAGATCTACAGATGAATAAAGCTGCTATTACTACTACTACTACTACTACTACTACTACTACTAGGAATATGCAGCGCTCCTAACGCCTCCTACTGGGAATCGCAGTGTGCTGTGAGCAATGACTGTGCTCCTGGATTCTACTGTGGTCAAAATCTGAATTAAATCTCAGCAGTGGTTTGCGTCGAGTCTTGAATCAGAAGTTCTAGTTTTCCCCGTTCTGATTTAATGGCAGCCAGTGCTGGATTCCACTCAGTACTTCACTGAAAACCTACATCCATTTTGACAAGATTTCCCGGATATGTATGGCCGCATTAACAACACAGTCCCAGAAACATGACGATGGGGATAAAATTTCCGTCGTTTCGTAAAACGTGCGATGGCTTGTGTCTAGGCAATACTCAGCCACTGCTAAGTAACCAGAGGGAAAAGTGGTTCAAATGGCTCTAAGCACTATGGGACTTAACATCTGTGGTCATCAGTCCCCTAGACTTAGAACCACTTAAACCTAACTAACCTAAAGACATCACACACATCCATGTCCAAGGTAGGATTCGAACCAGCGACTGTAGCAACAGCGCAGTTCCGGTCTGAAGCACCTAGATCCGCTTAGCCACAGCAAAGAGGGAAAACAATAACCTCCAATTCATAACTTGAGGCTACACGCTACTGAGATTTAATTCAACTTTCAAACCATAGGAGTGTGTGGCAGCACAATCAATGCCCAGAGCGCATACACAGAAAGCCTTTCTGTCGGTCCCAGCTGGGGCACTCTGAAGCGCCGCTTTCCTTCAACTGCGACCATCTGAAGATGACGAGCAGTTGAATCGATGAAATATTATTCTATTTTCACAATACAATCCGGCGGCAAACCGAGGAATGTATTTGCAACATAAATTGTGATCTAGCTGCAGGAATGATTGTGAAGCACACTGGTCACTTCCACTGAGAACTCCTTATTGCTTCATTCAAGCCTAATTCTGAATTTGGTGAAACAATAATTTATGAAGCAAATTATTTTGTATATATTCCAATTTTTGATACTACACAGGAATTAGAAATATCTTTAATGGATGACACTGATAATTTGATTTACTTCAACAGTGCTGCTGTAACAGTAATTTTAGAAATGGTTTAATTGGTTTTTATCTTAAACAAATGATGAACAAACTAGAGCATTCCATGTGAATGAGTAATCAGAAAGTAATCTAAGTACTGATAAGAAGGATACAGAAATGTATATAAATATAGGTGTAGGATGGCTGCATACTAATCACGCTCAGTTCTACATGAGCTTCATTGTTATTGGAGCTGAAAGTACATGTTATCCAACTGAAGACGGAAAAATCTAGTAAAAAAGTAATCAACAATTATGTGACAAAGTAATTTCATGTTATAACCAAAAAGAAAGGAAATAATGTTATGTGTAGAGTAGAGCATACTTTTATTTCATCATCAGTTTCGTTTTATTTGACTTCATCTCTTAATGATAAAATAAGTATTGAGGGACACATACTTAATAATACAAAATAAAGAGTAGAAAAAGAAGGAAGTGTTTTATCCACTTAATATACCTGGTGGTTTCTTTAGAGACTACAGAGAAATTTAAAGTTAATGAGATGTTATTGTTATTTTTATTTGGATATCAAGTTCTGGAGATGCTCTTCTTAGATGGTCTGACTACAATGAAGGTGGAGTTGAAATAAAAAGATGCACTTCCAAAAAGAATCTAAAATTATGGGAAAATCTATCTAAACTGGTATACCTATTGTTAAATATGAACCGAATCATGTGCTTGAACAACTAGAAAATACACTGAAAAATCCTAAAGTCCCGATATCTGTTTGTGAACTGCAAAATGTGGAAGTTGCTGGTTTAAGTAACAAGAAAATTTTCGAACTAGATCTCATGAATTGATACGACTCAGCAGAATTTGATATGCATTATTTTGTTTTCGTTGTATTTCAAACGAATCGATAAAATAACCAGCTAGCTGATTCATCACTGTATGATCACGTAAAACAGCATACTCTATATTTGAAAAACAGAAGAAACGAAGTATTTCCTTTAGAAGCATGGAATTAGAACCTCCAGATAATTATTTGAAAGCTTCTGACGCTTATCTCGATTTTAACCTTTTGGCTGTCGCAACTGCGTGTCCTGCCTATCACACCCTTGAGGTCGCTCAATCTGTGTGCCTGCGCTAACAGCCATCTCCGCGTACTGGTGTCTGCGCGTGAGCTCTTCGCTCGGCCGACCTCGCCCTGTGATGGGTATTTCTGGACCAGGGCAGTCGCGACTGTCTGGGAGTCTGAGTGTGATCGCCGGTGCGGCGTTACAAGTAACCAAGGTGTACCTTGGTACTTATTCCATAGCTTTGAATCTGGAGAGGAATTGCTCGATAGACATAATGTGCAGTGAAATTGCTTATGTTGCTAACATGTAACTCCTCATCAAAGTTTTTCTTTCATTTGCAATTAATTCCTGCGAATCGTCATAAGGTCTGTGTATACATCTGATTTTTATTTGACATACTGATACTTCATTATCAGCTTTTTGTACGTAACGTACGATGTAAACGCTGGAAAATCCGTAGCGATCAAATGTTGTTGTTCGTCTCTACTAGCGCAATATTTCACCCGCAAACTACTTTCGAGGGAAGCGTCTGGATGTTGAGACACACTTCCGAAGCTAATCACTATACAGGGTGTACAGAAAGTCTGAGAATTATTTCAATTATTTATTGCACCAGAACATACATATTGCATTTTTAAGAGAATTTATGAAAGTATTTTTTTTTCTACAAACATGGGATGCACGACGCACAGATTTCTTTGGGCTCCTTATGAATGTCTCTCGTACGCGTTCTCCATTCACTTCACTTACACTGGGACGTCCCTTTCTCTTTGCCGGGCACAAACAATCCGTCGCAACGAATTTGTTGTGTCAGTGGTAAATGGAATTTCTTATTGGTGGCTTCTTACCCTACTTGATTCTAAACATCCGTAGAACAGCTGTAGAACACTTGTTTTTGTCGAACTCCCAACACACAGAAAGCTCGCTCCGCACCTGAACTCGCCATGTTTGCGACTAGCGCTGACTATTGGCAGACTACGCTTCGGCGGTGTACACGAAAAAAAACTTTCAGGGCTTCTCTTCAAAATGACATATGTATGATATCTGTACAATGTTTGGTTCTTGTGCAGTAAATAATTGAAAGTGTTCCCGAACTTTGTGTACATCATGTATTATGAGCTCCTTAACCCAAAATAATCCTAGGGAAGCTTCAAAACCAGGAAGTGAACGTTTGTGAATTTTTTTATACGGGATGCAATTGTTATTTGACATTAGAAAAAACGGTGATGCAGAATTTTTGTTTAAAAATTCGATAAGGAAGTACTAAACTTCGTGAACTACCTAATTAAATGTAACCTTTAATTCCTAATGACCATTTGTGCCTCAGAATCGGGCGTGTGAGCCGAGAAGAGAAGCTTGGAAAAGTTCGTAGAAACTTGGAAAGTTCTGTAAATACTGAGAGAGATTTTTTGTATGGGATTTACACAATTTTCGTTATTCACGACTGAAACGATCAATATGAGTAATCCTTTTTCTTATTTTCTTCATTATGGTCTTGAGCTTGAAGCATCCAGTCTATGTTTGTCAGCATAGATGGGATTTTTCACATCTCCGTACATAAGGTGTTGTTCAGCACAGTAATCCATCTGGAGAGGCTCTTCAAGCTCAGATAATTCTGTGTTTTTATTTACTTCTTTATTTTTATTTTTATTGAATTATTTTTTTTGCAGTGTTATATTTCCTCTCCTTTCTCACTTGAGCACTGGATGGGCAATGGCGAAGTGAAAACGTTTTTTTATTTTTATACTCGTTCTTCATTTTTTGCTTATTTATTTTTCAATAATTTTTTTCAGAAGTAAGGTCTTAATTTCATCTTCCAGATGTAGCAACTTGGCTACAATTTTTTCTTTGTGTGGTATATTTCAAAACATGGTACAACACACAATGGTATGTTACATGTTTTCATTCATGTTTAGATTTTCGGCGGACATTCTGTTTCGAGCAGACTGCACATCTACGCCATAGTCAACGTTTCTTGGACTGGTCACTTGGAATGACATTAAAAGCGCCTTTCAGTAATGCACAGACGATTCTCGTCATCCGAGCATCTTGCTTTCCTATCTCTTCTCCGTCCTGTAGCAAGTTTTTTTAAAAGCTCTCGTATTCATTGCAATTTGACGTCATCTGACCAGTGGTTTGAAAGTTTAACTTTAATTGTAATCACCCTGTATACTGTGTTCGAACATTACGAATTACTTCGAAGGAAAGACGATTTATTGATACATATCACAGATTCCGAACATATCATTCTTTTGAAATACAATTAGTTACTTATTCACATGAAGTAATAAGTGTTAGCGACAGGGGCCCTCAGATTGATTCCATATTTGTAGATTTGCAGAAAGCTATTGATACGGTTCCTCACAAATGACTTCTAATCAAACTGTGTGCCTATGGAGTGTCGTCTTAGTTGTGCAACTCGATTCGTGATTTCCCTTCAGAAAAGATGCAGTTCGTAGTAACTGATCGGAACTGATCGAGAGAAACAAAAGTCATATCTTACGTTCCCCAAGGAGGTTTCCAAGGCCCTGTGCTTTTTATGATGTATAAAAACGATACGGGAGGCAATGTGTGCAGCCCTCTAAGTCTGTTTGCAGTCGATGCTATGGTTTACTATCAAGTACAGTCACCAGAAGATCAAAAACAAATGGCAAAATGTCTTGTACAAGATATCTGTATGATGTGAAATGTGTCCATTCACCCTAAATAACGAAAAGTGTGACGTCATCCACATGAGTGCTAAAAGGAAGTCATTAAATAATGGTTACACGACAGATCACACAAATCCAAATGCAGCCATTTCAAACAAATACCTTGGGAATGTGGTTATGAAAAATTTACGTTGGAACATTTATTTAGAAAATAATATCGTGAACGTTTTTATTGACAAACCACTTACAAGATGAAACAGTTCTACTAAAGAAGCTCGTTTGTCCGTCCTCCTATAGAGTATTGCCGCACGATATGGGATCCTTACCAGACAGCATTGATGAAGGACATCGTAAAACTTTAAAGAGGGGCAGCTTTTGTTGTACTGTCGCTAAAAAGGTGAGAGAATGTCAGGGATGTGATACGTGATATGGGGTGGCAGTCATTAAAACAGAAGCGTTTCTCGGTATGGCTACATCTATTCACCATATTTTGTTGACGCCCGCGTACATAAGGACAAATGATAATCGCAGTAACATAAGTCAGAGCTCGAACGGAAGATTTAGGTGTTCCGTTTCCCCAATTGCTGCTCGAGAGTGGAAAGGTTGAGAAATAGTCTCAAGGTAGTTCAATGAACCCTCCAGCTGCCTACTAAGTGTGTATTGCAGAGTAGTCACGTGGATTTAGATCAGTGATGAAGTATCTCATTCTACTAAGAATTGCTCTATTGATAGTCCATAATGTGAGAGCACTTGATCTACAACCACATCAACTTGCAATCAAATAATAAGCAACCAGTTGTATAAAATAAATAAAATTTGTTTTATGTAACTGGTTGCTTATTATTTCATTATACACGACTACAGTTGCAGAAGATGGATAAAATACTATACATCAACAAGATTACTCAGCAATTCACACTCTAGTGCTTGGCAGAGGGTTCTTCGGACAGCGTTCAGACTATTTGCCTACCATTCCACTCTAGAACAGTATGTGTGAAAAACAAACAGTCAAATCTTTCATTGGAAATTCAGATTTCTTTTATTTTATTACGATCACTGTTTCACCACAGGGACCACTTACAGACATCAATGTATAAAACAAAATTGTGACTGTAATGACAAGAGAGAATTGAAAGTAATTCAGAGTAACAAAACTGCCGTTAATCACGTATTTTGTAAAGGATTTCAGGACGATTACTTAGAAAAAAAAGGTGAAGAAGTAAAAGTTAATGAGTTTCATTTGGAGGAAGAGAATTTACAAACACTCTTCGATCAGGACTTTTGGGGAGGGGGGTTTGGCAGGGCAAAAGGACTGAGGAGTTGGGGATTTAAAACATGAAATGGAAGTCCGTTGTAGGCAATGAGGTGAATGATGTTTATTTGAGAGATAATGGTTTAAACGAATATTCAGAGATGGTGAGAAATGAAGAAGAAGATTATGAACAAGTAAGTTATTATTTTGGTTAAATAAAGAATTTTTTTTTGAAAATGAGGTTAGGGGAGTGAAGCTTCAGATGCCATCAAATTTTTACACAAAATGGGAGTTTATCGCAAAATTATAAGTTATGTATAGTCTGTTATGTTGAAAGTGTCAAAGTCAGCTCGCAGATCGGTTGGTAGTGGCGTTAAAGATGCTTTAGCTACTGAACAAAATGCGAAGAACAGGTGTAACAATGGAGACAGAGGAAAGGTTTCTCTATAAAATTAGGATGAGTCTGGAGTCATGTGGTAATTCTAGTAATCCTCTCTGGGTAATGTTGGCAGTGATAAGTAAACAACTATATGTAGAGTGCTGGAAAAGTTATGGGAGTATATTCTATAAGTGATTTGAAGGAAAACTGAGAAAACTTGATAAAGAGTTAGTGAAAGTAATAAAATTCTCTTGGTTTCAGGCCACGTCAGATCGGAGTTCAAACTTAAACTTTCGAACATTAACAGCATCTTTTTAATCGGAAGATGACCTCCTTCGTAGTGGTCTTCAAACTTCTGAGTGATGAAAGAAATGACTTGAAATTCTCCTACTGACGGTGACGTACCTTGAAGGTGACTTTTGCATGCGCAAATGCAGGAAATAGGTACTGCAGCATTATGCCCCCAACCCAACACCATATAATGGTTGAGCGGCAAGAGGTGAACGATGACCACCTATATCCTTCGGAGTATGATTTTGAATTAGAAATCCTTTGTAGACACTCAAGTTCTCGTCTCCGGGCTTCTCTCAGATTGTAGCCTCTGTCTCTGTGGAAATTGTGTCTGTCCAAAAGAATTTCTACCGTTTCTTTTATTTCAGAATACCAGAGGGAGCTTGAGGACCTACATTCCGTCAAAACTGATGGTCTTTCCTTCTGTAAGGTTGTGTTCTGCTGCCATTGATTTTTCTTTCTATACTTCATGTGCCATCTACAAACAGTACAGCCCTCAGCTATCATGCAGACTGTCTGCCTACGTAATTTTTGCCACATTGGGAGGTCATTTTATAGATACCAAGTCTTACAAATCTTGGTTGTCTTTCACTGGACACATTAAATCATTAATCTTCGGAAAACATCCTAATGGAGGGGTGCAAGATCAACTCTGACAAAAAAAGGATCGTCTGTCATACATTGACCTTCCTGGTTTCACAATTAAAAACATGGTAGACATTTTCATGCTGCCACTAAGAAAAGGTCCATGCGAAACTGGAAACTCTGAAACTGTAGTCACAAAACAAAGAATCTCAGTTTAGAAATGAAGATGAAGCTCCTACGTTCAAATGGTTCAAAAGGCTCTGAGCACTATGGGACTTAACTACTGTGGTCATCAGTCCCCTAGAACTTAGAACTACTTAAACCTAACTAACGTAAGGACATCACACACATCCATGCCCGAGGCAGGATTCGAACCTGCGACCATAGCGGTCACGCGGTTCCAGACTGTAGCGCCTATAACCGCACGGCCACTCCGGCCGTCAAGCTCCTAGGAAAGATAACTCACGTGTCAAAAAGTAGACCTAATGATGATGGTAAAAATATAAAAAATACTGAAGGTACACCACACATATTACTGTTAAGTCCTTTCGTTAATTTAAAAGTTGGAGCTGCGGAAGGAATTTGTTTACGTAGAAAAGATGTTAATTATATAGTTGGCGTAAAGTTCAGGGAAGCTACAGGAAATCATAGTAGACTAAACAAAGAACAACCCCTGATAAAATTTATAATTGGTATTTTTGTATTCAAAAATGGATACCTGATGATGCCTGACCTGAGTGAACATTTCATTGTTGGTATCAACTAGTTACACAAACCAAAAGCAGTTGTGAATTGGAAACAGAAATATAGTTAACTCCTAAATACGTAGTATTCTGAACTGTAATTTAAAACTGATGGGCTGTGTTTCACTTAATAGATATTACATTAAATTGAGAAGTAAAAAGTATTAATACGATACTCTGATGCAAAAATAAAAATCATAAAGTGAAGTTATCTAGCAGATTTATACTTTAGTGTATGTATTTTAAATATTTCATATATATCATGTACACCGTATACAAAGCCCGAATTTTGTTGTTCTTATAGGCTTATATTTATGACTTTCACCTAAGATTTATTAGTATTGTGTTCTGTGGGATGAAACCCATCGGCAGGGGCTTCTGAATCTTTTTGTATATTTACTTACTCTTACTTCTAAAAGGTATGCTGCCTAGGAACTTTGACATGTTAGCAACCAAACTTACACGTCTTGTCCAAAGACGTAATTGTTTTTCGCACTAAGATGTTGTGTTCCTTCGACGGGTACCATGAAGTTTGTGAAAGCCCACAGGAGATGGCAGTGCTAATCTTCCATTTTCGCTAACATTTCGAATGTTTACCAAGAAACGTGCTCTGCATAAATGTGACTTGTGCATGAACTTTCTCCTGTCTCCTATTTTCAAAATTCCAAGACTGGTGCTACCTGGAAAGAAAAAATATGTTTTCATGAAATAATCAGTTCTGTGACATAGCACAGGTTTTGTTTCAATTTTGAAACATAAGCTAATTTTTTAATTTTCTGATTAAAACTTTTATATGTAACAGTGTTTTCTTCATTGTTCTCATAATTAATTCATTCGGTAATCACACAAGTACTCGATGTCCTGCAGGAAAAATGAACAGGAATTTTCGCAGTTAATTTAATGTAGTAAAATTTTGCCCTTGGATACATGATTTATAGAGGTCATAGTTTTTGAACAATTCCAGAAAAGCGTACAAACTTGATACTGAGACATGTTTTCTTGAATAACTCGAAAACTGTGGCTTCCTTCGGAGACGTGCCCAGAACAATATATACTTATGTGGTTGCTGTTGTGGTCTTCAGTCCTGAGAATGGTTTAATGCAGCTCTCCATGCTACTCTATCCTGTGCAAGCTTCTTCATCTCCCAGTTCCTACTGCAACCTACATCCTTCTGAATCTGCTTGGTGTATTCATCTCTTGGTCTCCCTCTACGATTTTTACCCTCCACGCTGCCCTCCAATGCTAAATTTGTGATCCCTTGATGCCTCAGAACATGTCCTACCAACCGGTCCCTTCTTCTAGTCAAGTTGTGCCACAAACTTCTCTTCTCCCCAATCCTCTTCAACACCTCCTCATTAGTTATGTGATCTACCCATCTAATCTTCAGCATTCTTCTGTAGCACCACATTTCGAAAGCTTCTATTCTCTTCTTGTCTAAACTATTTATCGTCCATGTTTCACTTCCATACGTGGCTACACTCCATACAAGTACTTTCAGAAACGACTTCCTGACTCTTAAATCTATACTCGATGCTAACAAATCTCTCTTCTTCAGAAACGCATTCCTTGCCATTGCCAGTCTACATTTTATATCCTCTCTACTTCGACCATAATCAGTTATTTTGCTCCCCAAATAGCAAAACTCCTTTACTACTTTAAGTGTGTCATTTACTAATCTAATACCCTCAGCATCACCTGACTTAATTCGACTACATTCCATTATCCTCGTTTTGCTTTTGTTGATGTTCATCTTATATCCTCCTTTCAAGACACTGTCCATTCCGTTCAATTGCTCTTCCAAGTCCTTTGCTGTCTCTGACAGAATTACGATGTCATCGACGAACCTCAAAGTTTTTATTTCTTCTCCATGGATTTTAATACCTACTCCGAATTATTCTTTTGTTTCCTTCACTGCTTGGTCAATATACAGATTGAATAACATCGGGGAGAGGTTACAACCCTGTATCACTCCATTCCCAACCACTGCTTCCCTTTCATGCTCCTCAACTCTTATAACTGGCATTTGGTTTCTATACAAATTGTAAATATCCTATCGCTCCCTATATTTTACCCCTGCCACCTTCAGAATTTGAAAGAGAGTATTCCAGTCAACATTGTCAAAAGCTTTCTCTAAGTCTACAAATGCTAGAAACGTAGGTTTGCCTTTCCTTAATCTAGCTTCTAAGATATGTCGTAGGGTCAGTATTGCCTCACGTGTTCCAATATTTTTACGGAATCCAAACTAATCTTCCCCTAGGTCGGGTTCTACTAGTTTTTCCATTCGTCTGTAAAGAATTCGCGTTAGTATTTTGCAGCCGTGACTTATTAAACTGAGAGTTCGGTAATTTTCATGTCTGTCAACACCTGCTTTCTTTGGGATTGGAATTATTATATTCTTCTTGAAGTCTGAGGGTATTTCACCTGTCTCATGCATCTTGCTCACCAGATGGTAGAGTTTTGTCAGGACTGGATCTCCCAAGGCCGTCAGTAGTTCTAATGGAATGTTGTCTACTCCCAGTGCCTTGTTTCGACTCAGGTCTTTCAGTGCTCTGTCAAACTCTTCACGCAGTATCATATCTCCGATTTCATCTTCATCTACAGCCTCTTCCATTTCCATAATATCGTCCTCAAGTACATCGTCCTTGCATAGACCCTCTATATACTCCCTCAACCTTTCTGCTTTCCCTTCTTTGCTTAGAACTGGGTTTCCATCTGAGCTCTTAATATTCATACAAGTGGTTCTCTTTTCTCCAAAGGTCTCTTTAATTTTCCTGTAGGCTGTATCTGTCTTACCCCTAGTGAGATAAGCGTCTACATCCTTACATTTATCCTCCAGCCATCCCTGCTTAGCCATTTCGCACTTTCTGTCAATCTCATTTTTGAGACGTTTGTATTCCTTTTTGCCTGCTTCATTTACTGCTTTTTACATTTTCTCCTTTCATCAATTAAATTCAATATTTCTTCTGTTACCCAAGGATTTCTGCTAGCCTCGTCTTTTTACCTACTTGATCCTCTGCTACCTTCACTACTTCATCCCTCAAAGCTACCCATTCTTCTTCTACTGTATTTTTCCCCCATTCCTGCCATTTGGTCCCTTACGCTCTCCCTGAAACTCTGTACAACCTCTGGTTTAGTCAGTTTACCCAGATCACAGATTCTTAAATTCCCACCTTCTTGCAGTTTCTTCAGTTTTAATCTACAGTTCATAACCAATAGATTGTGTTTAGAGTCCACATCTGCCCCTGGAAATGTCTCACAATTCAAAACCTGGTTCCTAAATCTCTGTCTTACCATTATATAATCTATCTGAAATCTGTCAGTATCTCCAGGCTTCTTCCATGTATACAACCTTCTTTTATGCTTCTTGAACCAAGTGTTAGCTATGATTAAGTTGTGCTCTGTGCAAAATTCTACCAGGCGGCTTCCTCTTTCGTTTCTTACCTCCAATCCATATTCACCTACTACGTTTCCTTCTCTCCCTTTTCCTACTACCGAATTCCAGTGACCCATGACTATTAAATTTTCGTCTCCCTTCATCATCTGAATAATTTCTTTTATTTCGTCATACATTTCTTCAATTTCTTCGTCATCTGCAGAGCTAGTTGGCATATAAACTTGTACTACTGTAGTAGGCGTGGGCTTCGTGTCTATCTTGGCCACAATAATGCGTTCACTACGCTGTTTGTAGTACCTAACCCGCATTCCTATTTTTTATTCATTATTAAACCTACTCCTACATTACCCCTATTTGACTTTGTATTTATAACCCTGTATTCGCCTGACCAGAAGTCTTGTTCCTCCTTCCACCGAACTCCACTAATTCCCACTATATCTAACTTTAACCTATCCATTTCCCTTTTTAAATTTTATAACCCACCTGCCCGATTAAGTGATCTGACATTCCACGCTCCGATCCGTAGAACGCCAGTTTTTTTCTCCTGATAATGACTTCCTCTTGAGTAGTCCCCGCCCAGAGATCCGAATGGGAGACTATTTTATCTCCGGAATATTTTACCCAAGAGGACGCCATCATCATTAACCATACAGTAAAGCTGCATGCCCTCGGGAAAAATTACGGCTGTAGTTTGCCCTTGCTTTCAACCGTTCGCAGTACCAGCACAGCAAGGCTGTTTTGGTTAGTGTTACAAGGCCAGATCAGTCAATCATCCATACTGTTGCCCCTGCAACTACTGAAAAGGCTGCTGCCCCTCTTCTGGAACCACAAGTTTATCTGGCCTTTCAACAGATACCCCTCCGTTGTGGTTGCACCTACGGTACGGCTATCTGTATCGCTGAGGCACGCAAGCCTCCCCACCAACGGCAAGGTCCATGGTTCATTCGGGGGGGGGGGGGGGGGATATACTTATATACTTCATTAAATTTCTACAAAAAGATCCTGTTCGTTTCTTCTGTAGCACTAATAGTTTGTGCATCATGGGCAAGGAAATAAGAAAATCTCGCCCATAGTTTTGGAAGGAGTAGTCGGTCTTTCTGCTTACTCCTCCTTACAACCTGATGCAGAGTAATGAAGAGGATGAAACATGTCTTTACGTTTACTGGTTGAAGCGGTACAACCAATGAAACACAAATCAAGAGAATGGTTTCACTGCCTTAGATGTAAAAGGTGGGCTCACAGCCATTGCGCCAGAGGAAACACGTTAATTATTGTGTGCATAAATTGTAACTTGGCAAATGATGATGAATTAACGTTTCATTAACATCCAAATTTCTGTACAGTCCTGCCACATTAATGCGTGCACCGCCTGCGTTCGATGTGAACGTGCAGTAAGCGCTCACAGATGGCAGGTGGCAGCACTAGCAATGGAGGTTCTGTAGGGCGTCTCGGGATGAGCAGTTGTTGCCGCAAAGCAGAAATGGAGCGATTTATCTGATGTCCAATGGGATTTTGGGTCAAGAGTGCAAACATTCTGTATACTGTTTGCATGCCGCCGTGGTTAATGTATACCGTACATGGCAAAATAGTGTATCCAAAACAGGTGCTGAGCCCATGGTGGAGTACCATGGGCCATACATGACAGGTGTGGACGATGGCTGTGTAGATGTATACGAGCGAACAGACATGTTACTTTTCAGCAACTGATCGTCCAGATGAACCAAGGGGTGACCAACAGAGTCTCATTAATCAGATGCCTTGTTCATAGACCCAATGTGACTGTTGTTCATCGCCGACGAAGGCTGGAATTTGCACGCCAGTGCTGCAACTGGAAGTTCACTGAGTGACGACAGGTCTTTTTCTCTCTCTCTCTCTCTTTTTAATGTGGATGCCGTTTTACGCTCCTTCAGAGAGATAGCTGTTGGCACATATGGTGTGAAATGTGTGAAAACAAAGAAAGAGGGGCATTATGGTCTGCATTGTGGCTTGGTATTCCGTGAATGATCTCGTCATTCTGGAAGGTAGAAGGTACTATGGATAAACACAAGTCTGTATCTATCCTTGAGAACCACGTCCGCCCCTACATCCAGTTTGTTTCTCCTGGACTCGTTGGGACCTACCAAGAAGACAGTCCAACATGTGACACGGTTCGCGGTATGTGTGCCAGGTTCGAAGATTCCAAAGATCAATTTACTGTACCCTCGGGCCCCCAAAATCCCCAGATTAATACCCGATGGAGAGTCTCAATTGGGCTGTTCGTGCCATGGATTCTCAACCAAGAAACCTGGCACAGCTGGCCATAGCGCCAGACCCCACAAGGTTCCACATTGCCATCGGTACCTTCCAGAGCCTCCTTGATACTCTTTCTGCACGTCCCGCAGAGGTCTGTGCCGCAAAAAGCGGTTACTGGAGATTTTGTTAGATTAATGTGATTGGTATGTAAGCCATGTCATTCTAAGAGGTGAAAGTTCGCTAAACTGATTGTTTACTGTCAGTTTAGTATTTTACCGTGTTAATTGGTGTAAGCAAGACTTTAATTTTGTTTATTCCTAATAAAATGTAATTTGAAAATCTTATTAGCGTTGTTTTGTTTGCTCATTATTGAATTCTGCGAAATGCATAGACACATACCTGGGGCACGTTTAACCTTTCGAATTGAGCATGCGTAGATTTACTTTGTGCTCTTCTATGTAATGCTGAGTTCCACGTATATATGTCAAGTTATACTTTAATGAACATCGTATAAGACTAAACAATTTTAAGTACGATAAATCGAAAAAAAACGAAAATAAATCTGCGTAATCCAGACCCTTTCAGAACTAACAGTCCAGAGAAAAATAAGCAAAGCTAAGAATGCACCTAAATTATCCTGTAAAAGAGTATCATACATGGGAAGTCTTAGCGACAAATCTCAAAATACCAACAATAAAGCGAGTCTGGAAATTCACTAACACGAAATCCCATTTCCACCATCTTTTTTGATATCCTCCTAGGGCTCAGCAACTAAACTTTTGGAGGTTTACTTAAAAGGGGGATCTTACAATAATCTATATGTTGCTAGGAAAGAGAACAAAGTGATGATAAATTTAAAAAGTTCCTTCTTGTGTATTCAGAAAAATCTACAATATTACACGCACATATATTTCTATAAATCGTATGAATTTGTGATAAGCTACTCAGCACTAGACCCAATTCAGAGCTTAAATGTCCTCAACATCCCAGTGTACATAAGTAACTATTCGGAAACTAATGGTTTCGATACTCGCCTAAAAGTGGTAACTTCCAGTACTCGACTCACCTTGTTGATTTTATAACACGAAAGGCAATGTGTGGATCGTATTAGACCGAAACGAAAGAGGCTTTTCGTATATTGCACTATTCGAGTTCCTAAAGTTTTTCGACCACAGTGAAACTGTCCGTACACAGCCATCCAAATGCTCTCGTTCCAGTTGCGTGGTGTAATGACTGGCAGTTATCTCTCAGTATTAGTGTAACCTACTGCGTATAACAAAGAAAATTACGTCTCATGTACGAGTACAAAATAAGTGCCCAGTCTTTGGAAGCGGTAACGTCCGTCAACTATCCGGGTGTGACTTTACGAAATGATCTCAAATGGAACGATCAGATTACACAAGTGTCGGCTAAGACGAACTCTAGATTGCGGTTTATTGGTAGAATCCTGAAGCGATGCAGTTCTTCAACAAAGGAAATTGCTTACAATACTTTGGTTCGCCCAGTCTTAGAGTGTTGTTCGTCAGTATAGGACCCTTACCAGTTGCATCTAACTCAAAAGATTGAGAAGGTCCATAGAAGAGCGGCAAAATTCGTGACTGGTACATTTAGCCTTCGTGAAAGCGTTACAAATTTCGTTGAAAGTTTGAAGTGGGACACACTCGCAGATAGACGACGCGCTAAACGGAAGGAGCTGCTCACTAAATTCCAAAATCCGATCTTCACAGAGGATATAGAGCATATATTATCACCATCAACTTTCAAATCGCGCAATGATCACCATTCAAAGATCCGCGACTGGAACAGAGGGGAAAATATGACTTTGGCGAGAATAGTGCCCTCCGCCACACACCGCTCTTATAAGTTATGACTGTTATGATTATTTCATGGATCTTGAGTAGTCTCTAGATTCTGAATTGTTTCTTGTACTATTACTAAACCTTCCAAAGTCCAATGACAGCACTGTCATCATCATTAATTGGAATGTTGATCATGGTGCTGTATTTTGTCCGTTCAGGCTTTTATGTAACTACTGCATAATCTACCACGTTTCACTGGTTTTTTGCGTCAAAATATACAATTATTTAAAATATTTTAATGTATTAAAGAAAATTCTATCAAATCCTCTACATTATATTTTAATGTCCATATAGACATACTCTTCAAATTTGAGCTTCGCATATCCTTCTCTGTCGCCTGTAAAGATTACAAAAATGTCAATTTTTGTGGGTATTGCTTTGACAGCTTTTCTCAAACATAGTATTTCTTACAATTAGGTGATTCTACACTGTTATATGATAAAATTATGATATTCTAACAATATTTCATTTCTGTGTTCTCTACAGTGTGTCCCAAATCTTAGGGACAGGTTCATTGCATCTAAACAAGAAAAAGTCCAGTAAACATGGGCTCTAAATGCATACCTTAAAAGCTGTCAGCACTTGTTAATCTTCGATTGTATGAAACAGATCTCTTCTGCTGCAAGGATATTGCTTTCCTTATTTTGGGAAGAGGTAGTATGGACCAGACGAGCAAAAATTTTCCAGTTACCGTGGGTTCTAAAATGCATACTATGAGAGCTATGAGGACTTGTTCAAATTCCCTAATGTGAACCAAATCTCTTGTTCAGGAAAAGAGCTGACAGCTCGTAAGATATGCATTTTGGAGCCCATATTTACTAGAGATTTTTTTCTTGTTTTGGTGTAAGGAACCTGTGCCTAAGGCTTGTCGGTGTTTTTTGGGACACCTTATAGTTGTACTATGCTTTGTCTGCCACTACACGGACAAGGTGCGCTCAGTATGAACTGGAGGAAGGGTAGGCAGACCAGAGAAACTCCCTCTTTCTTTCTCTTTACCCCTCTCTCTCTCTCTTTCTCCTTCTCTTTCTCTCTCACTTTGTCTCTCTAGCTCGTCACCTCTACTCTGAAGCCACAAGCGCTTCCTTCTTCACAGTACCCGTAACGTTTCGAAGAAAACCTGGGCGCTAATCATCACACGTGGCTATGCATTCCCTTACTGAAGTAAATCTCATGAAAGTGCCTCTAGGTGACAGTTCCACGAGCTCTAAATGCTCCATAACACATCAACGCTGTTTATTCGATTCTGTTTTGGAAGGGCTTTCGAGTCGCTCTTCAGGACCGAATCTGTCCACTGGGAAAACGTCCGTCAGGTCTCGTTGCACGAAAAAGGAGACAACGTCGGAAAAATCTGTTGTTACATAAATAACTCAGTTTTTTCCTTTCAGTCTGTAAAATCGTGCTGCGAAGTGAACGGTACGTGCAGAAATGGGGACAACAATGTTTCGAGAGTGTCATATAGAAAGGACAGTAATGACATTATAAAAGTTTCTCGAGTGTAAAATTTTCGTTTGACATCTCCAAGCCTGGTTGTGTTTCTGATAAACAGATGGCGCCCTCGGTAGCATTTCTAGCAATTACTCAGACAAAACTATTTTCCGCTCGTCGACGTTCAGCTCATTAGAAACAAGGAAGAAGCTAAGTCGAAGACCGATTGTGAAGCAATCGGCCTTTTCCCGGTTTTGAGAAACATTACGGTATTTAATTAAGAGTTAAAGAAAATATAAAGAGCTTGAGATTTTGTTCCACAGTCAGTGAGAAAACAAAACGGCTAGCCACTACTTGCAAATTTTTTTTTAGCTTTCGTTCTGTGGGTTGGTACCGTAATGGGGGAATATAATGCCTCTAAACTTCCTGCGAATAATACGAACATTGATATCAACTAATGAATAGTTACTAAAAACCTCGATTTTTTAACTCTTCCTGTGTTTTGCTCCTTAGTTGTGGGTGTTAAAACAGCGTGTCATTTGCTTAGACAAGCGTGGAGAACTGTGTAAAAATCGCACTCATGATGACTGATCAAACAAACTGAAATCAGATGGTTACACGTACCAGCCGGCCGCTGTGGTCGAGCCACTACTTGCAAGTGCCATGTTTCTCCTTCGTTTGTATTCCATTTTAAATTGTGAGTTCTCCTCTAGCTGCCTCGGTAAGCCTCTGCTTAGCGTTGCAGGCCCGTGAGCGCTCCACAAACGAGGAACGCTGTTTCAGTTACGATTAATAGAATTTTCCCGATGGTTGTGCCGCGGTCGATTGGATTTCAAGTTGAATCCCGCAGTTTCGTCCGCATCTGCAGAGAACGTTTTCAAGGGGATCGTAGCTTCTTTGAGTGTCCGATTCACGCGCTAGCTCACTACTGACTGCAGCAGAATTTCGTCTACACACGCTCCCGGGCAGTGGCGTGTCGTCTCAAGTTTCGAAACCTGAGAGCAATTGATCGTTGTCGGTTGCCGTCATCCGCTGTTGCTATCACACCATGGCGGAAGACTGGTACATATCTTCTCCTACATCGGTATTCAGATGTCATTCAATTTAACGGCCTCCTTCTTAGAAATTCCTGGGATATTTAACAATGTCTATGACATCTCTGTGTAGTCTGTAATAGTATCTGCTTATGGCTGCCAGTATTTCAGTCCTATCCAAATTAATGTGGTGGTTTCGCCTCTGCAAAGCATGTTCCGCAATAGCTGATCTGTCAATCTACTGCGTTACTAAAGTTGCCCTTGTTCTCTTCTAACTGTTTTTAATTGGTTTTTTTTTAAGTGTTCATGTACACTTCCCCACAACTACACGCAAGCCTACAAATTTCTGCTTTCTCCAGCGGCTTGCGAACATCCTTAGCCAAATTGAGGTTGTCCTGTATTTTTCGGGTGAGTTTGTAGATTACCTCGATGGCTCGTTTCTTCTAGATTTTTTTCTATGTTGTCAGTAACATCCTTAATGAAAGGCAGACAGACTGGGTTTACTGCAGTTTGTGCATTCCTTTGATTTTTGTGTGGGTGAGCCGGCCGCGGTGGTCTAGCGGTTCTGGCGCTGCAGTCCGGAACCGCGGGACTGCTACGGTCGCAGGTTCGAATCCTGCCTCGGGCATGGGTGTGTGTGATGTCCTTAGGTTAGTTAGGTTTAAGTAGTTCTACGTTCTAGGGGACTTATGACCTAAGATGTTGAGTCCCATAGTGCTCAGAGCCATTTGAACCATTTGTGTGGGTGTGTCAACGGTTTTTTTACCTCAGCGGATGAACAGACACTCCTCAGCAATCCATTGGAGAGGTGTTTTAATTCCGCTTCAAGCAGCTCTGGTCCGCAGATGTTCCTTGCTCTATCCGCCAACATTTTTATAATGCCTCACTTTTCGAAAGCCTTTGTGGTAACGGTCTGGGTGCATGGGTTTTCGGTGAACTGTGTGGCTTAAGATACCATGTTAATTCCTGAAAATTAGCACGTTAAGAGAATTTAATCATCCGCCTTCTTCCATCTCCATGATAAATTGAAACTTCGCTTAATCCAGTTGAGATGCTTGTGAAAACAACCTATTTCCTATCCACCATGTCTCCACAAAACAAAGATATCATCCTTGTATGGAAACCATATTTTCGGTTTATTGTTGGCAGTTTCTCGATTTTTTTTCATAAATTAATTCGCTGTAACTGGGATTGAGGGGCTCCTCAAAGCCGCGCTTTCCGTAATCGTTCCAATTGAAATACCTGCTCGTTTTTGTGTGGTATTGCTTTTTACTACGGTTCCTCTCAATGAGGTGTTGCAACAGCTGAATCGGATTTTTCCATCCGATACTGCAGAACTGTTTAAGTATTGCCCTACGACCACGTATTCCAAATGGAAACGTAAATTCTATGAACAGACCACCGGCGTGGCTATGGGGAGCCCCCGGAAGTCCAGTTACAGCGCATTCCTCCAGTCGAGATATACAGTTAGGAATTAAAATAGGATCTAGCATACCATTGAGTACTCTATTATATGTTGATGACCTGGTAAGTACATGGGAAACGGAATATAATTTACACCCAACTGAATATAGATTGAACTGAAATGAAATATATAAAAATTTAAGTATATCTGCGAGTTAGACAAAGACAATGGCTTCCTCTCAGATCGAAAATAATAAAAGAGAAAAATTTATATCAAGTATACCACCTCAGTTGTCTAGTTTTAACTATGGCAAAGACATTGTGAAGAAGATTAATACACACATTAAAAAGTTTTGCATAACCCCGGTTCCCAGAACTCCTGAAGATAGACGTTGGCAGTGGATATTGTATCACAGGCACAGTCCCTTTGACTGTTCAGATATGTCACTAAACCCGCCCAAAGACGTAACCAACCATACATGAGCAGCGCCTATTAGACGGAGGGGGTCAGACAGCCGATCAGTACCAGTCATTCCACCAGGAAGGAGGTACACGACTCGTGTTGTCTGTAGTTCAACCATGCCTAGACGGTCAATACCGCGGTTCGTTCGTGTCCGCATTGTTACCCTGTGCGAGGAAGGGTTCTCAACAAGGGAAGTGTCCAGGCGCCTCGGTGTGAACCAAAGCGATGTTTTTCGGATATACAGGAGATACAGAGAGACAGGAACTGTCAATGACACGCCTCGTTCAGGCTACCCAGTGGCTAATACTGCAATGGATGACCACTACCTACGGATTATGGTTCGGAGGAACCCTGACAACAACGCCACCATGTTGGACAAGGGTTTTCGTGCAGCCACAGGAGGTCGTGTTACCACTCAAACTGTGTGCAACGGGCTGCATGATGCGCAACTTTACTCCCGAAGTAGATAGCGAGGTCCCTCTTTGCAACGACGAGACGATGCAGCGCGTTACAGATGGGTCCAACAACATGCTGAATGGACCGCTAAGGATGGGCATCGCGTTCTCTTCACCGATGAGTGTCGCATATGCCTTCAACCAGACAATCGTCGGAGACGTGTTGGAGGCAACCCGATCAGGTTGAACGCCTTAGACACACTGTCCAGCGAGTGCAGCAAGGTGGAGGCTCCCTGCGGTTTTGGGGTTTCATTGTGTGGGGCCGATATACGCCGCTGGTAGTCATTAAAGGTGTCGTAACGGCTGTAGGAAAGGTGAACGCCATCCTCTGGCCGATAGTGCAACCATATCGGCAGAATATTGGCGTGGCATTCGTCTTCATGGACGTCCATTCGTGCCTACATCGTGCACATCTTGTGAATGACTTCTTTCAGGATGACGACAAGCGCTCTACTAGGGCGGCCAGCATGTTAACCCTATCGAACATGTGTGGGATAAATAGAAAAGGGCTGTTTATGGACGACTTGACGCACCAGCCACTCTGAGGGATAGACGCCGTATCGCTACTGGGGAGTGGGACAATCTGAATCAACGGTGCGTTGATGAACTTGTGGATAGTACTCCACGACGAATACAGGCATGCATCAATGCAAGAGGATGTGCTACTGGGTATTAGAGGTACCGTTGTGTACAGCAGTCTGGACCACCACCTGTGAAGGTCTCACTGTATGGTGGTACAACATGCAATGTGTGGTTTTCAAGAGCAATAAAAAGGGAGGAAATGATGTTTATGTTGGTCTCTATTCCAGTTTCCTGCTCAGGTTCCGGAACTCTCTGAACCGAGGTGATGCAAAATTTTTTTGGTGTGTGTAAGCTACAAGCTACCTACAGGATAACGGGAAAAACTTTGGGAAGAACAAGGGAACACAAATGAAATTGTGTCCTGTTATGGCTGAACCCATTCTTGTATATGGTTCAGAAACATTGACAACAAAAAAGAAAACATGACGTAACAGGAGGCGGAGATGAAATTCACGAAATCTGTAAGTGGCTGTAATAAAACTTATAAGTTACAGAAAGACCAACTAGGGACACCACTGTGTGAAGTCAGTGTACCTGTTGGAAAACTGGGAAGCTTCTTTGACGCTAGTAAAACAATATTAGAGTGCAACTGCTTATTCACTTTATTTACAATTCCTTGCTCTCCTCACCAGCTTCTGCTGTTGCTTAATTCAGCTGCGTGTTGGATTGTAGCGAACTGTTGTCCAGTCAGGCCACCATCTGCACGCCCAGGAGAATGTGTTAGCGGCCCTAACGACTGCATGGGTTGCTGGCGAGCTGGGACAGCCATTATCCAGCATGAAGTAGTCTCTTGCTGGCTGCTGGAGCGTCCTCGGTTCCACTCTGAATTCTACGTGGGCCTTTGATGACCCAGTAGCGGTGTACCTGGAACCGGTAGTCGTATGCTTGGAAGATTATCTCCATATTGGCCTGGTAGGCATCTGCACTTGAGTAGGAATGTAGACACCGGAGAGGTCCTACTGTTGGCTTCCACACTACAGTTCAAGCTGGCAGCACTCTGCAATGTGGTGTTGTTGGGAGACAGTTTTTCCATCAGTAGATGACAGTTGTAGGCAGTGTGAAATTCATCAAGTAGAGACAAGCATCTCTAATATATCTGCAGCTACTTCATATACGTTGCTGCAGCTATTAAGACATAGTTTCACTTCAGTACTGTAATCATGGAATCGAGTGCTGTTACTGTCATTGACATCAATCTCAATGATCAAGCGGCAAGAGCTGGAAAACAGAAGTACTTAAGCGGAGCTTACATGAGGCATGATGGGAGACTTTGCCATTAATGATTGCGTGTGTCCTTTACTGACAAATTCACTTAAAAGGTTGTTAACTGCTGTATCAGGGCCGCACTACATGTTCTTGCGTAAAAGATAGATTTTCTCACAACATGTCTTACTCATGTCTCACTTTCCTTGGGTTTCTGTCACAGTTGTCATTCAGCTAAATGTGTATTCTCACTCGGCGGATGGTGACGTAATGTGTCTATGGTCTGACCCACTTGCGACATACTGTCACACCTCTTACTTCAGCCTATATCTCTGTCTTAACTATGGCAATACAAACGAGCTTTAATAAAAATTTGTACGTTCCTACAGGAAACTAGTCTGTGCTGTAACGAATCTAAGGAATGAAATAATAAGATTACAAAATCATTTCAGCTAAGGAGAAGACAGATGAGAACTGAACGAAATGGGTGTTGTTGATAGGATAGTACACTACTGGCCATTAAAATTGCTACACCAAGAAGAAATGCAGATGATAAACGGGTATTCATTGGACAAATACGTTATACTAGAACTGACATGTGATTACATTTTCACGCAGTTTGGGTGCATAGATCCCGAGAAATCAGTACCCAGAACAACCAGCTCTGGCCGTAATAACGGCCTTGATACGCCTGGGCATTAAGTCAAACAGAGCTTGGATGGCGTGTACAGGTACAGCTGCCCACGCAGATTCAACACGATACCACAGTTCATCAAGAGTAGTGACTGGCGTATTGTGACAAGCCAGTTGCTCGGCCACCATTGACCAGACATTTTCAATTGGTAAGAAATCTGGAGAATGTGCTGGCCAGGGCAGCAATCGAACATTTTCTGTATCCAGAAAGGCCCGTACAGGACCTGCAACATGCGGTCATGCATTATCCTGCTGAAATGTAGGGTTTCGCAGGGATCGAATGAAGGGTAGAGCCATGGGTCGTAATACATATGAAATGTAACGTCCACTGTTCAAAGTGCCGTCAATGCGAACAAGAGGTGACCGAGACGTGTAACCAATGGCACCCCATACTATCACGCCTGGTGGTACGCCAGTATGGCAATGACGAGTACACGCTTCGAATGTGCGTTCACCGCAATGTCGCCAAACACGGATGCGACCATCATGATGCTGTAAACAGAACCTGGATTCATCCGAAGAAACGAAGTTTTGCCATTCGTGCACCCAGGTTCATCGTTGAGTACACTATCGCAGGCGCTCCTGTCTGTGATGACACGTCAAGGGTAACCGCAGCCATGGTCTCCGTGCTGATAGTCCATGCTGCTGCAAACGTCGTCGAACTGTTCGTGCAGATGGTTGGTGTCTTGCAAACGTCGCCATCTGTTGACTCAGGGATCGAGACGTGGCTGCAAGATCCGTTACAGCCATGTGGATAAGATGCCTGTCATCTCGACTGGTAGTGATACGAGGCCGTTGGGATCCAGCACGGCGTTCCGTATTACCCTCCTGAACCCACCGATTCCATATTCTGCTAACAGTCATTGGATCTCGACCAACGCGAGCAGCAATGTCGCGATACGATAAACCGCAATTGCGATACGCTACAATGCGACCTTTATCAAAGTGGGAGTAATGATGGTACGCATTTCTTTCCTTACACGAGGCATCACAACAACGTATCACCAGGCAACGCCGGTCAACTGCTGTTTGTATATGAGAAATCGGTTGGAAACTTTCCTCATGTCAGCACGTTGTAGGTGTCGCCACCGGCGCCAACCTTGTGTGAATGCTCTGAAAAGCTAATCATTTGCATATCACAGCATCTTCTTCCTGTCAGTTAAATTTCACGTCTGTAGCACGTTATCTTCGTGGTGTAGCAATTTAATGGCCAGTAATGTAATAAACGTCTTTCGAAACTTCAGGGCAAATTCGTCTGGCAGCTCTTACAATGGAGGAGCTGCGTCGCTACAATAGCAGTTTGATTACTGGTAAGTATCAGGAGAGTTTTGATCAGATAATATGTGTAGGCTGCATGTTGCTAAGAATCTAGGAAATTCGCTCGGTTTATAAGGTTTGTAGTGTTGGTTAATGCTACTGTGGAGGATATATCTGCTACCTCCCACTGCATCCGGCTTGGTGTGACTTGCATAACCTGTCTGGGAATGTTAGCGAAAGGGTTGACCTTACCTGATAGTGGCCTGTCACGTGCTATAGTCTGGGGCCACAGAGGCGACAGCAGATGGGACGTGCCTCTGGTCACGTCATCTCCAGCCGAACCAGCGGACGGCGGTGTGCAGTATTCTGGTCACGTATGGTGGATGTCACGGAAGAATTTATTTTCCCTTCTTTTAAATAAAGTCCATACCTTCTCCTCCAACCCTATCCTAGCGGCACAGGAGTGTGATTTAGCGATGTATTGTGTTCGTGGATTGCTGTGTTTGACATAGTTGTAGAAAAGTTCCTAATTCGCACAATTATTTACGAATTCACAAAATGTCATGCTGTTGATCTCCTCTTAGTGACCTGACAGCGATGTCATAGTGTGTGAGCCATTATTTTTAACACAGCTTAGCACAACGTTAGTACACAACTGCTTTAAATTCTTCCATTTCTAAGAATATTGTAGGCTGTAAATTTTTTACAACGTGGGATATCAGAATGGTTTGTTTAAGTAATGCACTGGGGTAATTATTAAACATTTAAAGTCTTGTGTTTACGATCTCAAAAAGTGTGTATTTTGGAAAATGCCTAAGAGGCCCAAAACTGTGGACAGCAATGGAACAATGCGTTGGAGTAGGGAAACGACGTTGGGCATAATACCCTGCTGAAAAAAAAGAAACAAAAATAGACAAATAAAAAAATAAAAATTTCAAAAAAATTACAATTGCATGAAACTTTGACGCACATGTCAGGTGGGTTTGTATAGCCTGAAAGACAGAACACAAGTGAAGCGGAGGGCATCTGATGGTCAGTAAGACGAAGTGAGTGGTGCGGGATGGAGGAGGGGGAAAAACATTATATTTGCGTAATAAATAATGATGACCGCTGTAAGTACCAAGTTGTTTGACACTGTCAGCCAGGAGTTATGTGTATGCGAGCTATTGTAAATGTGCTTGTATTAGCGATTGAAAACCTACGATGTCCGGACTGCACAAAATTTTTTTCTTTGGATTGATTACTACTTTCGGCTAACAATCTAGCAACCTTCAGATGTAAGATATAAAACAGATTTTTTTCTCATGTTAGCAACATCCAGCAGCTTGCAGAACTGCACATAATATTGTAGCAGGGTTCAATATTATAAATACAAATAATTATAGAATAAATACCACAAAACTTTCTTGCCTAGTGTTGGTGCTTTACACATTCTTAAAGTCCTCCTTAAAATGACAAGATCCACACATAACATAATTAATGGCAACATCACGGCCTAATTCAATCATTTCTCTGGAGAACTACTAATTTGCTTTCCCCTATGTTCTCACCATTAAAACCGTAGTCTCCAAGAAATGTAGTACATCTATGTGCAAAGCATATACCGAATGATGAGTTTCTTGAACTTTGTAATAAGTAACAGCTGCCATACCATTCACATGTACGATGTCACAGCAACTGGTGATCTCCGTTATGAAATGATGTAATTACTGGTTGTGTCAGTGACTAAGTTATAATGGGATAACGCCTCTGATAAGATGATATATTTTACATTCAGTCATTTTAATGAATGGTTCCTCAAGCAGAGAGTTTTACTTCCACTGCCTCTTGTCTATATTAATGTATATATTCAGTTTTATGGCCATCATTCAATTACACTGGCCAAGATGAAAAACTGTTTTAATTATCTCATGTTTGGATGATGTCATTTTTAACGATGGGTAAAGTTGTAATGGCACCAAAAGATGAAGAATGTTTCATGGTAAATATTCCATAATTAATTCGTGTATATATTCTTGATCCTTGCTACAAGATTATGTGCAGTTCTGAAAGCTGTTGTATGTTGCTAACATGAGGAATAAATCTGTTTTATATCTTAGATATAAAAATGGCTAGATTGTTAGCCGAAAGTTGTAATCGAACCAAATAAAGAAGATTTCATATGCGATCTGACTTGATGGGTTTCAATCCCTAAAATAAATAGTAACAAATTATAGTAGTATCACGACAGCTCGTTAATGTATTTGGTAGAGGATAAGGAGTTTAGGGTAAGTGGTTGACTTGTGGAGAACATTGGACCCCTTGACTCAGGGAAAGAGTATGGGGTGGGGGGGAGGAGGGGGAAAGTGGTTGACCTTGGAGATGAGTCACAACTGTCAGTGCCAGAGCAACGACCTTAAACTTTGATCTTGCTGATAAAGAGAGCAAACAACCCACTGATCTGGAGTGACCACCGATCCACTCCTGACACTATAGAGGCAGATGGAGTAGATATTTGTAGCAAGGAATATGAAAATAATTTAAGGTTGTTATACTCAAACTCAGTGACTAGGCGAGAAATGGAATTCAAAGTATTTAGTTCACATATGTGATGGTGTCTCCTATTTCACAGTGCATTCAAATATACTGGTAGTGTACAAAAAATATTGAAACAACAAAAATACATTACCACGTCTAATATGGAGTAAGAGAACGGTTGTTATTCAGAAAAGCTTACAATCGTCTGGGAATGAGTAACTACAGGTCCTTTATGGTTTTCGAGGATATCTTAAAAAAAAAGGAAAAATGGCAAACCCAGTTAGCGATAATGAAGGTGGATAGCGATCACCTACCCTTCTCTCAAGAGTAGACCACAAACACTTAATAATATTGAAATCATTTTACTGTGGTAGCCAGGTAAGATGCGAGAATTTGTGCTCATGCATACAAAATCAGTCCTGGACAATGCGAGTTGTCGTCTTTGAACAACGCATTACCAATGGGCAACCAATTTGGTGAGATCTATCTGGTCAAGCAAAGCAGTCACATAATCTGTGATCTAGGAAAAAATAAAGAAAAAATTAATGAATCAATACAAAATAAATACAAAGCCGAAGATGAAAAGCTTCATATCACTGATCCCAAAAAAGCTATATTTTTAATTGAAATACTTAAGCAAATTTAAATAAAGAAACACTGGTAACGAGACGGCTGCCCTAATAATCTCCGAACCCGCACCATATTTTACTCTTGGGACGTAAATTCGGCCATAAGTTGGAAACGGTATGAAAGAAGACTCAGCCGACGAAACGACCAAATGACTTCCATCCATTGGCCCATATTCAAGGTTTTTGTGCCTTCGACATCAGGTTTTCCAGCTATGGGCATTTTCGTCAGTGATGTGTTTCCAGCTCTCCCTGCCATGCTCAGCTTGTGGAACTCCCTTCGGCCGACCGGAGTGGCCGAGCGGTTCTAGGCGCTACAGTCTGGAACCGCACGACCACTACGGTCGCAGGTTCGAATCCTGCCTCGGGCATGGATGTGTGTGATGTCCTTGGGTTGGTTAGGTTTAAGTAGTTCTAAGTTCTAGGGGAGTGATGACCTCAGAAGTTAAGTCGCATAGTGGTCAGAGCTATTTGAACCATTTGAACTCCCTTCGTGTTGTTGTGGTGCTGACAGGATTCACGAGTGCGACAACGAATTCTGCAATGACTTTCGCAGCTGTCGTCACAATACTCATCCCGTCTATGACGATATCTCAACACGAACTTTCGTCCTCCTTATCACTTTGCGCCTAATGTTTCTCAGCTTTCCCTGCACGCGGTATAAATCTTCGTTATGGTGAGCCATAAAACACCAAATACTTTAGCTGCCCTGGCTACGTAAGCACCCACGATAAGATATCCACCATAACGTCCACGTTCAAATTCAGTTACCTCCTACATAACGCCATCACGACTACAGAGAACACTTGTTTGCTCACTACTGACACACTTGCAACGTATTGAGGAATTGTACAGGTATCTTCTGCGATCAAATAAAAGTGCGCCACCTGCAGGCTTAGCTGGCATCGGCATTTGTGCCGAGGTATTCACTTCCAGCGGTGTTTCCGTGTATATGTCGGATCCCTGTAAGTGAAATTACTGTTCTTATTCAATTAATCATCCTTTCACGCAGAAAGCACAACAACACTTCGACGGGCAACTAGTCTCACATCTTTGGGGTCGCTAGGGGCGACAGTAATCTGAAATAAAGAACAGTCGATACGAAGGATTCCGTATGGGGCCGACTTTTACCGATCTCCTATAAAGGCACATTTGCATGCCGTGCATGAGTTTCCTCGGAAACGCGAAATCTTAATTAAATAAT
This sequence comes from Schistocerca serialis cubense, assembly GCF_023864345.2. Lineage (NCBI taxonomy): Eukaryota > Metazoa > Arthropoda > Insecta > Orthoptera > Acrididae > Schistocerca > Schistocerca serialis. The sequence continues at coordinate 298,572,549 of NC_064645.1, forward strand.
TAATCTCTGACAAATAAATAAAGCCTATGGCACAGAACTACAGCGCTATGCCGCTGATAAAACAAAATACAATTATGACACTCTTATGTTTCATTAAGAAGGAGGAGGTCTTGAAGAATAGCTGAGGCTGGAAGCACGTATATTTTATTAACTGGCACACCGCCGTATTTGATGTTATATAAGAACATTGCGAGTTGCTATCTCACTTGGCCCTCGACTCTGTAAAGATTCTATATTTATGAAAGTAAGTTGAATTATTTAACTATAGGCTTATTCGTTGAATATATCTGATTTAACTAACTGTGTAAACGTTTTATGTTTAGTAGACAGTCACCTCTGTACGGCGTATTGACATGGCTGGCAAATTATTCTAATATTGAGATTTAGATTTTGAGTCCGCACCTACCGCAGCAGTCTTTGGAAACGATTTAAATACGAAATCCGATTATTTGAGTCTTATTTCACGGTCAACTACGAATAACATTGCATTTACGAAAAAGCCATTGTCAAGCGTCTGATACCAAATAATTAAACGTCCACGTTCCAGATAAGCAAATATTAATTACAACCAATCACTATAATACATAATTAATAATTAATATTTTATTTAATTTTATTTATTTATTTATTTTATATTGGCGACTGCGTGTAGGACTTGTTATTTTGTCGTTTGTTACATTGTTCTCTTTGATTCATGTGAAAAATCAACTTTCTGGATCTGGACTTGAATATATGAGACATAACAAAAATCTGAAGATATTTTCCAATTCTAAAATTTTGCGGAAGACGCAACGAAGCTTCCAGCAAAATAAGGTAAGACGCAGCATCTTTGTATTGGCAGGCTTGACCAGAAGCATAATTCAGTGTATTAGCTCTTCAGTAGATTCTGTAGTAGTCCTTTCGCGCGTAGCAGTTTTCAATGATAAATTTCATTCCCAGTGCTTTTCCTTAAACAATAACTTCGGCAACAATACCTATACACGAGTGTACAATATGGCCGACTTCTGTACGATACGTTGTAACATGGCCATCAGCCATTAACAATAATCCCATATTCAGTTTACATTTTAAAATTAACAAACAGCCATTGTTGCTACGAGCGATTCATGTTCAACTGCTTTTTATTTTAAAACCAGTGTCAAACTTTATTTTCTCGAAGCATTTCTTGCGTGTGGCATGGTCGTAACTAGAAAACAATACGCAAAGATGGAACAGCAAAGACATACTATTCAGACGCAATCCGACTCGGACGAGAGACAAATGTTTGAAAATGACTTTACGACAGCAACCGGTAGTGACGATTCATCAAATATTGACGCAAGTGGTAACGGAAATTTTGACAATAGGCCGTCCACCACAAAAATTTCAAAGTCTCAGTCAGAGCCCATGTTAATACATGACGTCACGTCTAATGACGCGGCGGGGGCGGATACCTTGCAAACAGTAAACATTGCCAACACGTTACAAATGCTAATGAAACAAAACGCAGAAAATATGGCAACCTTAAAGACACAAAATGAACAGTTAAAGACACAAAATGGACAGTTAAAGACACAAAATGACGAAATTAAATCTGATCTCATAGTAATCAAGACAGGTAATGACACTTCATGTAAACATGTGGAACTTATAGACGCCACACTGACCAAACAGATGACTGAACTCAGTACGAAATTTTCCAAGCTTAATACGATACAAGAAAAGACTACAAATGACGTAGCACTTTTACAGACACAAGTAAAAAACCTTAATGTCACATGTGAAGCTCTTACTGAACAAATTCAAACATATCCTTCAGTACACGACAACCTTGAAAAACGAATTACTGACGTGCAGAATATATTTGACGATGTTGTACAACACCTGACTGACATCTTACAATCTGATGCCACAGCTCATTTTCAAAATATTAATAAAGAATTTCATGATTGGGTAGAGAACAAAGACAAACATTTTGATAGATGCATACGTGAAAATTTACCAACAATTGTGCACGACTCCGTAGCGGAATACATCACTAATAACAATCAGCTGATTAGTGACGCAGTACAATCTGTCACTGCACCCATGAGACAATTCACCGATCAACCACAGTCTGAATGTAACGAAAATATTAGTCAAAATGTACAGTTCAGAAACCAATATACATACGAGTATGACGCACACATACCGCACACGACAAACACACAAGAACAAAACACACCATGACAACAACACAAACCACGACGTGCAAACACAAACACAAGCTATTATCATGGTAAACCACAGCGACATTATCGTAATTACTCGCCATCTGAACAGTAGAGTAATTACAGTGGAACAAATTCATATCATAATGCAAAGGAAGAAGAAAGCTTAATAAAACACAGGAAATTTCAGACTTTTATCCCAGATAAACGAACCATTCATCCGATGATTTTTCTTAAATCTTTTAGTAATGCATTTCCACGCACTTGGAGTGATCGGAAAAAGATTTCATATATTGTCGGTTACATCCAAGGCGATGCAGATGTCTGGGCATACAGTCAAGCTGACGTATGTACCACGTACAGAGAGTTTGAGCGTGCCCTTCTGAACAAATTCTGCTCGCAATCCGTCCAGGAGCGACTCAGAAGACAAATTGTAGAACCTGAAACTTTAAACAGTAAAAATGGTAACTTACGCAGATATTTTGAAAAATACTTGAACATGGGACATTTTTTGGACGAAACAGTCGCAACACGTGATATACTCCGTGGGTTGAAGGCCAAATTGCGTTTCAACATTAAAGAAAAACTCTTACATATTCCGGATGACGATCCAGATTATTTTTTAACAGCTTTAGATTCGGTTGACATGTTACTAGAAGATCAGCGCTTCGCGCGGCAAATAGCAGCCACCAAGGAAGCAGCCACAATGTTTATACTAGTGGTATGCAAAACATGCAGGCTTGCCAACTCAATTCTGGCGCGCCAACAGTTGGATACGCGGTACAGCAAAAACAGCAAACTCACATGCCGTCTCAATACGGAAATCAAAATCAACACGCGTATTCCAATACAAACAATAGTTACAACAGTAATAACAATTCATGCGGCAATCCATACAAAAGGCACCGCGGTAATAACAACAACAACAACGGTAACAACGGATACAAATGTAACAACAAAAACACAAACAGAAATAGAAATAATAATAACTACGAGCCAAGACAGCATCAAGGCTGGACTCGTAGCGATCAATACTTTCATTCAAACACTGCTATACCACAGCAGCCAACAGGACAAAATTGGAGCATACCTTACGACCGACAGGTAAATCATAATGCGCAACAGCAACAACAACTGCAAAAGTTTGGAGATCACAACAGGCAATATCCGAATGTGAATATAATAGAAGTGACACCTGATATACAACCTCAATCTGTGTCAGTACCTAATACAAATGCTAATCCAACAAACTAGAAACAGTCACTTCTATCCCCAGGGTCGTGGCTGAAGGATTCTTAGGGGCCGACTTCAGTGTTAATCAGTTATTTGACACTACCATTGAAGAACAAAATATTGATATGCCTAATAATTGTAAACAAAAACTACCTGTTTTATTTATAAGATACAACCACAATGAGAATATATCAGGTGAACTTTTGCAAGACACTACAGAATGTCGTTCAAACACAAATGAAATTGTTTTAGCGTCTACTACTGGTGTAGCAGGTGGGATTCCAGCTACTATTATCTTAGATACAGGTGCAGCTGTGAGCGTTTTGTCTTTTAATTTCTATAAAAAGATGTGTGAATTGGAGCCTGTGCCTGAGTTTCCTGCCCAAAAGTGTAAAATAACTACTGCTCTAAGTAATAAGTCATGTAGGGTTAAGAAGCAAGTTTTTGTAAACATTAAAATAGGTAATGGGACCGTACAATGTCCATTCCTGGTTGTACAAAACCTTGTGACAAATTGCATATTAGGATTAGATATTATGAGCGAGAAGGACTGCATTATAGACTTCTCTAAAGGTAAATGTATTTTAAATGATAAAGGCAGTGTAATTATTATTTATTAGGACAGGAGAACTCTAAAGCATGACAAACACTTTACAGGGTACAAGGTTCAGTTAGTACTTGACAATGACATTCAAGACATGCAAACACACTCATCTGACACAGAGTTAATGGACTTGAAAACATTGCTTGATCATACGATAAATGAAGCTACAGCTCTCAGTGTACATGAATGTATAAAACTACAGGAAGTGTTATCCAAATATTTACAAGTTTTTACCAAACGATTAGGTGTTATCAACATGTATGTGTACGAGATTGAAGTTAAGCCTCACAACATCTTCTACCACAAGACATATAACGTACCATTATCTCAACGAGCTGCTGTGTGGCAAGAACTAAAACAAATGTTAGACTGGAAGGTCATTGAACCATCCACCTCACCTTACTGTAGTCTTCTACTTGTTGTCAAAAAAACCAAATGGTATTATTAGTCTAGTGTTAGACACACGAGCAATTAATGAAACAATTTTACCGGTTCATACAAAACCCGAAAATTTAGAAGAGCAAAATATTTTTCCAAAATAGATCTCGCTAATTCATTTTGGCAAGTAGGTATCACTCCTGATTCTCGGAAATATACTGCATTTATGTTCGGGGGGCGAACCTATCAGTTTTTTGTTCTACCCTTCGGATTGAATGTCAGTTCTGGGGTATTCATTACAGCCCTGGATACCGTGTTTGGCGATGATTTAGTTGAGACAGTCACACACTATGTAGATGATATACTGATAGCTACACAGTCTTGGAATGAACACGTTGACACACTTCAAAGAATTTTAGAAAAAATTGCACAAGCTGAGTAAGTAGGCTGTTTAGGTTTTTTTATTGGTAACGCCACGTAGCGCTCTGTATGAAAATCACTGGCTGTGCTGAGTGCAGTCTGTGGCTGGTTTGCATTGTTGTTGGCTATTGTAGTGTTGGGCAGCTGGATGATAACAGCGCATAGCGTTGCGCAGTTGGAGATGAGCCGCCAGCAGTGGTGGATGTGGGGAGAGAGATGGCGGAGTTCTGAAATTTGTAAGACTGGATGTCATGAACTGCTATATATATTATGACTATTAAGGTAAATACATTGTTTGTTCTCTATTAAAATCTTTCATTTGCTAACTATGCCTATCAGTAGTTAGTGCCTTCCGTAGTTTGAATCTTTTATTTAGCTGGCAGTAGTGGCGCTCGCTGTATTGCCGTAGTTCGAGTAACGAAGATTCTTGTGAGGTAAGTGATTTGTGAAAGGTATAGGTTGAAGTTAGTCAGGGCCATTCTTTTGTAGGCATTATTGAAAGTCAGATTGCGTTGCGCTAAAAAATATTGTGTGTCAGTTTAAGCTCAGTCCTGTAAAATTTTCCCAAGGGGACGTTTGAGCTGGAGTCACAGCCAATCTTAGAAAATCAAAATTTGGTTGCAGTGAGACAAAATATTTAGGACATACCATTAATTCACAGGGCATACGTCCTGATCCCAGTAAATTAGATGCAATCAGAAACTTTCCTAGCTCTCGAACAAAAAAGCAGTTAAAATCATTCCTTGGGCTATGTTCATTTTTCAGACGTTTTTTACCACAACCACTTTTGAACATTAAACATCTGTTAAATCTACTCAGAAAGAATCAAGTTTGGATCTGGTCGGAACAGTGCCAGAATGACTTTAATACAATTAAACATGCTTTAGTGAATGCAAACATATTGAGCCATCCAGATTTCAATTTAGATTTTTGTATGACTTGTGACGCTTCATGTTCTGGCTTGGACTGTTGCTTATTTCAAGTTGTAAAGAATAAAGAAAAGGAACAGATTATTGGGTTTGCAAGTCGTACTCTAAGTGAATGTGAGCGTACATACTCCACTACTGAGTTAGAAACACTTTCCATAGTCTGGGCATTCAAGAAATTCAATTATTATTTATTTGGCAAACATACAGTAATTTATAGCGATCACCAGGCCCTGACATTTTTGTTAACTTTTAAACTTGTACATTCTACATTATCACGATGGGCAGTTACTCTTCAGAACTACTCTTTTGAAATTAAGTACATAAAAGGTAAGGACAACACCATTGCCGACGCTTTGTCTAGACTTCCACAAGGTATAAATGAAACCAACAGTGACTTAGAAAATATAAATGACTACAGGATTCTCTTAATGCAAGACAAGCAGTATCACCAATATTATATTGATATGTGCAGAAACATGGCTAAATTACAAAAATCTGATCCTCACTGGTATAAGATAATAACATTACTGGTAGAAAAACACAATCATCCTTTGAATAAGTATTACAAGTTACACAATGATGTATTATTTTATCGCCGACATCCAAATGCTACTAACTGGTGTGTATGCATTCCCAAGGAGTCTGAAAGTAATTTGATTTGGCACACACACTTAGTTTGGGGTCATTATGGGACGAAAACGTGTTTGACAAAGCTCAGCACATACTGTTATTTTAGCAATATGAGAAGAAAAATTTACAGGCAACTGAAAATATGTGTCATATGTCAAAAATCAAAACCTCAGAATTTACTCACAAAAACAGATTTACATTCTATTATACCGAGTAAATCCCTGGAAATTCTGTGTACTGACATCAGTGGACCGCATCCAGCAAGCTCTGCAGGCGTCAAATATATCTTAGCTTTTTACGATATATTTTCTAAACATGTAAAACTTTATGCTTAAAAATCCGCCACTGCAAATGGTATAATACGAAGATTCTCAAGTGATTACCTGACGCACGTGGGAAAACCTAAAGCAATTCTGTCAGATAATGCAGCATACTACTCTGGGTACAAATGGAGAAATTTCTTGAGGGACAATAACATTAAAAGTATATTTATTTCAAGGTTTAGTCCACAATGTAATGCGACTGAGAGACTTTTCCGATAACCAAACCGATTCATGAGGACTTATATTTCATCAAAACATACTAATTGGGTGTCCTACCTAAGTCTTTTCGAAGACGTACACAATAACTTAAATATTTACAATACAAATTACACACCTAACGAGATCATGTTCAATTGCAAACAGAACGATCAATGGATAGAACCATTACCTAAGTTGTCAGACAAGGAAATCACACCTGAACAGAAAATATATGAAGTGTTGACTACACTGACACATCACACACAGATACGAAACAAACATCACAAAAACGTAATAAAAATAAAACAAAAATTCAAGACAGGAATGCTTGTACTACTTCGTACTCATCATAAATCTGTAGCACTCAAACGACGCAATGCTAAGTGGCGTCTGCTATATGAAGGACCTTATATTATTGTTAACATACCGCATCCTGGTGCGTATCTGTTACAACATCCTAGAACTAACAAAATTATTGGGCTATACGCACACCGAGAACTTAGAGCATTTCATGCTAAGTAATGTCAAAGTCATATCCATGAAAACATTGCTAAGCAAGTCGCAAAACTCTGTTTGCTACGACATAGATAATACGTAGTATAGAAATTTTCATTTCAGCTGTACCAGTGACGCAGTTTCAATGCCGTGGCGCTACCAAGAAGACCGAATATTAAGATAAAATTTATGATTACGTAGCAGTGAATGATATATTAATTTTTCACGGAACACTTGTGACTGTAGGTACCACTGACTTGGTATGATACCTGACGAACCAACAGACGTCATCTGTGAAGGGACCTTCTATTTCGAGAAATAGATTAGACGCACATCTCTCAGCAAGAAAAGCATCTACCAGTAGCCAAGGCCACACAGACACTATACACAAACGCACAAAACGCGAGGAATCAAACAGTTTTCCGTCTCTTATTATTTTGAATATTTATTGATTAGTGAAAACGCCTGGTCTTGCCTACTGATGTAATGAATGTTGTGTCTAACCTATCTTAATTTCAGATGATATCACAAAAAACATCGATAAAATCCCAGCAAAACCTTTAAAGAGAAAGTAAATATCTGCAATTCATGTAATCAAATGTGACATAATGTAATAATTTATAGCTATGTAATGATGATGTAAACATGTTTATGTGTAACTGTATTATGTTTATGCCAAGAAAATATGTGACGTGTATATGTATGATTACTTATGTTTTTTTTAAAAATGATGTATAATGTAACTGTTACTATGTGAAAATTTGAACGATAACGAGTGCCAAAATGTGAAAAACTTTTAAAAAAATTGCATAGTGAACCACTGTTCACGGACATTAACGTACATTACTAAGTCTGCAACTACGCAGAAACCTATGTGAAAGAAACTGTTAATGACATTCATCATGCATCGTACGATGAAGGATTTCTTTGATAAGTAACTACGAACATTTAGGTGACCTATATTTTAAAAGAAAAACTGAAAATGTGAAGTGCATAATTGGTGCATCGTCTAGTGACATTACTACAGTACCTAACTTCAAGATGTTAACTGGGTTAAATGGTCACAACGTGCCTGTCCAGACAACAACACGTCGAGTGGAAGAATTTTGGTTGGAACTTCAGGGAATGGAATGTTCTCGAAATGTGACAGACACACTTATCTGGTCTGTCCAAGGATCGACGCCAGTTATGTGCCGTCCGAGGTTCTGCAACCAAGCTTCCACGGAATATCGAAAACAAACTGCATATGGACCAATTACTCGACGGGTCACGTCCAATGTGTAATAAACAATGCTTTTTGTCACAACGAACTGCATCACAACGACTATAATGGAAACAGGAAATGGACATGCTTATGTATCAATTACGTTGTTATACAGCGACGTTACTGTGGTCAAAATGCTTTACCACGACGACACTAACCTGTGAAACATTACTGTGCAGCAGATGAATATAAACTGTAATAACAACACGATGTGTATAGGTCAACGCACCTGAAACAAAAAGACATTTTTCTTTGAAGCATTTCAATGCAATACTATGTAACTAAGAATACTCAACAATCTAAAGTTGTACTGATTATAACAAATATCGTAATTTTAAAATTATGTTACCAGTCATAGAATGTACTCTTCATATGTAATCTTGGTGGAATATTTTCTTTGTGCAACCACTAAAAAACGCGCGCGCACAGAACAATATGAACTGTAATACTGTGCCACGTGATCTAAATTTGCGATATAACGGCAGTGCCGGAGTCACATAGACGCTTCTGCGCATGCGCGCACTCTATTTTGCCAACATAAGAACTTTTACGGCGCACGCGCGTCATTCAAATTTTGTATATAATACAGGGCTATTACAAATGATTGAAGCGATTTCATAAATTCACTGTAGCTCCATTCATTGACATATGGTCACAACACACTACAGATACGTAGAAAAACTGATAAAGTTTTGTTCGGCTGAAGCCGCACTTCAGGTTTCTGCCGCCAGAGCGCTCGAGAGCGCAGTGAGACAAAATGGCGAGAGGAGCCGAGAAAGCGTATGTCGTGCTTGAAATGCACTCACATCAGTCAGTCATAACAGTGCAACGACACTTCAGGACGAAGGTCAACAAAGATCCACCAACTGTTAACTCCATTCGGTGATGGTATGCGCAGTTTAAAGCTTCTGGATGCCTCTGTAAGGGGAAATCAACGGGTCGGCCTGCAGTGCGCGAAGAAACGGTTGAACGCGTGCGGGCAAGTTTCAGGCATAGTGATGTGAAAGATTCAGTGTTTAAACCTCCTCTACCAAGAAACGTGCCAGAACTGCGAGCTCGCATCAACAATGCTTTCGAACTCATTGATGAGGACATCCTGCGCCGAGTGTGGGAGGAACTTGATTATCGGCTTGATGTCTGCCGAATCACTAAAGGGGCACATATCGAACATTTGTGAATGCCTAATAAAACTTTTTGAGTTTTTGTATGTGTGTGCAAAGCATTGTGAAAATATCTCAAATAATAAAGTTATTGTAGAGCTGTGAAATCGCTTCAATCTTTTGTAATAACACTGTATACTGTACAATGTATGTCATGTAAATAGTTGTAGATAACTTAGATTTTCTTGTGCCTTTAGGTGAATTGCTCGCCGGCAGGTGTGTCCTTTCGCCTCGCAATTCAGGGGGCAATACAAAGGCACATTTGCATGCCGTGCGTGAGTTTCCTCAGAAACGCGAAATCTTAATTAAATAATTAATCTCTTACAAATAAATAAAGCCTATGGCACAGAACTACAGCGCTATGCCGCTGATAAAACAAAATACAATTATGACACTCTTATGTTTCATTAAGAAGGAGGAGGTCTTGAAGAATAGCTGAGGCTGGAAGCACGTATATTTTATTAACTGGCACACCGCCATATTTGATGTTATATAAGAACATTGCAAGTTGCGATCTCACTTGGCCCTCGACTCTGTAAAGATTCTATATTTATGAAAGTAAGTTGAATTGTTTAACTATAGGCTTATTCATTGAATATATCTGATTTAACTAACTGTGTAAACGTTTTATGTTTAGTAGACAGTCACCTCTGTACGGCGTATTGACATGGCTGGCAAATTATTCTAATATTGAGATTTAGATTTTGAGTCCGCACCTACCGCAGCAGTCTTTGGAAACGATTTAAATACGAAGTCCGATTATTTGAGTCTTATTTCACGGTCAACTACGAATAACGTTGCATTTACGTAAAAGCCATTGTCAAGCGTCTGATACAAAATAATTAAACGTCCACGTTCCAGATAAGCAAGTATTAATTACAACCAATCACTATAATACATAATTAATAATTAATACTTTATTTTATTTTATTTATTTATTTATTTTATACTCCTAGCAGTCAACTTATTGCACCGCTGCTATAGCTAGTCACTTGGGCGCTCATAACGGACTAATTTATGTACATTACCAATTAATATGGAACAGATATATGTGTGGTCCGAGGTACTATCCCAAAATGTCAGTACTGACGTTCACTACTGTAGTGGGCAGTTACGTCACTCATAGACGATAAAATGAGTGAAGGCGGCGACTTTAAGACTTTCAGAAGCACATTAATTATGTCCAGATGCCGTGAGGCACTCTCATAACTTATAAACGCAAAAGAAGACGGTTGCTGTAGTTAAGAGTTCGTCCGGGAAACTGAGTCGTAAAGCGATAATAGGCATCACTGGCGACCATTGGAGAATATATATTGATTAAAAATCAGATACATAACAAACTGGGATCTGAATTCACTTGAAAGCGATGCGTCTAGTATTTGAAGATCTGCACTCGGCGAAGGTGGTCACATCTGAACAGCTGCAGATAAAGCAAACTTTTCTACCAGTACGGGCTATAAGTGTAGGAAACGTGGTAAGATTTACCCGTTTTTGTATTTTTATCATAGACATATCATACGATGGTTTATGCAAGGATGGGTATAAGATAGCTGGCTAAGTGTGCACCTACCTGAAAAGTATGTTCGCTTCAGGCCACAAGTGGCCCATAGGGACCATCCGGCCGCCTTGTCATCCTCAGCTGAGGATGCAGATAGGAGGGGCGTGTGGCCAGCACACCGCTCTCCCGGTCGTTATGATGGGTTTCTTTGATCGGAGCCGTTACTATTCGTTCGAGTAGCTCCTCAATTGGCATCACGAGGCTGAGTGCACCTCAAAAAATAGCAGCAGTGCATGGCGGCCCGGATGGTCACCCATCCAAGTGCCGGTCACACCTGACAACGCCTAACTTTGGTGATTTGACGGGAACCGGTGTAACCCCTGCGACACGGCCGTTGGCGCACCTGCCTGAAACTGAAAAAAAATTGTTAGAAATTACTTTCATCGTCATACGCTTAAGCCTGCTCACTTGCAAAGACTAAGTTCATGTTTCTCACAAGGGAACCTCCCCATCGCACCCGCCTCAGATTTAGTTATAAGTTGGCACAGTGGATAGGCCTTGAGAAACTGAACCCAGATCAATCGAGAAAACAGGAAGAAGTTGTGTGGAACTATGAAAAAAAGCAAAATATAAAAACTGAGTAGTCCATGTGAAAGATAGGCAACATCAAGTACTACGTGAGCTCAGGAGCGCCGGGGTCCCGTGGTTAGCGTGAGCACTTGCGGAACGAGAGGTCCTTGGTTCAACTCTACCCTGGAGTCAAAAGTTTAATTTTTCGTTTTCACACAATTATCAAAGTTCAGGCACACACACATAATCAACTTCGATCTCCAAAATTCCAGGACATATTCAGATTTGCTTGGATATATGCACGATTTGACGGTCTATACAGGGAAAAATTTGAAAACGTTAAAACATATGTTTTGACAGAGCACAGGGAAAACTGTGCGACTGTGAAACTGTTGCATTCATTTGTTGCAGTTTATGTGACAAACACTTATGTTTCCATCACTTTTTTGGGAGTGATTATCATGTGCACAAGAAAACCTAAATCGGGAAAGGTAGAAGAATCTTTTTACCCATTCGCCAAGTGCACAAGTTAGGTGGGTCGACAACATATTCCTGTCATGTGGAGCACATGCCGTCACTAGTGTCGTATAGAATATATCAGACGTGTTTTCCTGTGGAGGAATCGGTTGACCTATGACCTTGCGATCAAATGTTTTCGGTTCCCGTTGGAGAGGCACGTCCTTTCGTCTACTAATCTCACGGTTTTGCGGTGCGGTCGCAAAACACAGACACTAAACTTATTACAGTGAACAGACACGTCAATGAATGAACGGACAGATCATAACTATGCGAAAATAAAGAAATTAAAAATTTCACTTCAGGGAATACTTGAACCAAAGACCTCTCGTTCCACAAGTGCTCACCCTAACCACAGCACTCCGGAGCTGACAATACCCTTGATGTTGCCTATGCTGCGCATGGACTACTCAGTTTGTATATTTTGCTTCTTTTTTCATAGTTCCACACAACTTCCTGTTTTCTCGATTGATCTGTGTTCAGTTTTTCAAGGCCTATCCACTGTGCCAACTTATAACTAAATCTGAGGGGGGTGCGATGGGGAAGTTCCCTTATCAGCACTACCCGAAAACTTTATTTTTTCAATTTAATTTGCTTTATGTAGCAACATATTCCGTGGATCATTAGTTCGATGTGTTACCGTCATACAGAACGAAGCAATTTACAAGCTGCTTCACAAAATACTTCTTTAAATACAGCCTCATGTTGACTGTTCATTGACTAATACGCAAATGGTAGTAGATTATGTAGCTTAATTACGGAAGAAAATGTAACTTTTTTGCACCATGTAAGGAGAAAATCTTTGACTAAAAGTAATACCAGCTTCGGAAAAATGTTTTTACAGTTTATTCAACGACATGCGACCGATTGGTAACACGCATATCGCGTAAAGATGCTTGAGTTTTATTGACGTCGCAGGCTCTCACTGACAATTAAACTGTAGTTTTATTCACGCAAACGTTTTCGACTGCATTACGAGTCATGCTCAGGAGCATTAGTCGAGGACAACACGGCCACATAATTAAATGTAAGTTCGAATACCATTTGTCGTTGTGGAATTAAACTGGGTCAACCATTAATCCTGCTGGCAACTAATTTTACTGAACGACAGTTTTCAACGAATATTCTTCTAAAGGGAGTTCTTTTGCAGCGTAATGTTTCACTAAACATAAAAAACATCTTACTTGCATCGTATTCTCTACAATGGCTTTTTTTGGAAATGTGTGATTCACGCTGCATATTTCAGTGACCATAACTTTCGGCAATTTTGTATTTAAGAGAAATCCAATTGACTTGAGAACGTTTCAGTGAGTGGTTAAAATAAATTTTCTACTAACCGCCAAATACGCTAAATGGATAGCGCTATTACACCTTTGATTATTTAAAATGCAGGAGATTATCATGTCTACAGCTGCATTATGTCAGCAGATGTCAGAATCACTTTAAGCAGATTTTGAGTAAATAGAACTGAAGCATGTCTGTTTATTAATACGAATGGTCGTCTTTAACACATAATAGACAGATCAAGTACACGTTTGCTCTTTCTGCGACAGCGAAGAAAGAATATTAGATTTTCCACATCTTGTTGACGTGTTCATGACGAAGCAAAGACACAGATTCGATAGTGATGCAGAAAAAAATCACCTTGGAGCTTTCCCAAGTTATCATTAAGGGTTTAGCTTCAACTGCTTTTGGGAATACGTATACAATCTTAAAGTAAATGCCCGAATGGGTATTTGAACTGACTCATCTGGAAAACTAGTCAGTTGTTCTGACATCTTTACATCTGCTGGTATTGTAGATCTCGTATGTGTCTGTAGAATTCCGGGTAGCTGAGCTTTTTGAGAATTTTTTGTACTTTAAATGGATATGGTAAGCTGCTCAGTGCGCTACTGGCTGCTGGCTTTCATGTAGATACGTTGCAGAAAGGAAAACGTACGAGTTTAATATTAGTAAATAAGTATTAGTAAATTTATCGAAAGCGTTTTACTAAGTTAACTGCAATTCTCTTTGAAATTATGATGGCTGCAGGTACGAAATGCAGGAGGCAGAAGATTAACTGCACCGGGACAGCTAGTTGACACTAGAGAGGATGGGTGGATGGAATTGTAGCCTATTGCTGATGTTACTTGACCTGTGCATTGAACAAGTTGTGAAAGAAACCAAGGAGAAGTTGGGAAAGGGAATTATGGCTCACGGAGAAAAATGAAAACTTTGAGGTTTCCTGACCACATTGTCTTTCTGACACAGACGACGAAGGCATTAGAAGATCAGTTGAACGGAATGCGCAGTGTCTTGAATGACAGTAATAAGACGAACATCAACAAAAGTAGAACGAGGTTCATGGAATCTTATTCAGTTAAATAAAGCAATACTTGCGGAAATAGATTAGGAAATGTGATAGTGAGGGTAGTAGATGAGTGGCGTTACTTGTGGAGCAAAATAGACGACGTTCACCGAAGCAGAGAGGATGCATAAGGCAGACGGACAATAATAATAAGAAGATTCTTGGAAAAAATAAATATGTTACATGAATATAATTTCAGTGATAGAAAGTTTCTGTCTGAAGGTATTTGTCTGGGACGCAGCCTTATGCAGCAATGAGATGTGGACTGTAAACTGTTCAGACAAGAAGAGAACAGAAACTTGTTGCAATAGGAGAATCCTGAAGATTAGACGGGTAATGTAATGGAATGTAACACAAAATTTGGGAGACAATAAGTTTAATTCTGGGTGACGCGGTTAGACTAAAAAATGGTGTGTGTACTGGCTTGGAAATGTGAAATAGTGGCCAGGAATGTACATACAGGCAAACGATTTGAAGAGCCAGAATAGCTCTTCGTAGGTGGCGGAGCGGAATACCAGGCAGAGGGAGCTGGCGATGGGCTGCCTTGGGGAAGAACCGTTAACCGCCGTGGGGTGTGAGACAGTGGTTCAACTGGCGTTGCGCCTGAAAAATACCCGAGTCCACCAGATTCTGAGTCAATGAGCCACAGTCTTGTATGTAAATTGTGTATACAGATGGGCAAAGAGACTTGGTCTCTACTGGCACGTTACACATTGCATTAAAAGCGAAAGTAACGTGGACGGTGGTACTGGCTTCTGAAAGGCACTTGTTCGTGGTGATTTGCGGCCAGCAGATGCAGACTTCCTTAACACACGTCCGACAGCCACAAGATACATTAGATATTTCCCAAAATTGGTAGGATGTTTTGCACCACTCTCCTTTGCTCCATCAGCACTGGTTTTCCAACGAAGAAACAATTCGTGGCCCAGAGTTTAGGATAAATAATAATAAGTCAAGAGAAGCATAGTGGTTTAGCAAGGTAAATCGAGGATACTTGTAGATTCCTTGCGTGAGCATTAATAAAAAAACACCTTTGTTTATTCTTGTATGGGAACGCAGGAGCGACATTGGCGTTTTACTACACCCTGCCGATGTTGTTTTACATGCAGTAGGCGATGTGGGAGACGCATAAGTTATGCGACAGGTTACAGAAGTGAAGGTACAGGTGAGTGACAATAGGCCCGGATATAGGGAGGGGGGGCACAAACCGGTGTATCTGCCCCGGACGGCAATTTCAGGGGGCACCGACTTATTCTTGAAAAAATAAAAAATAAAAGCCTTTTTACTCAAAGCGCCTAGCATCCAGCGCAAGTTGGTCTATCGATTATTCATATAATATTGAAAAGCATCTCAGTTGCTCTTCGAACATTTTTCAACACATTCTAAGTTGATTTCTTAACAAATCGTAAGTTGATTTTTGAATGCGTCCATAGCGTACTTAATGTCTCTGCCAGGGGAATCGCCGTCGCATCTAGAAATAAAAAACTTTCCCGCAAGCAAAAGGAGACGGGGCTATATGAGGTGAACCGAATATACTCAGCAGATGAACGCCAATCGCTGTTTGTTTATGTGGTTCATTAGGTGAGCGAATGATCAGCATTGTCATAATTACTAGCGAAATCCATCGATTAAGACTACCAGAGTGGAAACAAACGACTAAGAGGAATAACAGGTAAGAAAGATTACATATTATCTTCTCTGTGTATCCAAGAAAATGAAGTTTTGACAGAAATTTTTTCCCGGGACCCTACTAATGGTCAGTTGTACAGTCCCCAGTTAGGAGCCTCATTAGTTCTATTCTCGTAATAGCGCGAAAAACGCATGGCCGGAGAATAAACGTGGGATAACTGAACTAGTGATTCTGGCAGGATTAGGGAAGTTAATCGGAGAATAAGTTTAGACACACTACGTTTACATACGACACATCTTCCGAAAGACGAAAGCGCCGAGTTTCACAAACCGGTTTTCGCTGTCGTGTTTACACATCAAGGTCTGAATTGGATTTGCTAGCCCATTTAAATATAGCGCCTGAAAACCAGCTGTTATGGTTTCTAATTTATTCAGACGATTGCTTTAATTAAGCGAGGTGTAAACAGATTCAGTCTAATATTTCAAGTTATCCTTCACTGTGCAAAAATCTAAATCGTCCATATTAGCCGAAAATTTTTATAAACACGACGGTGCCTGACACTACAAGCACATTTCAAAACCTGCTGCGTTTACATGGGTGCGAAAATCGATTGCGGAACTGGAAAACTGGCAATTATAGGAGAATTTCCAGAATCTGTTTTGAGATTTTTATATGCACAATGAAAAACGGTTTACAAAATTCGGTTTTGAGAACCTCATGTAAAAGTGGTGTGAATGGGAGGAATAGTTACATAACTAGTGATGACAAGATTGTTTGCTAGAGCGAGTAAGGAGAAGAAACCGGGACGTCACACAAATTATATGGAAGAATATGATGATTCCAAATTTATATAAATATTTCCTAGTACTACTTTTCGATATCATCCTTGAGAAACTGGAGCGTGTGAATGAAATGTGAAACTATTTACTAACATAAAACCTTTTGCTTGTAGTAGGCCTCATAGGCATTCGATACTGGTACTTCGTGAATTATACCCTGTCGTGTGATTTATGTAAATGAGGTACATAATAATGACCATTTGCGCCAAAACAGACTCGCTTTTTTGGCGCATGTTACAGCTGCTGCAATATTAGAAAGATCTATATCGTTTTATCTTGCAGACAGTGATAATATAGACGTAATTAAATCAAAAAACTACACCAGTCTTGGGCACTATTCGTGATAACAACTTTTTCAGCATTTGACAACGACATTTTGATATTTCATGTAGCAAAACGACTGACGAACTTTGATGAACTAATATATTCTTTCGTAAAAAGGAAAGCACACCCTGTAGACGTGTAGCAAGATCAGAGAGAAAATGATTGCTGAGACTAAATGTGTACAGTCTTTCTTGTCTCTTGTCTATACTGGTTTAGTTTCCTATACTTTATTATATAGCGCACAAAAGAGAAAGTTAGTAGATAACAGAGAATGAAGAATGCAAATTTTCTGAAGAGTTCTCATTCGCCCGGTCATCCCGGTCAAAAATAATGCCACCTAATATTAATTGTGATTGCTTTCAAGGGGGGCGGAGGTGTAACATTTCAAACCGACCTGCGACCGACTGGGAGCAGGAGAGGCTCCACAGGACATTTTAACTTCCACTGTCCTGAATATAGGCTTGATGGCTTCCACTACAAAACATATACGTCTGAATTCCACAGAGAGAAATACAGTGACGTGCGATAGAAGAATCTTCTGTGAAGAGGGTTGGAACTGTGCTTTGGCATACCTAAGATCAGATAACATTCTTACATTTCTTCGAATATATATATTTTTTTATATCAAACTGTTTGAAAATATGCGTGCTACAAAATGAACATGTTTTGAAAACCTGATTTTTTAAAAAAATATTTACGTCCTATCTCAAACGCTAGAGGCGCGGAGGGGCGGTGTGGGGAGGGAGGGGGTGTTAATGGGGGAGCGTGGTAAGAGGGTGGGTGGCGCCGATATCAAGGTTTTGAAATATAAACCAGATCACGGTCCACTGGTTTCCACAGGTCGCGGAATCCACTTGCGCAAGCACAGTACGAGCAGTACTGAACTTGTACCGTCGCAGTAGATTGAATAACTATTGCGAAAATGTTGTTTTTGTTGTTTCCAGACTGAAGATTGGTTTTATGCAGCTTTCCAAGGCACTGTGTCCTGTCCAGACCTCTTTATTTTCGTTTAACAACTGCAGCCTACATTCGTTAGAACTCGCTTTCTGTATTGAAGCCTTTGCCTCCCACTAGAACTTTACCGCCACCTCACACGCACTTCCTTCCATTATCAAACTGACAATGCTTAGATGCCTCAAGATGCGACCTATTAAATGATCACTTTTTAGTCAAGTTGTACCACAAATTTGCTTTCCTCTTCAAATAGATTCAGTATCGTCACATTATGTTACTTATAATCCGTCGTGATTGCAATTTTTTTTTATTCATATGACCGGGTTCGGTTCATTCAGAACCATCTTCAGATCTGTAACGATAATGATACTAATTTACTGATTAGATAGGATGAAAAAGATTTGCTTTCGTGAAACAGTAAATTAGTATCATTATCGGTACAGATCTGAAGATGGTTCTGAATGAACCGAAACCGGTCATATGAATTAAAAAAAAAAAAATTTGCAATCAAGACGGATTATAAGTAGCATTATGCAATCACTGATTGCTGCTATTCCATCAGACATTATGTCTGTTTTTGCAAACCGTCACATTACTTATTAGATGTACCCATCTAATCTTTAGCATCTTTACCATTCTTCAGTAGTACCACATTCCAAAGCTTCTAGTCTAGTCTTGTCTAAACTGTTTACTGTCGACGTTTCACTTCTGCATTCCTGTATACTCTATCTTCAGAAAAGACTAACACTTAAAATCAGATCTGAGATTAACAAATTTCCATTCATTAAAATCGTTATCTTGCCTTTCTCAGTCTGCATATCATATCCCTCTATTATGGCCATCGTCAGTTTATTTGCTTCTCAAATAGCAAAATTCATCTGATATTTTTAGTCTCTCATTTTCTAATTTGAATGTCGCCATCACCTGATTTTACGAACTATATTCTATTATACTTGTACTTTTTAGATGTTCATCTGACAATTTCTTTCCAAGACGCTATCAATTCTTTTCAACTGTTCTTCCGAGTCTACAGACTGAATAAGATAGTTTCTATACAAGTTACAGATATCTTTTCGCTCCCTGTATTTTATCCCCTCTTCTTTCAGAATTTCAGAGTGTATTTCAGATAAACGCAAGTTTTGTTTGTCTATCTTCTAAGGTAAGTCGTAGAACCAGGAGCGCCATAAAGACCTAAAGTGTCCTACATCGATCTGGTACCCAAACTGAACTTACCCAAAGTCTGTTTCTACCAGTTTTGCCACTCTTCTGTAAACAATCAGTGTCACTTATAAGGAGGTAATGACTCAAACTGGGAAGAAACAAAATTTGTGGCACAACGTCACTAAAAGAAGGGATCAGTTTATAGGACACATGTTGTTATGGAGGGATGGGTGTGCTTGAGTGCGCTTACGCGCACGAGCACATGTGAGTGTGTGTGTGTGTGTGTGTGTGTGTGTGTGTGTGTGTGTGTGTGTGTGTGTGTAGGAAGGGGGTGGGGAGGGGGGGGGGGGAATTGTAGAAGGAAGCAAATGCTAGAGTACAGTAAGTAGGTTGAGATGTATGTAACCCTGGTCACTACTGGCCATTAAAATTGCTACACCAAGAACAAATGCAAATGATAAACTAGTATTCATTGGACAAATATATTATACTAGCACTGATATGTGATTGCATTTTCACGCAATTTGGGTACATAGATCCTGAGAAATCAGTACCCAGAACAACCACCTCTGGCCCTAATAACGGCCGTGATAGGCCTGAGCATTGAGTCAAACACAGCTTGGATGGGGTGTACAGGTACAGCTGCCCATGCAGCTTCAACACGATGCCATAGTTCATCAAGAGTGGTGACTGGCGTATTGTGACGAGCCAGTTGCTCGGCCAGCATTGACCAGACGTTTTCAATTGGTGAGAAATCTGAAGAATGTGCTGGCCAGGGCAGCAGTCGAACATTTTCTGTATCCAGAAAGGCCCGTACAGGACCTGCAACATGCGGTCGTGCATTATCCTGCTGAAATGTAGGGTTTCAAAGGGATCGAATGAAGGGTAGAGCCACGGGTCGTAACACATCTGAAATATAACGTCCTCTGTTCCAAGTGCCGTCAATGAGAACAAGAGCTGACCCAGATGGCACCCCATACCATCACGCCGGGTGATACGCCAGTATGTCGATGACGAATGCACGCTTCCAATGTGCGTTCACCGCGATGTCGCGAAACACGGATGCGACCATCGAGATGCTGTAAAGAGAACCTGGATTTATCCGAAAAATGACGTTTTGCCATTCGTGCACGCAGGTTCGTCGTTGGGTACACCATCGCAGGCGCTCCTGTCTGTTATGACACGTCAAGGGTAACCGCAGCCATGGTCTCCGTGCAGATAGTCCATGCTGCTGCAAACGTCGTCGAACTGTTCGTGCAGATGGTTGGTGTCTTGCAAACGTCGCCATCTGTTGACTCAGGGATCGAGACGTGGCTGCACGATCCGTTACAGCCATGTGGATAAGATGCCTGTCATCTCGACTGGTAGTGATACGAGGCCGTTGGGATCCAGCACGGCGTTCCGTATTACCCTCCTGAATTCACCGATTCCATATTCTGCTAACAGTCATTGGATCTCGACCAACGCGAGCAGCAATGTCGCGATACGATAAACCGCAATCAAAAATGGCTCTGAGCACTATGGGACTTAACATCTGAGGTCATCAGTCCCCTAGAACTTAGAACTACTTAAACCTAACTAACCTAAGGACATCACACACATCCATGCCCGAGGCAGGATTCGAACCTGCGACCGTAGCAGCAGAGCGGTTCCGGACTGAAGCGCCTAGAACCGCTCGGCTACAACGGCCGGCTAAACCGCAATCGCGATACGCTACAATCCGACCTTTATCAAAGTGGGAAAAGTGATGGTACTCATTTCTTTCCTTACACGAGGCATCACAACAACGTTTCACCAGGCAACGCTGGTCAACTGCTGTTTGTATATGAGCAATCGGTTGGAAACTTTCCTCATGTCAGCACGTTGTAGGTGTTGCCACCGGCGCCAACCTTGTGTGAATGCTCTTAAAAGCTAATCGTTTGCATATCAGAGCGTCTTCTTCCTGTCGGTTAAATTTCGCGCCCGTAGCACGTTATCTTCGTGGTGTAGCAATTTTAATGGCCGGTAGTGTATGTTGAGTAGCTGGGCGGAGGAGAAGGGGACTGCACAGGACGCAATATGGAAAGCTGCCTCACACCATTGTATGGTGTATGTTCTGAACACTACAGCATCAACAGTATTTACTGTCACACAGAATTACCTACTGTGAAATGTGCTTTCCTATATTTTGGTTTGTGATTTGGTGACTGTTTGTGCCAGTGTGCCCCAGTTGACGAGGTGCTTGCTGCCTCCCCAGGATGGAGCCCGCTGCTGACCTAGCTGAGGAGCTGCAGCTGCTGCGGTGTCTGCTGCACTGGTCCGGCACGATGCGGGACCCGAGGGCTGGACCCTGGGCAGGGCGGGCCTACTACCTGCTGAACGCGATCGCACTGGCGGCCATTGTGCTCTTCCTGTGCGGGCAGGGGGCCGCCATCTTGAGGGAAGGTACGCGTGACCTGGACCGCTTCATGCTCATGGTCTCCATCTTCAACTCTGTCACCATCTGGTTCCTTCGCATGTGCCACATAGCCATCCACGAGCACCAATTCCACTACCTCTCGTTGCAGGTGAGTGTCGAATTTAGAAGAAAGACCGGGCACATGGCTAGAGATCTTAGCAGATAAATTCTACATATACGGTAATTACTCCATAATTCAAATCAAGAACAGCTGCCAACATAAATCATTTGGAAGTAGATAAGGATTAGCAGAGCAGTCTAAGGCGTTGCAGTTATGGACTGCGCGGCTGGTCCTGGCGGAGGTTCGAGTCCTCCCTCGGGCATGGGTGTGTGTGTTTGTCCTTAGGATAATTTAGGTTAAGTAGTGTGTAAGCTTAGGCACTGCTGACCATATGATTTTACACACATTTAAAGCAGATAACCTGAGTCTAGTGATGCTGCTTATGTCATATACCATAGGCCAGTGTTTTGGTCAAAGTAGTAAACCAACTGCGTTGCTTTGGAACTATGTCGATGAAATAGCTCCATATTTAGTAATTACATACAACCGCTCACCATACGAAAGATCTGAATCTGGAAAGTGCACAGGTCACACTAATAAGCAAGAAGGAAATACGACACCTCCGGCAGCCGGCAGCTGGCTGACAGTGACAATGGTGGGGAGTATACTTCCCATTTGCTGGGAGATCTTTGTTCGTGTAGAAATTGTAAGTAGGTTGTTTAGGTTTTTATGTTGGTAACGCCACGTAGCGCTCTTATGTAAGTAGGCTGCTTACGTTTTTATGTTGGTAACGCCACGTAGCGCTCTGTATGAAAATCACTGACTGTGCTGTGTGCAATCTGTGACTGGTTGGCATTGTTGGAATATACGCTATTGCAGTGTTGGGCAGTTGTATGTGAACAGCGTGTAGCGTTGTGCAGTTGGAGGTGAGCCGCCAACAATGGTGGATGTGGGGAGAGAGATGGCAGAATTTTGAGAGCAGACGATCTGGACGTGTGTCCATCAGAAAGAGTAAATTTGTAATAGTGGATATCATGAACTGATATATATATGATGGCTTTTGAACATTATTAAGGTAAATACATTGCTTGTTCTCTATCAAAATTTTTCATTTGCTAACTATCCCTATCAGTAGTTAGTGCCCAACAATACAATAGCGAATATTCCAACAATGCCAATGAGCCACAGACTGCACACAGCACAGTCAGTGATTTTTCATATAGAGCGCTACGTGGCGTTACCAACATAAAAACCTAAATAGTCTACTTACAAACTCTTTCACAAATCTTTGATAAACGAAGCAATACAGTGTATTGAGTGAAACAGTTTCAAGCAAAATGGGGTGATACAAGTACTCTATTCGCCTAAGAATATTGATGAAAGATTCATAAGTGCATGCAGAATTAGCAAGAACAGTAGGAGATTATTTAGAGGGCAGTTTCGTGACGCTCAGGGTCCTAATCGGAGATCGATCAATCGATTCATAAATAAATTTTGTGAAACAGGATGTGTTCTGGTCAGGAAACATTGACAACAAACAACTATGTACCTAGCTCAAGGAATAAACTCTGGACATCTTTGGACATGCTCTGGAAAGGTCTTATAGAACATCACTTCAACATCTTTCTCGACAAATGGTGATTTTCTGTGGCTCTATTCAAATGACTACGAAGTTACTAAAGTTACAGCCCTATAAAATAGCTGTGTGCAAGAACTTAAACCGGGTGCATGGCAGAAAAATTTACCGTAATTTAACTTTCTTTTCAGAAGAACCTTAGTTCCACCCCACTGGGTATGTTAATTAAAAAATGACCGTTGTTGCACTTCGATAAGCCTACCGTAAAACACGGAGAACCACTGATGTAGTAGAGTGGTGCACTATTAGCGGTGAGAGAATAATAGGCTCCATTTGTTTCAAGGAGTATGCGAAAACAATTGTGGCCTTTTTTTTGGACAGTTAACTGAGAGAGTACGTGCTTTCCCGACTTTTCAACTGGGCTCTGTCACTGCAAATGCAGCCAACATCTCATTGCAGGAAACTTATGACCGTTTCAGAATAGAGTTACTGTATCATTACCAACATACCGACCCCTCGCTCCCACCGATTGGGCACCAGTGTTTAAAAGAGATGGTATAAAATTAAATTCAGACACTTTAGATGAACTTCAAACTAACATTCGTCTTTTCTCTTAGGGAACTACAAAGTACAATGAGCAATTTCTTTCGTAAGTGGAACGAGGGGATGCAGTTCCAACGTCAGCTTGTTTAATATGTCGCAGCAACTTACTTTTCTTTTTAAGTGTTAATGTCTTGAACGTTAGAAATAATTTATAGGCCGATTGGTACTGTATTTACTGCGAACCTTTTGTCACCCACACCGCCGACGGCACAGCAGCTGCCGCACGCCGAGTAAGCGATTGCGTTGACGATTGAGCACCAAGTAGAAGTAATCCATTGAACTATAGAACAATATGTGTTACGTCGACTTTAGTAGCACTTCTAAAGATATACTGTGTTCCAGAAGTACAAAATAATTCGAAGAAAACGACCTATTGACACATAAACGGCACGGATCCGGAAATAAATCGTTATTGTGAAACGCAACTGATTATTCAAACGAAGTAATGAGAACTATCGAGAGGAGATCTCAAGTTGTTTTCATATTTTTACATGTTCAGAAGTCTTTTGACACACGAGAGGCTTGTAATCAAATTGCATGCCTGTGTAGTACAGCATCAGCTGTGCGACTGGATTTGTAATATCCTGACAGAAAGATCACAGTTCACACTAAGTGATGAGAAGTCATCTAGTAAACCTAAACGATATCTAAAGCTTCTCAAATAAGCATTAGAGGCTGTTCTTAATCTGCGTTTACGATCTAGGAGACAACAAGCGAAGTCTTTTACGTTGTTTGCAGTTGTGTCGTATAGTAAAGTCATCAGAAGGTCGAAAACACTTGAAAAACGATGTAATGCTCGATGCGAAAACTGGAAATTGAGCCTAAACAATAAAAATTGGGAGCTTCTCCATGGGAGTTACAAAAGAAGAAAAATTTAGTTACGCGATAAATAACAGTAATTTAAAGGTTTTCGATTCTACCAAACTCCAAGGCATTACGTCAACATCTACAGGACTACTTTGCAACTCCCACTTAATTGCTCGACAGGATGTTCATTTAACCACTTTCAGACTATTTCTCTACCGTTCAAATCTCTAGCAGCATGTAGGAAGAACGAGCGCTTAAATCTTTTCTCACGAACTCAAACTTTATTGGGATGATAATTTCTCCCTCTGCAGGTGGGAACCATCAAAACGTTTTCGTCTTCGGAGAAGAAAGCTTTTTATTGAAAATTCGTGAGAACATCCTGCTGAAGCGAGAAACGCCTTTTGTTTTACTCATTTGTTTTAATGATTGCCACCCCAGCCCATAAATCACAACCGTGACATTTCCTCCCTTTCCTGCGATAGAATACACGAGCTACACTTCATTGAATTTTTTCGATGTCCGTCCCTTAATCCCTTCTGGTAAGGATTCCGCACTATGCAGTAACACTCCAAAGAGGACGCACAAGCAAAATATGGGTCATCAGTTTAGTAGAACTGTTGCTTCCTCTGTTTGGCCAATAAAACACAGTCTTTCCTTCGCCGTCCCAACAAAATTATAATATCGTTACATTTTAAGTTGTTCGTAATTGTAATCCCAATGTATTTTATTTGAACTGGAATCCTTTAAATTTCTGTCATTTATCGTGTACGTGAAATATAGCGGATTCACTTAGTATTCATGCGGATGAATTAATTTTTTTTATTGTTTAGATTTAACTGACATTTTTCGCTAGCAGCAGGGCTGCGTCGATTTTTGTGCATTGATTTATGACTTTTCAAACTGTCATACCCCTCATCCTCTTTGATTTCTGACCCTCCTCCCCTTCATCTCTCTCTCTCTATTACTTTAATCAATCGACTTACGTATAAATAGCAAGTCGAGATAATTTATTACATAAATGGTCAAAATGGCTCTGAGCGCTAGGGGACTTAACTTCTGAGGTCATCAGTACCCTAAAACTTAGAACTACTTAAACCTAACTACCCTAAGAACACCACACACCTCCATGCCCGAGGCAGGATTCGAACCTGCGACCGCAGCGGTCTCGCGGCTCCAGACTGTAGCGCCACTCTGGCCGGCCATTTATTATATGTTGCAACAAACTCCTCACCCTCTCCCTTGCTGACAGCTGAATTAATTAGGGCAACCTAAGAAGAGTTCATGTTTTCTAGACGACCCATATCGGCAGCAGACCTGTCTTAATTAATTGATTACCAATATCCTATCCAACCGGAGGACTCTAGTTCCTCTCAACATTCCACAAGGTCCAGTGACCTTCAAGGTGCCGGCAGAGATGGCCTCCAGATGGCAGCTGGTCAAGAGATGGCAGAAATACGATATCATAATCCGAAATTGCTGTACTAACCCACTTACCCTTGATGGTTCTAAACAATTACATTCCTCTCCCTCTCTCCTGAAGTTCAAGGTCAAGAGGATACTGGTCCTGCTACACAACTGCGCCTGAGGCAATGATACAATATGGAGAGGACATATAGCCCAGTTGTGGGGTGTCGACTCCAGTAACAGACTGGTAGTTAGCGGATAAATCCCACCTTTATGTTTGAGAAACATTTTTGAAGAAGTACACTCTGCTGCTTAACAATTAATCTGTGGGGATACAGGTTTCCACTTAGTACACCAATACTAAGTAATAGTTACGCTGCAGAGGTGTTGGCTTCATTTTTTAAACAAAGAAGAAGCAGGAACTTTTTTACTTACATCGATACATAGCCTACAGGGACTATGATGAGCTCAGTCAGATGTGCTTTGCGCAAGACCAGCGTTCATCAGGACAAGGAGAGGTGTTAATCTAGGACGACCAGACATCCTGTTTTTAACGCGAGTGTCCTTTTTTTCGTAATGTGTCCTGTTGTCTCCACAGGTCTTTAAGGCCGCCAAATGGGTTTTTATTTGTTTTTACGTCACTCTTGTCTCATACGTTTTTCATAATTTCTTACTGAGATCCAGGCGCAAATCGACTATTCAAGGAAACGCAGCCACTGGCTGTCCTTGAGCGGTTAAGTGAGTGGAGAGAGAAAGTAAACGTTGATAGTATAGGTACGGAGAGAAGACTTTTACACTATCTTGCACAGTGCTGACAACTGTGGCGTGAGCTTCGCATTGATCATTCTTGTGATAGAAATGATTCGTGGCAATAACATAGTTTTGTGAAAGCTGATTATAGGGACGTTAATGTTCAAATGTCGTGGCTATGTGTTGTAATGAATATGAATTAAGAATTTATCTGTGAATATGCATATGAATATAATTAGCTACACACTACTACATCTAACAGACTGACTTCTGCGTTTCCTTGAATATTCTAGTTGCGCCTGGATCTCAGTAAAAAGTATGAAAAAGTAGTACGTGCAAGTGGCTCGGTCTTCTGATTTCTACTCTAAAGTACCAATAACAAGCAGAGAACAGCTTTGAACAATGGGGGCAAGTTGATTTTGGTACAGTGCAATCTATTGTTTGTTGTTCGCTTTGTTCGAAGCACACGTGCGTCTGAACATGAGGAAAAGAAAATGTACTTTTTCCGAAACTCTTGAAGGAGAGTTTTTTCCTCGAAACAAAACACAGAATCTACAAAAGTACAATGGCATTACGTCGTTCAGTTTTCTCCACTGAATGTGGAGGACACACCGATATAACACAACACCTGAAGGGAAAGAAGTACGTGCTGGCAGTTTCTGCGAGTATTTCCGACAGTATAACTTCCTTTTTAAGAACTAATTGACTACAAACTGAGCGACACAAACGCAATGCTGCTGCCGAAGGGCTGTTTGCGTCTTATACCGCAACACACAACCACTCATTCCGTTCAATGGACTGCTCATCTCTTATCATCAGAGAACATTTTTAGAAAAAAATGCGGTGTCCCAGGACAAAGAGCGAGTCGAGATTAGTGAAAGCTTTGTCGACACATACAGTGCATGCAATGCAATCAGACCATAAGGACGCTAAGTACATGTCCTCACAGACATCAAATCACATAAGCTTAAGATTAGTTGCGATTGTGGTTAGATATTTTACTCCTAGCAAAGATATTTAGTGCAAAATAATTTACTGTCAGATTATTGGTGAAGAACCAGCAGAATTATTAGCTAATTACGTGCTGAGCGTCTTAAGAAAGCAGAATTTAGCTGACGGGATCGTTGAGTTTTGTTCAGGTAACTGTAACACCAATTTTAGTGCGTAGAAGAGGGCTGGAACAAACAACGTTTATTCCAAATTATTGATGAGTCTGCTCAAAATGAAGATTCGAGGCATTTGTTATGTAGCCCGTGTGGTGCACAATGGTGAAGAAACTGGTGCAGACATGCTGTCTATCGATATTGAAACTGTACTAAATAAAATATTTCCGTATTTATACTGTGCATATGGAAAAACATAAATAATTTTATAATTTTGTTCTTACTGAATATAAGCAGGTGCAATGCAGTGTTAAAACAAGATTGCTGTCATTGCTGCCAGGAGTTTGCAAGACGTGTTGACATGCAAGAACCTCTGAAGTCTTATTTCATATATCAGGATAGGTGCCCTAAATTGCTAATACAGTCCCTTCTTTGCTTCATTTCACACAAAAAATAATTGAATATGTGTTCAAATTAAATTCAAAAGTTGAAAACAAACAAAATTTCCGCTGATGATTAGCTGAGGAAATAAAATTGCTTCGTAAAACTATAGATAACAGGAAATGTAGTAAGTTTCAAACTTTAGTTATTTCTTCAGTGTTAATTAATTTCGAAAATTAAGGTATTTTCGCCCAATTTAAATACGAAACTATTACAAGTTTATTTTATGACAATTTCGTAAGCTGTTTAGAGAAGCAGATGTCTCCACATATGCGTCTGAATTCTTTTCATCAGAAAACATTGAAAAATTCTGTACTTTGGAATGAGTTTTTTGAAAAAACTCTG
The DNA here is from genome assembly GCF_023864345.2 of Schistocerca serialis cubense. Taxonomy (NCBI): domain Eukaryota; kingdom Metazoa; phylum Arthropoda; class Insecta; order Orthoptera; family Acrididae; genus Schistocerca; species Schistocerca serialis. Next base: position 298,601,678 of record NC_064645.1, read on the forward strand.
GAAATTCCTAAGACAGGAGATTGAGATTTGACGGTTCAGTTAACTGAATTTGAATTATTGGGTATGTTAGAACATGTGACAAAAACTCTTTCTAGAAAACTTGTGCATACTTGTGAGAGATGGTGTGATATACTGCACGTCCCACGAGACACAAATGCTGTTGTGGAAAGTACTTTTTCAACTGTTAACATTTCCTTTAGATTGATGCAAAAAGATTGTTTTCTGCCGAATCTATTGAAGCTATTGCAGTTGTTAAGTGCGTTGTTTAGTGCGTTATCCGCAAGGAATTCTACAACTGGTATGCAGCAATCCAAAACTCTTGCAAAATATCAGGTCTTCTGATAAGTTTGAAGTTAATAGTGATGTTCCTGGTTCAGAAGCCACAAGTTCATGTTCAGCAGGTATTTGATGTCTACGACACACTTTACTGTTTTGTTTGTATTTTAAAGTCTGACAAAATTCTTGGAGAAACTTGATGTATTCGAATATGTACGTTTTAAAGCACTTTGTTGAATAAACGTCTATGAATGTTAGTTCAAATTTGTCTTATTAAAGCAGTGCTGACATGCATCAAGTATATTTTCTTTGTAACTAGTCATGTTTCGTCCCGTTTTTTCATTTCTGTTTTTCAGAAATATCCATTTTTGTACATAAAATATCTGGTCACCATATGTTAAACAATTAGTAATTTTTACTTCTGACGTCTAAACAATTAACTGGCCATTTACAAGTTTCAAAAACTTATTGTGCACCTGCTTTCATAGAGAGGGTCGATGCCTGGGAGTGCAGGGCCCACATACCTAATGTGCTACCCAGTGTGGTTTTGTAACCACATAATTGTTGGCATCCATCTGCCAAACTGTTCACAGTGCGGCTTCCCTGTCGCAGCAGCTCTATCCCACGCCGCCTCCGTTCCCGAATCTATCTGGGTGCCTCCATCCTTCGCCTAATAACCCAATACTAAGGTAATTTACAGATGTGTGACTGGAATCTGGGCACTTCTGAGTGGATGCCAAGGTGTTGCACTGTCGGGAGCTGGAGCGCCATGAGCTTATATATTAAGGTGATTTTAGTCATACGATAAATGCCCCAGAAAAACGTAGAAATTCAGTCTCCGATTTGTACAGCGTTTTATATGGTGTTGGTTTCATCATACAGGCATTATTGGTGAAACGTGTAATTGGGGTATGAAAAACTGAATAAATCGTAATTACAATAACTACTCTATAAGGTGTCCAGTATTCTGAAGTAGAAAAGGCGTGGGGCATGTGATCGCACCTGTCTGTGAAACAGTAGTGAGGCACTTGTGTACATACTACAACACAGATATCATCCATTCCATTAAGAGTATGTTTCAGTGTCAACTGTGTATTTTATGGTAAATTTCCAGTTCATCATCTAAGTTAATGAAAAATCATACACTGAAAAGTGTGTTTCGTGTTTTATATAATGTATTTACACAGAGCACAGAGCTGAATTGACGAATGTTCTACGTACATTAATCGAATAAAATAATGTGATTGTCCTCCACTTTGGGAACAACAGTGTTTAGCTCATGTGAAAGGACATGAAAACGCAATTTGCATGATCAGTGAACTACTGTAGTTCCCTGAGAGATCACATAGATGACGCACATTGTTTGGCCCAGATAGGACTCACGAAGGAAATGGAAAAAAAAATTCCAAGAAGGGAGAGTCAGAGGCACAAACCTGGTGAGAATCTTGGAATTGCAATCTTTTCTCACATATATGAGTGGAGGTTATTAAACAAAATCACGATTGGAAATCTACTTGCAGTTGTGAAATGAAACAGGTAACTTTAAACTGAAGAATGGAATGACAGAACTGAAACAGTGTGCCACACCTGTACGCAAACCCGCATTCCCTGCTTGTCACCACTGTGTTTCTTAACAGTTTCGGCTATCTGTGCACGCTTCCATTCTACAGTTGGAGATTGCCTGTATTCGGAAATGTGAATACATTTCGTGCATGTCTGAAGGAACATTGCAGCATACTTGTTACAAACACAAACACCGCAGTAGCTGGCAATATTAATGGTTGTGATTGTTTAAACCTAGCAATAGCAACGTATTTTCCATAATGCTTATTACCAAAGGGAGTGGTGGACTTTATGCCCACCGCAAAAAAATTAAAAAAAAACGTTCGTTAATGTTAACTATTATTAACAGCATACTTTTAAGATGGATAGTGAACTTGAAGATAAGAGGGTGACATTTGTTGCAAAAAGATACATTCCCCAGCAAGAGTTAAATTTTTGGGTTAAACTTTACTGGAAAATTTTAAAAATCACAGGCTGTGGTATAAGGAATCATTTAAATACAATAAATAATTTTTCAAAAATTTTAAAATATTAAGTACGCTACACTGCTGTGGGAAGCCTGAACACCTTGATGAATTTAGAATGCAAAGGAAAGAAACACCAAGTACAATAAAGAGTGCTAAAAGATCTTTTGAGAAATCACAACTTCTTCTCATACAAAACAACTTTGTAAAAAATAACTCGCAGAATTTCTATCAGATATTTAGAAGTCATCGAAAGGGCTACCAAGCTCCAAGTATTTGCTTCACAGATGAAAATGGTAAAGTAGGCCTAAGCAACAGCCAAAATTATGAAATACTAAGAAAGTACTTTGAAAAATTATTGAAATGTGAAGAACGAAATTGTAAGCTAGAATTTCCATATCTTCATGAAAATACAGAAAGAGACCCACCACCTAGAGCTGAAGAAATTAGAAAAGCAATAAGTACCCTGAAAAACAACAAAGACAGTAGAGAAGACCCTCCTACAGCTGAACTTATTAAATGGTCTCAACCAAAAATAATAACTAACCTTCAGCTCATGTTTGAAGAAATATGGGAAACTGAAAAGATATCAGAAGACTGGAGAGTAGCTCCCATCCGTCCCTTGCAGAAGAAAGGTGATAAGGAAAATGTAAATAACTACAGAGGTGTATCTTTGTTGGCAGGGGTTATAGAACATTTTCAACTACTAAACATGGTAGAAGCAACATTTGCTAGCCATTTGGGAGAATATCAGAGTAGATTTAGAAAGGGCAGATCTTGCTCAGAACAGATTTTCAACCTAAAGTTCATAATTTGTCACATACTTACAAAATCCAAAGATATAATTGTAACATTTATGGATTTTAAGAAGGCATTTGACTCGGTTGATAGGGAAAATCAGAAAATCTGGCATTAAACCTTATTCATGAGACAGTCAAAAGTAAAGTTTTGGGGTGAAAAAACGAAAGCATTCGACATAATAACGGGTCTAAGGCAAGGTATGGCCTGTTTCCACTCCTCTTTAACTGCGTACTAGAGACAATAGTAAGAGAATGGAAGCAAAAACTAAAAGAACAGAAACTATCACAAATCAGACTGGGACCTAAAAACAAAGGTATTGAAATTCACTGTTTAGCGTTTGTGGATGATTTTGCCATTCTTTCTGAAAACCGAACAAATGCTGGAACCCAAATCAATCTCTCAGAAGAAATAGCCAACAAAGCAGATTTAAGAATATCAGTAGAAGAAACAAAATTTATGACAAATATAAAAAATGCTCCAGAATCCCTAGCAATAGATATTGGCCAGATAGAGAGGATAAATAAATTTAAATATTTGGGAGAAATTATCCAAGAAAATGGCTTTGAAAAATTCGCTGTAGAAGAAAGAGTACACATAATGGAGAGGACTTATGGAATAACTAGGAACGTCTAAAAATTTGAAGATACAGCACTGCAACACAGTAGTAAAACCCGAATGTCTTTATGCAAATGAATGTTTAGTACCCGACTACAAATTACACAAACTTGAAGTCCTAGAGAGAAAGATCATTCGAAAAATACTTGGGTCACCAAAAAATACGGAGGTTTGGAAATTAAGAAGCAATGAAGAAGTTTATCGCAACAAAGGAAACAATTGAAACACTATGAAAGAGGCGACTGTCATTCTTTGGGCACTTATACAGAATGAACAGTAACAGGTTAACTGGACAGATTTTTAATTACCTATGGGACAGGAAGTCAACAATAAGCCTGGATTCAAGAAGTTAGTAAAGATTTGGAAAGAAAATACATAAGTGAAAAAGATGCACAAAAAGAGAGATTATCAAGAGCAAGTGTTAAAAATGAAAGGATTCCAAGGCAAGAGGGAGAAGAAGACAGATCAAAATATTCCGAGAAGAGAAAAGGGATACATAGTGAAATGCTGAAAGAATATTGGAGGAAAAAGAAAGAACAACAAAGAAGGAAGCATTGAAATTTGTGCCTGTTCCTTAGATGACCCAAATGAAGAAAGAGGAAAGAAGAAAGTACGCTATTAGATTACAATACCATCTAAATGGTTCAAATGGCTCTGAGCACTATGGGACTTTACATCTGTGGTCATCAGTCCCCTAGAACTGAGAACTACTTAAACTTAACTAATGTAAGGACATCACACACATCCATGCCCGAGGCAGGATTCGAACCTGCGACCGTAGCAGTCGCGCGGTTCTGGACTGAGCGCCTTAACCGCGAGACCACCGCGGCCGGCCAATATCATCTATCAGCATTCTATCGCCTACAGAGTAATACTGAACTGCAAGATAAATTTTTTTCCATAGCGTGGAGGTCGCTTTAACGTGTTTCTGAATGATATCGGTTCTAGCCCAACTACGAAAATTTTGACAAGTAATACCAACAATTTGGTGATAGGAATAAGTGATTTCACTTTACTTCGAACATTAAACAATTACTGTAAAAAAGTTCTTTTTAAATTGTAAGTTAGATCAGGAGTAATATGATGTGTTTTTTAAAGTCATACAATAAATATTATTTTCATAAATAACAAAGACAGTTGTTGATTTCTTTAATGTGTAGTAAAGGATCACTCTGAGTTCGGTCACATGTACTACTTAAACAGGTGTAATTTTTCACCAGTATTGCCCAAATGTGGGCCAGGTATATTTTATTACTGTTATAGAACAATTAATCTGGAGCAGTATTACTATTTGTGTGTCTTACGTTTTATGTATATTGATAGATAATATAGACAAATTTTATTTTGCAAGGCTGAATTCTTTCGTTCACAGTCGGAGATCTATAGTCATACTTGCTTATTACTCACACACTCATACTTAAATACCTGCCCCCCCTCCCCCCCCCCCCCTCCCACCCTCCCGCCACATAACACACACATACACATATATACAAATTACTGTAGGAGTTTGAGTTACGTAAGTCAGTTCCTCGAACATTATTTCCATCTAACCGTATATCATGATTCTTTAGGGTGCATAAGAAGCAAGGAGAGTTTCAGTTGATCAGTAATCTGTTATCAACAGGCAAGAAAATAACAATGGCGAATTGCGTAGTTCAGTCACAGATTTTTAATTTTTGAGTGACTACACTCTTGTAATGAGTGCACACAATTTCTGGTCGACTACCTTGGGGTTCAACTTTCTATGCTGCAGTACAAAGTATCAATATGCCCTGCTCTAAAACATTATTGTGTTCACATGACACACACACACACACACACACACACACACACACACAGATATATATGTATGTATATATATATATATATATATATATATACATCAAATAGTGCATCTGAGCTAGGATTTTACAGTTGGTTAAGTGAGTTTCTCCAGTATTATCTCCATCTGCTGAGTAAAAGATGAAATACTCAACAGAGGAATAACATTATACAGAATGGAGTATGAAATGGTAGTAGTATGAAAACGGTAGGAAACCTAGGAAACCTGAAAGTGGAGAGTCAAAGGGTCAGTGTAGATCTAGTGGGGATCAGTGATGAGAAATTTACATCTGCATCTACATCTACGTGGATACTCTGCAAGTCACACTTCAGTGTTTGGCAGCGGGTTCATCGAACCACCTACACAATAATTCTCTATCATCCCACTCTCGAACAGTGCGGGGAAAAATGATTTGTCTTATCTTATTATGATTACCGTTTCTCCCTATGTACCTCAGCGTCAGCAAAATATTTTAACATTCAGAGGAGAAGGTTGGTGATTGAATTTTCGTGAGAAACGCCTTTGTTATAATGATGTGCATCCCAAATCCTGTATCGTGTCCATGATATTCTCTCTCCTATTTCTCGATAATACAAAACGTGCTGCTCGTGTTCGACCTTTCTCGATGTACTCCGTTAATCGTATGCTAAGGGTTCCACATCGTGCAGCAGTACTCCAAAAGAGGACGGACAAGCATTGTGTAGGCACTCTCTTTAGCAGATCTGTCGCATCTGCTAAGTGTTCTGACTGATGACATCACATGTTGAGTCCCATAGTGCTCAGAGCCATTTACTAAGTGTTCTGACTATAGAGGTAAGATTAGAAATTCTTTTCAGATGAATGTAGCGTAATATCAAAAGCAGCAGAAAATGGTATGATGGGGCTAGTATTAGCTATGAATAAGAACGTTGGGCATAGAGTGAGCTACTGTGACCAGTTTAGTGATGTGGTTATTCTTATCGGAATCGACAGCACCCCGACCTACAACATAGGGTCCAGTTATACATACTAACGCCAGAGGCAGAAGATGTACTGTTAGAGATACTACATGACGATATTCAGCTGATAATTCAGTATTTAAAGGGGTATGGAAATAATGGTCATAGGGCATTGGAATGTGGTTGTAGGGGATGGAGTAGAGGAAAAGGATTATGGGAGAATATGTGTTTTGTAGTACGAATGACTGTGGAGAAAGACTAATTAGTTCCGCAATAAATTTCAGCTAGTAATAGCGAATACTTCGTTCGAAAATCACAAGAGGAGGAGGTACATTTGCAAGAGGGTGGGAGATATGGGAAGATTTCAGTTATATTACGTCACTGTCAGGATGTAACCAGGAGCAGATCCAGGCTTATATCACAATTGAATAATAATAAAGAGTTGTGTGGAGTTTAAGAGGGTACTCAAGAAGTATTAATCTGCAAAGTAGTGGGATATAGGAATACTGAAGAATGAAGAGATATAATTGAAGTTTTCTGAGTCTGTAAATACTACGAAAATGTATAGCTGAGAAGGCATTTCAGATGAAGAGCAATGGTCATCTCTGGACTTGTCTAATAAAACACAAGAAAATGACCATATGCTGCACATTAATATGAGAAATTTGACATTGTATGTTTTTAAATATTAGTTTATGATAGAAATGCATTAACTGTTACAGTGTATATGGTCTAGTAGCATAGAATAAAATTAGCCAAAGTCCGAAATGATCCAGTCTTCTAGCTGGTGCCCCCAATCCTTTCATTTCTGTTGTTTGCATACACCACACTTAGTTTTCTTGTTTATAATTAGTACATGTAACTAACATAGGTAAGCTTCTGAATCTCAATAATGTAATGAATCCGTGATAACGTAAATAATTTCCGAAACTAGAATAACAAAGAATGGATGCCAAATGTGGGCAAACATATTATATACTAGAGTCCTCAATAGCTTATACTACATATTCCAAATTTTTTCAGTATCTACAGTTTCTTTCCTTAAGCTTATTGCAACACATGAATATTTATACGATTTGCCACTAACTTCTCCTGATAAAAATTTGCCATAGACTTTGTAGGGGTGACTACATTTTGGGTTGTCATTATCATTTAATTTTATATAGGTTTGACTGATGCATTTGCTTACTAAATAAGTGGATTGGGAACGCCAGCCATAAAAATGTAATTAATTTGTCACAAACATTTATTTTACACCAAGTGTTACAAAATATGGCTATAAATACATTAAATTTCTCTGTTACTAATGAAATAAAACAATAGTATGCCGATTACTAATAAATTAAATTTTCATGAGTGTCACTAAGGTTTTAATTATGGTCACTAAAAATCAAATGTAGCTGGTGGGCGGATTTTGTTGGGAGTGCTGTAGTGTGTATCACTTACCAGGTGATAGTTGGGCTCTGAGTGAATCTGCACTGGAGTCAAGGTCATCTTTATTCCCTGCTCTTGTTTCTCCAAATGAAGACTCCCCACTCAAGTCAGTAATATGGCTATGACGACTCTGCTGCATTTGTTTACAATCCTGACATCCTACACACATGTCAGTACTTCACCCATGACATCACAGGCCACATTTCCTTTCTATGATGTCTTTATGTTTCTCCCCTCTCCTAAGCCATGTTCCCATTTCTTTGAAATAGGGCAGTTGCGGAATAACTAAGATAACAAACCCAAATTCATATCTACCAATCACAGCCCAGTATTTTACCAAGCGATCATATATTTTCAGTCTCAGTCGGTCACTTGGCCAATCAGACAGCTTTTAGGAAAAAAACACACATATTTAGATGTCACAAACACAGCCCTGTGTTTTACCAGCTATTAAAGCAAACAATCAACCACTTCACAGTGTTTTACTGGCCAGTAAAACGAAACAGTCAATGCCCGTATTTGTTCTCTGCATCGCCCACTTGGTTATCAGTAAAGTTTAATATTTGTACTGCACTTGGTGTTAGCACAATGGACGCCAAAATTAAATAAAAAAAAGTTTAAAATAACTCTGTTATTTATCAAAATATACATGACACAGCCGCTTATCTAACTTACAGGTTAAGCTGCATTGGGTAAAGAACATAATTCAATCACTGTACCACACTTGGTATAACGTCCAGTCGAGTCTATTATTAAATATTTCCACATCTACACTGCTTGTATTACAGTTCTATAACTGTACAAAAAAAGTTAGCTGAAATTATGTGTCAGCTACTGGAAAAGCGCAGTTATTGTTTAATTTACAATATAAGATATACTTGATGCCTACAACATTGTACCACGTGATTTCCCTAAATCACTCCAGGCAAATGCCGGGATGGTTCCTCTGAAAGGGCACGGCCGACTTCCTTCCCCATCCTTCCCTATTCCGATGAGACCGATGACCACGCTGTCTGGTCTCCTTCCCCAAACCAACCAACCAACCATTGTACCACAATGCTATTTGCACGTTCAAATTGTCTGTATTACTGTTCTACAACTCTACAAAACACATCTTGGTAACATGATTGCTAAGAAGGCAATACGGCAATACTTGCCATTTCCTCCTAGGCCTAAATAAGGCTATAAGACTACAGTACAAAAATGAATTGTCCAAGAAATTATGAATTGTCAAGAAATTATTAACTAACTAATATATTTTTCATTTATTTTGTTCTTGAAGCTATCTGTGGTTATTAGCCAGTATATCACATTTCACGACACATTAGCATTTAAACTACATATTTTTGACATGAAAGTATACTGTCGAAGTCCACCAAATATTACATGCAAACGTGCTACATGGGAAATACAATGTAATGCAATGTTCCACAGAAAAGTAGGTTAGACCCACCTAAATACGATCATTGCACCAAAATGAAGATGTCTGAATTTTTTATAAGAGTATGTAAAAAAATTATTTTTAGAAAAACACAAGCAGTTCACTTATCGTAAGTGACAAGTATAAATTCGAAATGGACCAAACATAGTGAGTAAGCACTGCTTGGTCAAACATCAAGATGGTCAGCTTTCCCCAAAGAGCTCCAAAGATTCTGTCTTATATAAAATTGTGTAGATTATTGATTGCAATAGATAAAGAGATTTTCTATAGCAGTACTTGTGGCACTGTTGCTTTAATTGTTCTATAATAATAAAAAAATACATGTTACTTGCGGTTTGGGACTGCTGCTATAAATACAAGAAAGCTACACTTGACAATGAGAAAAGTTCGATTGTTGTTCCACACTTTAAAGAAACCAAAAATTATCTGTATTATTTATCAAAGTAGCTTAGGAGATGAGAGAGGTATGATGACATCTCAGAAAAGGGGCGTAGCTTGAAGTACAATGAATATTGACGTGTGGCATGTGATTTCACAATAGTTAACGAAGTGCACCAGAATCACCATAGCCATGTTAGTCAAGTCTCAGCAGAGAGTGTTATCTTTCCTGTCTCCAATTCAAATTCCCGTACCACGGCGATCTCTCAGCCGTCATCATGCTGAGCTCTACCTCTCTCTCTCTCTCTCTTGCTTTCTGAGCATAGCGATGCATACCAGTGGCCAGCTTCTGTTATTCTTCAGCAACATTTTCTGTAACTATTGTTTAATACATAGAAATCAGACTGCAGAAAGACCGCACACAGCCACGAATAAAGTTAGTACTGGAAGGCATCCGTCACTTGGCAGTTAACGTGTCGTCTTTTCAGTGTTGACTTCCTGTATCCTGTGGCTGTGTGCTTTTGTCACCTTTGTCTTGAAATAACCTTTACATCACTCCAGTACGACAATATGCATTTCGGTCCACGACCAGTCTGCTGCATTGCCGTACATATAGTAGAGGCTCGGGATGCTCCCTTTGACACACTTGTGTGCTGGCTCTGGTGCTAGTCGTTACTGTGTCTGAGTAGCAGAGAATGTGTTCCGTCTGGCAGACATATTTTTTATCCATGCCGGTTCCGTAGAGCACCTCTTGAATTTCCGACGTTATCTACCCACTTAAATTTAACAGTTGTCTATAGTACACAAGTATCTACATCTACATGTATATTCCTCAAGCTAATGTACGGTGCGTGACAGAGTGCACACTGTACCAAGACATTTCCTTTCTTGTACTATTCAGAAACAGAGCGAGGGAAAATTGACTATCTATATGCCTGCGTACATGCCCTAATTTGTCTTATCTTATTTTCGTGGTCCTTCCTCGAAATACCCATTGGCAGTGGTAGAATCTTCCTACAATCAGCTTCAAATGTTATTTCCTTAAATTTTCTTAATTTTGTCCCTCAAAAAGTACGGAATCTTCCCTCCAGGAATTCCCATATGTGTTCGTGAAGCATACTTGCATGATGTTCGAACCTCCCTGCAACAAATCTACCAACCTGCCTCTGAACTGCTTCGATGTCTTCCTTTAATCTGGCCTTGTGCAGATCCCAAACACTCGATTAGTACTCAATAATTCTCGTACTAGTGTCATATATGCAGTCTCCTTTATAGATATCCAAACTCAAACTTTTCGTAGCAAACGATAGTCAAGCAGAGATGCAGACCATTTGTTTCCCGGCTTTTCAAGCCTCATATTTCACATTACTGCAAGCTATGTTTCAGACGTCTAATTTGAACAATATTGTTTTCAGCAGCATTTAATGTGCGAATCCAGCATAGCTCTTTCGTTGAAGAAACCATTACAAATATTTGAATTAGGTATTGCATTTCATTTAAGATTCGCCTTCAACTTCGGCCACTGGGTCTGCGTCATTTGTGAAGGCTGGCGTTGCACTTTTATTTCTTTTAGATAACTTTATTTCACATCCTTCATTGTTTCTTCAACACATATGTGGAAACATACTGGTGATGAGCTATAATTGGTTTTCTAATCTTATTTTCACTATTGAAGAAGGATGTGGCGCTCTGAGTAACCACTCCAAACTGCAGTGGAAATTTTGGAGGGCAGAGAGAAAAGCTGAGGATGATGAGGCGGTAAGGGAGGGTGAGGGGGAGTGGGAGGAGAAGTTAGTTGTCTCGTGTTGATTATTACGTCATTGACACAGGAGATGGGCTTGCCGCCATCTTGGATTTACAAGGGTGTTGGAGCAACGGCTTTTCTAGACCACTTGAACTTTTCAATATCATGTAAATGCAAAATGTGCCAAGGAGTACATTGGTCGGCTTGAATAGAAGTTAAAGAAACTGAGACTGAGGCTGCTGCAACTTGCTCTTACATAAACAAAAAGATGCTGCCAAAATTTCTTATACTTTAATGATTATTCTACCTACAGTGTTCCATATTACATACACTACTGGCCATTAAAATTTCTACACCAAGAAGAAATGCAGATGATAAACGGGTATTCATTGGACAAATATATTATACTAGAACTGACATGTGATTACATTTTCACGTGATTTGGGTGCATAGATCCTGAGAAATAAGTACCCAGAACAATCACCTCTGGCCGTAATAACGGCCTTGATAGGCCTGGGCATTGAGTCAAACAGACCTTGGATGGCGTGTACAGGTACAGCTGCCCATGCAGCTTCAACACGATACCACAGTTCATCAAGAGTAGTGATTGGCGTATTGTGACGAGCCAGTTGCTCGGCCACCATTGACCAGACGTTTTCAGTTGGTGAGAGATTTGGAGATTGTGCTGGCCAGGGCAGCACTCGAACATTTTCTGTATACAGAAAGGCCCGTACAGGACCTGAACATGCGGTCGTGCATTATCCTGCAGAAATGTAGGGTTTCGCAGGGATCGAATGAAAGGTAGAGCCACGGGTCGTAACACATCTGAAGTGTAACGTCCACTGTTCAAAGTGCCGTCAATGCGAACAAGAGCTGACCGAGACGTGTAACCATTGGCACCCCATACCATCACGTCGGGTGACGAATACACGCTTCCAATGTGCGTTCACCGCGATGTCGCCAAACACGGATGCGACCATCATGATGCTGTAAACAGAACCTGGATTCATCCGAAAAAATGAAGTTTTGCCATTCGTGGACCCAGGTTCGTCGTTGAGTCCGCTCCTGTCTGTGATGCAGCGTCAAGGGTAACCGCAGCCATGGTCTCCGAGCTGATAGTCCATACTGCTGCAAACGTCGTCGAACTGTTCGTGCAGATGGTTGTTGTCTTGCAAACGTCCGCATCTGTTCACTGAGGAAACGAGACATGGTTGCACGATCCGTTACAGCCATGCGGATAAGATGGGTGTCATCTCGACTGCTAGTGATACGATGCCGTTGGGATCCAGAACGGCGTTCCGTATTACCCTCCTGAACCCATCGATTCCATATTCTGCTAACAGTCATTGGATCTCGACCAACGCGAGCAGCAATGTCGCGATACCCTATACCGCAGTCGCGATAGGCTACAATCCGACCTTTGTCAAAGTCGGAAACATGATGGTACGCATTTCTCCTCTTTACACGAGGCATCACAACAACGTTTCACCAGACTACGCCGGTCAACTGCTGTTCGTATATGAGAAATCGGTCGGAATCTTTCCTTATGTCAGCACGTTATAGGTGTCGCCACCGGCGCCAACGTTGTGTGAATGCTCTGAAAAGCTAATCATTTGCTTATCACAGCATCTTCTTTCTGTCGGTTAAATTTCGCGTCTGTAGCTTGTCATCTTCGCGGTGTAGTAATTTTAATGGTCAGTAGCGTAGAAAAATGGAAAATTGTAATGTTAGGTGAGGTAGAGGCTTTTTTCTATTTGAGGGACATTATCATCTTTGAAATCTTCCACGCCACTGGTTATTTCCTTTCCAATAAGTATTTCAAAAGTATCGCGAGATTGGGTAAAGTGTTATGAATATTTCCTGATACTTTCCGTGTTGTTGTGTTACATCATAGGAGGAAGTTCTATCTGCACTTCACTACTTACCATCATGGGAGGAAGTTCTACCTGTACTTCACTACTTATAATAATAGTTTACCTTCTTCATAGGTCTCGTGCATTAGTAATATTCAAGAATGTGTGACGTTGAAACAAGCCTTCCGTTGATTCTCGAAGAATACTTGTCAGGAGAGGAATGCCTTTGAAGTCGGCAAACATAGTTACGTGTTTTTCTAAAAGCTCAATGATAAGTTATCAAATTCAGGACTTCTGTTAGTCGATTGTTTTCATATTTCTGCGTAATACGGTAAGTCTGTAAGACTACTTAAGTATCTTTATATTTAACGTAGGAGAGCACAAACCTGTTCCTACCTGTATGTAGATTTCCCTAATAGTAAAATGACACAATGCAAGAAACATCCTCTGTTGAAATTGTTTACAGATGGACCGTGACTTCAGAGAGTTCTTGAACCTTCGTGACATCCCTCCGCTACGGAAGCGCTGTCGAGGTCACCGCCGTTTTATCCGCTTCTACTTGACACAAGGCGCAATAGTAAGCGTGGTGTGGTCAGTCCTTCCCCTGGTGACCTTTGGCGTTGAGCCTGAAGCCATTCCGTTGCCCATGGCACTGCCTTACGACGTATCACACCTCTACACCTTTATCCCCACCTGGATTTTTTCAGCTTTTATCATAGTGCACGTCGCGATCGTGACTGTTATCACTGATACTTTCAACGTCAGTCTTATAGCACAGCTGCGTTTCCAACTCTTTGTGCTTAACAGGAATCTCATAAACCTCAAAGCAGATGCTGAGACCACCAAGTCTCCATTAACAAAAGGGAACTACAACACAACTAAGAGTTCATATGAGTCTCTAGAACACAGAAACATCCACCACCGCCTGAAGCAAAACGTTCTTCATCATCAGCTTATTATAAGGTAAGAATGATGTCAGACTTATTAAAATATATATTTGTGTATACTGTGTTCTTATATAATTTTATTTATACACTGAAGCCCCAAAGAATCTGGTATAGGCATGCGTATTCAAATACAAAGATATGAAAAAAGGTAAAATACGGAGCGGCCTCGGCAACGCCTATATAAAGACAACAAGTGTCTGGTGCGGTTGTTAGATCGGTTACTGCTGCTACAGTGGCAACTTACCATGATTTAAGTGAGTTTGAACGTGGTGTTACAGTTGGCGCACGAGCGATGGGATACAGCATCCCTGAGGTAGAGATGAAGAGACGATTTTCCCTTACGACCAATTCGTGAGTGTACCGTGAACATCAGGAATCCAGTAAAACATCAAATCTCCGACATCGCCACGGCCGGAAAAAGATTCTGCAAGAACGTGACCAACGACGACTGTATGGAATCAACGTGACAGAAGTACAGCCCCTCCGGCAAACTGCAGCAGGGTTCAATGCTGGGCCATCAAGTGTCAGCATGCAGACCACTGAACCAAACATCATCGATATCGGCTTTCAGAGATGAAGGCCCACTCGTGTACCCTTGATGACTGCACGACACAAAGCCTTATGCCTCGCCTGGGCCTGTCAACAGCGATGTTGGCCTATTGATGACTGCTCGGACGAGTCTCGTTTCAAATTGTATCGAGTGGATGGACGTGTACCGGTATGGAGACAACCTCATGAATCCATGGATCCTGCATGTCAGTAGGGGACTCTTCAAGCTGGTGGAGGCTCTGTAATGTTGTGGGGCGTGTGCAGTTGAAGTGATATGGGACCCGTGACACGTCTAGATTCGACTCTGACAGCTGACGCGTACGTAAACATCCTGCCTGATCACCTGCATCCATTCATGTCCATTGTGCATTCAGACGGACTTGGGCAACTCAAACAGGACAATGCGATACTTCACACATTCAGAATTGCTATAGAGTATCTCCAGGAACCCTCTTCTGAATTTAAACACTTCCGCTGCCCACATGAAAAGTATTGAGCATATCTGGGATGCATTGCAAAGTGGTGTTCAGAAGAGATCACCACCCGATTGTACTCTCAATGATTATGGACAGCCGTGCAGGACTTTTTTGGTGACAATTCCCCTCCGGCAACACTTCAGACATTAGTCGAGTACATGTCACGTCGTGTCGCGGCATTTCTGCTTGCACCAGTTTCTTTGGCTCTTCAGTGTATAACTAAAAAACAATGCTGTCATGGTCAATGTTGAATCAGAAATTGAAGTAAAATTGCACATCTGTTTTGAAATGTAACAATGAGAAAAAATATCAGAATCGTTTGCCAGTTCCTTAAATCAATGATTTATTTATCTATTTATTATGGGTCGAGTCGCAGACCATAAAAGCATATCAATCAGGTTGTTCATTTCAATCAATGACGACCATCTTCAGATATAAAAATATGCATAAAAAGGTAGTTCGACGTACAAATATTCACAAATCACACAAATACAGAAAGAGAAATCATTATAAGCAAATATGTCAACGTTTACATACATGAGTAGCTGGATCATACTGCACATATCTTGTCATTAGGTATATAGATAGTACATTCATAATAATTAACAATACAGAATTCGTAATAAAGTTACAAATTTTGAGTACCATGAACACCATTGTGACATACATGTTGACACTCATAGGAAACAAGTTATATTTGGGTGCAGCGATGTGTGACATTCTTGCATTCTGGCACATTAGAAGTCACTGCTGCAAGTCAGTTCACATGATTGAAATTGAAATATTTGTTCCATTGAAATATGCAAAATATGTCCTGCCGAATTTAATGCAAATAGGTATCAAATCCCAGACGATTTGCCTTGCGTACTATGTTATGAAATGTGATGAGGGAAGAAGCTTTATCAGAAAATAAAATCAGATAACAAAAATTACGTAATATCATTGTACAATGCAGTCATTTAGCCAAACTAAAACATCTGCAACTCGTTAATAATCCAGAAAAATACCCTCCTCCAAGCACACCCACTGCGCTCTCTTAATCCACCCACCTAATCGGTGGTTTACATGAAATGAAACGAGTGACAACGCTACTTGTCAGTCATCCTCTATTCGTGAGACACACTTCAATAAAACGTAACTTGGTACACAATATCACTATACAATACAAACAATAAAACAGAATCAAAACTTTTTCTCTCAGCACACGTACTGGGACCTACATACATTACCCACCATACTGGAGCACACAAACTGGTTCACTGTGATATACAACGAAATGGAAGGAACAACTGTCAATGAACATACTCAGCTCTGATGTACCACGTATCATCTCTACTTATAAGATACAGATGAACAGTAAATTACAGCTCCGAAAAATATAACTGACATGAGGATCAATCGAAACATGAATGGAACAACTGTGAAAACGAAGTCAAAACACACACCAGTAACGCACAAATACATCTGTCAAACCTAGTTAATTACTCGTGTAATACGTGCAAACTGTGACAAAACAAGGCTCACATAAAATGTAATAGCCACCAAATGAGAAAAAGAAAGTTCGAAGTGGAAAAGTTCAGTATTAATTACTGTGACTGTAGCACCTATATATGCAATGACACGCTATGTGTAGATTTCTGCATCTACCCATATGCTGAAATGTAATCATACTTGTATAAAATGATTTCTGATTATGTTTTTATGTGATTCGGGAATACCTGTATGTCGAGCTGCCTCTGTATGCTTACTTTTAGTTGTGTAGACGGTCATTGTTGGCTGAAATTAATAACATGATTGATTTATATTTGTGATCCGGAACTAGATTTGTAACAAAGCAGATATTTTGTAGGTCTGTGGAATACCCTACTGCAACTATGTCGTAACTTGTGAAATTGCTTATCTGCTTTGCGGTTTTGATTTTGGACTGTATTTTGGTATCAGCATATATTTCTTACGAAAAATTAGCGGCTATTTATTCTTAATGATAATTGTATGAAAATGCGTGTATAAATATAACTAAAATTTACTCATGTTTGCAATAATAATTTTAACACAAAGATAGATGTGTATTAAGTTATACAGTATATAAAACATATTCACCATATAATTTTAATCAGCAAGTAGTCTGAAGACAATGGTAAGGATTAGATAGGCTTTAGTATTGCGTTAACAGCAGAAGTATTTTCATATTATTAATGTTAAAAGCAGCTACTACATTGTGCTGAGTGTTGTGATTAAGATATGTTATACGTTATTTGTGTCACCTTAATGAAATGGTGGTGAAATGAGAATTGACGTTATTGAGAACTCTGTCTTCGTAACTTGAACTCATGTTCATGAAAAACTTAACTGACTGAACGTTATGTATCCGCCTCTCTGTCCTCCCACTGTCCTTAATGTTACATAATCTTCTTACTTTAGAGGAAACCCATCTCTTTTGTAACAGTACATCATAGGTTTACACAAAAATTTGGGTTTGCCTTTGTGTAATACAGTTGTGTTTCATATTTCGGCGAAAATTTATATTACTTGCGTAAGACATGTGTACTGCCTTATGAAGATAGCACAGAATCCTAATTATTAACAGGAAAGTATACACACATCCTGGCAAAGAAAATGTGGCACCTGGAAAGGGAAGACTAAACGAAATCAGAATTCACGGATTGAGGTAATGTGATGCTATTTCAAAGATTAGAAAATCTAGTCGGATTTAGAAAGAACTTGGTAATATGAGTGCAATTGTCTATATGATGTTGCACCCTGTCTACTCTGAATGCCATGCACTAGTTGCATAAAGCCATTGTGTCATCATCTGAGAGAAGGTGGCCGACAACTGTTGTAACTGGTCCTTGATGTACTGAATACTGGGCCTGAGATGCAGTTGACGTCCGAACTAGTCCCAGACATATGGATAGATCAGGAATTCTTGCTGTCCACAAGAATACCTTAACAGCACGCAGACAGTTTATAAACAATCGTGCAGTGTGTGAACGAGCATTGTCCTGTTGAAATATAGCACCATGATACTGTCACATTAATGGAAACTCATGAGGACGCAGGAAGTCCTTGAGGTATCGCCGTGCTGTTAGAGTCCGCTCAGTCGCTACCAGTCCCGCAAAGTGGCTTCCAGCACAATAATGCCACAGGTAACATCGCTGCTCCTGTTCAAGACATCGGAAGAATGGGACCTCTGCCCAGCATATTAACTGACGACTGTCATCCAGCGTAGTGCAGAAGCACGAATCCTCGCTGAACACAACGTAGCGACGTCATTCATCAGCAGTCCATACCTCCCAGTCATGAAACCATTCCACACACAGCCATTTTTATTTTGATGATGACGTCAACCTACCTGTGGAAACATAACTCCCTAGTCTGGCAGCTTTTAATCTCTAACCAAAGGTGTGTGATGACACAGCATGACGCAGGGAGTCGACTGCTTGTTTTCGAACGTCAGGTGGAGATATGGGCTACGCTGAGCTCGGTGCACAACACGGCGATCCGCCCTTCTCGTAGTCAGACATTGTCCACTGTAACATTGACGAGAAATATGCCTGCTCTAACATTCCCATGCAGTCCAACATCCGGACAATATCACATCAGTATGCCCCACAAATCTGGATGATGCTCGATTTTACCAGCTGAGTAAATGACGACCTACAGTGTGGCCGCTTTCAAAGTCTGTCAAGTGCCGATAAGCGGTCTCACATGAGTTCACGGCATCTCAGGGCGTTCACAGTGATTAGTCAACATCTGACGCTGTTCAGGCTTGGAAATAACACTAAATGCGACAACACTAATGCAGGCTGGTTGTGTGTCGCAGAGAATTGCAACAATAGTTATTTAAATACTCGGCAACGGTGCGTACATGTAAATTACATTGACATCTGACCTGTTATTCAGGGTGCTTCACTTTTTGTGTCAGGCAGTGTAACAGTTCCGACGAAATTATTTCTGTTATTGTTGTTGCAATGGAATTGTTATAGCACATAACGATACAATGTTATTGTATACCTAACATACTGATCTCTTGCATGTTCCATTTTTAATGAACTAGATGTCATCGAGTTCTTAAGTTCAATCTACGTGAGTTGACAACAATGGAAAGGAATGGAAGGAGACGTCAGCTACAAAAGGAGGGGTGTTCACCCAGGACGGAATGTCAGTACAATGCCACCTCGCTTCTCCTAGTCTTAAAGAGTGTGAGTTTCTGAGATACCGTCCATGATAAAAAATCGGGATACGTATCAAAATTAAGGAACTAGTATTGACAGCAGAAATTTTTAGTTGCCAAAGGCAAAACAGGATATTATTGAAGGTCATATGATACAGTTTCTACATGGTTATGAATGAAAATCATAAAAAATATCATCATTTACTTTATCAGGAAAATATGTACCGTAAACATATAGAAGAACTCGTCACGAATTTTTCACTCTGTAGTGGATTTTGCGTTGATGTGTAACTTCTTGGCAGATTGAAACTTTGTGTTGGACTGATACTCGAACTTGCGAACATTGCCTTTTGTGGACAGGTAATCGTCTGGCTGAGTATACGAAGCACGACTCACGACCTGTCCTTACAGTTGTCCCCACAGCTTGTGGCTAAACCGTGTGTTCATAATACAATCTGTAGTGTCACTACCCAGTCTTTGAGCAAAAGTAATGGCATTTTGGCAAAAATAATAAGTAGTGAGAAAGTCACCATGGAATATTGCAATAATAGCTGTGGGTGGCAGCTGGAGAGTGGCAACATGTGTGTCAGAATAACATACACGCAAGGGTGTTGCGAGCCAACACAAAATGCGCTAACCAAACGAGCGTAGCAAGTGGGTTGAAGGCAGCACACCAGTGCAAGTCTCTGGCATGGTCGACGTGAGTAGCTGTCAGGTATCAACGAAACATGTTCGCCTCGGAACCATATAAATATGTCTCGATTTTTAGGCAGAAGGCATTCTCTTGTCGATGCAGTCCAGCAACACCGCAACAATGCCATGGGCCACGCTGGATAGCATGACGTCTGGGCATAACCTGCACCAGCCATGGGTTCAACGCAGTGCTGTGTCGGCTGCCACCAGCACTAAGTTCATCTTGGGACTGGCCATCCATGCCTGCTGCTGCCAGCACTGAGTTCCTAGTGGGACTTAATGCTTCAGCACCAGCTGGCGTCCGACTACCGCTCAGGACAACAAGCCGAAGACCACATACACCAGACTCCATGTACCACCACTGTAAACATATTCAGAGGCGAGGCACCACTAGGCAAACCACCGAGGGAAGTAGCACGCGGGTGACGTCACGGCCGTGGTCTCCACAGGCCAGGTACTCCCGTTAGCAATGCAGGGTTCTTAGCCAGCATCCACGGCAGAAGCTACTAGCCATATGTCAGCGCCATCCAAGGACAACAGAGTGAGATGTGACTGCCTTTCTGAGGTGTGGCATATCATGTCACTACCACTCGTTTCCTAGGGCAACTGCAATCTTCACAGTTACGTCGGAGAGCTCGTCACCTCATGTTACTGTTCGGAGTGCGTCAGGTATGCTGACGTCGCTGCAGTCAGCAGCGGAGGTTGTTCAAGCACGTGCAGTGCAACATCTGAGCCTCAGCCCATATTGTCGTTTAGTATGGTGGCAATCAAGGGGCATGATAATGTGAGGAACCCGCGAATGTATCACAGTTTAGCGGTAATGCTAGTTAGTGCCTATACGCTGTAAACAATATTTGCTTGAATATTCTGCCCCTTGTGCCAAATTTGTAGCAGTGATTTGCATTACATGTAATCATTTAGAGCATACAGCCAGACAATGTGGAGAGAACATACGGCTGATGATTAGACAGGAGAGTACTTTGGTAATACAATTAGTGTCTGTCTTGGTGCGCCTGTGTGTGTGGTGGCTTATTATTTTCGTGTTGTGTTTGATTTATTATTTCTGGGTCGCACAAAATGATCAATGGTGAGGCAATGGCAAAATCGGTGAGTGTCAACAGGGGTGAGGCTACAAAGTCTTTAGTGAATGATGTAACTCAATTAAAGGCAAATATAGTGGTTGTGGACAATGAACTGGCAGAGAAAGATGAGAAGATAGAGCTGCTGAACTCACAGATTCTAGAAGTGGATCCGAATGTTGATATCAATGTTTCTCCCTTTTGTGGTAGGTCCTCTGAGGATGTGTTAGATTTGAAGAGGATCTCAAATCATTGGCTGACAGTGAGGGTTGGTCGGATAAACAATTATTGCAGCTGTAATGTTGTTTTATAGGAGAGGCGAAGTTGTTCTTCCAGTGCTCAAAAGCATTATGGAATGCAGAAACTTTTCATCATATGAGACAAGGGTTGAAGCAGAGATGTAGGAAACAAAACAGTGCACCGTTTTCTCGTGAGCAGTTGGCAGAAGGCATAATGAGGAGACTTCGCAGATAGAATTATGAAGTTGACTGGTCACACTTACGAACTGCTTCAGAGAGAGCAGCTGAACAAAGTGGTACTATAGGAGGCCGAGCACCGAGCACTTGGTACTTTACTGAGAGACTTGGCACCAGAAGTGCTGAGAAGGGTGAGCACTGGGGCACCTAGAGATCTCAGTGCAGGGGTTAGATAAGCATTATAGTATGAGGCAGCCAGGGATATGTATTTGCACCCAGTACAAAGTGTTTCAATAGTGATCATATGCAGAGGCGTTGCTGCTAGCCACGAGGGAGTGATGGAGATAACTGCTCTAGCGGTAATTATATTTGTTTATGGTTAAGGGGGGGTGTGGAAGTAATCTTCGCAAGAAATATGATCTAAGTAAGACCTGAAGGGCCATGTTTTTTCCACGGAAGGAGGCAGCGTAGCATCACCATCCTGGGTTTTAGCAAAAGTAATAACTCTTTCGACAAACGTACCAAGAAATAATGAGAAATTCGCTGTGGAGCATTGCATTAACAGCTTTGGACCAATAGCAGAAGAGTGGTGACACGTGGGTCAGAATAATATTTCGAGCTAAGTGGCCGGCTGCTGTGACCGAGCGGTTCTAGACGTTTCAGTCCGGAACTGCGCTGCTGCTACTGTCGCAGGTTCGAATCCTGCCTCGCATGGATGTGTGTGATGTCCTTACGTTAGTTAGGTTTAAGTAGTTCTAAGTCTAGGGGACTGATGACCTGAGATGTTAAGTCCCATAGTGCTTAGAACCATTTGCACCATTTGAACGAGCTAAGTGTAACCACGTTCTGTGAAAACCTTCACCACACAGTGATAATGAGCATATCAAGCTGGTCGATGTTATCAATACAGGGTAAGGCTCTTTTTTTTTTTTTTTTGGGTGTCGTGACTGGAAGCCAGGTTTTAGCGAAACAGCGCCTCAGAGCGATATAAATCTGTATTTTGAGGAAGAAGCCATTCTCTCTTCACTAGAGTCCGGCTCCACTGCCGTGATGCCAAGGGCCACGATGGACAGCGAGACGACAGGGCATCAACAGCAACAGCCAGGGGTTCGAGACGAGGCTGCGTCTGCTGCCGCCAGCACTAGCTTCCTCACGGGACTTTGTGCCGTAGCCCCACCAACCTGCCGTCTGTACCTGCTGCCATCAATGCAGAGTTCCTAATGGAACATTGTGTCTCAGCAACAGCCGTAATTCAACTCTGCCTGAGAGCAGCAAGAACAAGCCCGTACACAGCTGTCACCACACGTCTTTATGATGAACGCGTGTGGATCCGATGAGCTGCTAGGGTTCCACTCCGCCACTGACACCGCGGTCATGGATTCCATAGGCCGCCAAGTATGCCAGGGCACCTCGTTAGGATCACATGACGCCCATGCAACAGGTCCTTCTGCAGCGAGGGACAAGAGAGTAAGTCTTGTTCGCCACGTTGAGGCGTAACATGTCATGTATTGCAATCAGAAAAAGGCATTCTTTACGGTGAACAGTGCTTCCACTGTGTCTACCAGCGTGTCACCAGCACTCACTCACCCCCATGAGTGAAAGGGCACTCCTCACCTTTCTTCCAGTAGTGCATGATTTGAACGACTTTTTTGTGAAGTGGGTCGTCAGTCGTTCTTTGCTGCCTCAATCAGTAGAGAACTGTCTGTGTTAGGCCACGATCCCGAGTTCTAGTCTCGGTCCAGCACACAGTTTTAATCTGCCTGAAAATTTCATGTCAGACAATATTCAGATGCTAATACATAGCACCTTTTCACTTTATCCTGTATCTGGCCTTCTTTAAAAGTACCAAATAACGTCAAACATTTGATTTTTTCCACCTACAATGGAGCTGACATTTTGCTGTATACAAATTTAAATACCTCATCAGTAAGTGGTCTCATGGATCAGAGAGCAGGCCATACCCTACCGACTCATTTCTGTTCTAGTACATAGATTTGTCAGGAGTGTTCTAATGGTTATTTGGTTCTACCTTAATCGAGACTTATTTAAGGTGGTAATCATCAATGACCAACTCCACACAAATAGCTTTTGTTTAACAATGACACCATAGTTTTGTCCTAGGAACACTAAACTGATGGAGAAGTGCATAGGCGGCATATTATTGGCACAGTGCCTGTCCATTGGTGCTGCAGTCTCCTTACAGCTGTTCCAGGTTGCCGTGGTAAGTGCCCAGTGTTCGGTAAGAGGTCGTCTTAAGTTATTTCCACTAAAGAAAACGACAATATTATCAGCCAACAGGTAATACTCTTTCAATGAAACTGATATTGCGCTATACATATCCCATGTCTGTAATGGATTAGCTACATTAATTTAGAAGGAAATTTTTAGTATAAATTTGGGTGATTTTTTTCATGTCCAAAAACTGAATTTCATTGGAAAGATTGTTTTTAAGTACAATTCACAAGCATTCAGAATTTATTATGTGTGAGTCGAAAAATTCCCTCTGATGAATATGTGTACACCAAGCTGTCTAAAGGTAGTTACAAGGTTCTTGGGGTATGTTAAATTCATTAGGACAATTGAGTTAGGGAAAACGTGTGTACTTTAAGTAATTACTACATTATGCAGGCTTCAACAATGTTTCACAAAATATGTCTGTTTCTCTTGCAAGTGAAAAGATTGTGACCAAAAACTAGAACAGACGGAACTGGAATGTGGAGAATGAACACTTGCTAACGTAGATACTACTTGCATCACTTCACTCCTTCTTGCCCTAATGAAACATGTCATAGAGGGAAACAATCTAACGGGTTGATACCATCTGTATTGCTAAACGACTAAAATAGCCAATAGATCCTACTGCTGGTTGCCTATCTAAGGCTTTCTAGGTTAAACGTATGTTCAACTTTCAGTATTTCGTATAGTTTTTCCCAGAATTTGAAAATTTCAAGTTGTTTTATATGTGAGTGATCAGTTCTTTAAGGATTTGGGAATGCATGGGGGAGGGAATAGTTATTGGTGCGTAACTAACTAAGAAAGGTAATGGACATGTATTTGTGGTCCTTCAAATCAAGAATTTTGAGGAAGGTGACAAGAAAGCTTAACTTCAAAGGGCTAAAGAGCATGGGTAGTAACAGAAATGTTCCTGGGAACAAGAAGTAGTGCAAACTACATAACGATAGTGAATGGTATGATCAAAGCATATCGCTGACATGGATGTCAAAATGTATTTCAAGGTATGTATGATGGACTCAAATGTGGACTACTTAGCAGAGAACTGTTGTGATAAATCGGAAGAACATTATGTAAGATATGTCAAGAAAGTAACAGGAATCTTCCATGGATGAAGAAGAGCAATCAGCAACAAATTAATAGGGAATGACAAAATTAAAATATGTAATCATTTCTCAGCCACTGTATGGTTGAGTTATATCTGAACTACTTTATAGACAACTGTAGCAATATAGCATAGAAAATAGTAGAAACTTTTTATATTACAGACATTCCTACAGTGTTACCGAATAGTAGTGTAAAAGGGAGTGGGTAAGCTGACTGATTAATCCTACTCTATGATTCGAAGAAAGAAAGACAGAGAAGGTATAAGAAGGTTCTTAAGTTCATGGGAGCTCGTTCTTATGGATTTTCTAAGTATTTAGTAACAATAACTGCTTTGTTGTCAATAATATGAGAATGCTATACCACACATAACTTTTCGACTTCAATTGATACATCATAAAAACGAGTCTGTGTTTTGACATCTAATAAAAAAGTGGCTAGGACGGTATTACATACATAAAGACAAAGAAAATTTTTGTTGCCCACGTACTACCTGTGATAGACAAAGATCTGACAACATATTTGAATTTACCAATAAAAGTACAGCCAGATCATTGATACTTGTATTCAGATAATTGTCTTTGGTATTTACGAAAATGAAACTAAAAAAGAACTTTAATCTGCTTTTGCTTCAATGTCCATAACAATTTTCTTTATCATTGATAGATCACGGAATTTTTGTAGAGCTCTATACATTTCTCATGTATGAGGTAAAATTCGACTCCTCTTTTAAGGTGTTTTAAAGTGATGATTGACAAAGGAATGTTGGAGACCAACTGCAGAGCTAGAAGTTTCAATGCAGAGATGCTGATAAGAACACAAGGAACTGTATCTCTCTGGAAGCAGGTCTAAACAAGAAGAGAGACATTTCAGACACAACAGTATATTGGACTAATGATAGAAGGAGCAACTGAGGTAGAATCACTAGTGATGACAGAGAATGACATATGTGCACGAGATTGTAAGTGATGTGAGGTGAAAGAAATATCCAGAAACGAAATGAAAGGCAGAGAAAAGAATCATTTGGCATACTGATACGAAATAAACCCAGGGTTGAACGCCAGACAGAGCGAGAGGGGGGGGGGGAGGAGAAAAACAGGGAGTGTGAGAGACACAAGTAGATGGTAACAAAAACGAATAGTCTGTTTGTGATTATTTCATATGCTCATAATTATTGCAATAGACTTCACAATGACATCAAAGTGTATGCATAATTCATGCTTGGTTCTAATTACCTTTCTTTATGCTACAAACACTCTCTTGTCTGTATGTTGAGTTAATAAAAAAAATGTACTACAAGATGTCACCGAGCCAAAAAACATGACATACATCTCTTTAAACTGTAATTTATATGTAACTGATGTCGGCGAATGTTCATGTGGAAAAGGTATCTGAATGGGTGTTTTAGAATAAACAAATAATATTTTTTCAGTTTGCACCATTTATTTTCTGTCAGCATTTACCGCTATAACAGTAATCCCACAAAGTATATCAGTCAGTCTGATACTGTGTCATCCACTAACTACCAAGTTGGTACTTATTGTGAAAATTTCCTACAATTTATTGAGATAACAGTGCATGGGGATAGTTTGAATGAAATACAGGTACAAGCTTAGGGATTTGTTTAAAATATGTTCACATGTTCATAGAAGTTTTATCTTAAATCAACTTCCATGTTAAAATTAATACAAATGAGTCCAAAGGTTGTAACACTATCCCCACAATAGCTATAGGCATAAAATACACAAAACCTCAAAGAAAAATTTAAAATACAACTTGAACACTTCAGTGCTGACTTTTTATTGCATAAAGGTGATACAACTTTGTAATAACTTCCACCATGTGATAGTATCTTCAAATAATATATAATGTTTTGGAGATATTAAACCAAAACTAAGATAATTTCAAATATAACATGCAGTGTGCACAAAATGTAGAGAAAATGATGAAATTTAAAGTCAGGTAATGAAATAATACTGAATCAAACGACTATATGTCAAAAGTAAAATTCAAATGATCATTCACATAAATATTAAACAAAAAGATAACATACACATGCACATGTACACACACACACACACACACACACACACACACACACACACACACACACACACACACACACACACACAATTTGTGTTACTTATGTTCATTTCACTTTAGGATACAACATTATATGGCTCAAATGAATGGCTAGTTGCACAATATAGGACATTAACGGCATGTGAAGTTGAGTGACAAATTACTTCATAGCTGCTGTAGAAACTTTAAACAACCTTCAAATTCCTCATAAATAAATTTTTAATCATTCAAACAATGTGTAATATTCCAAAATAAAAGCAACAATCAGTCTGGATACACCATTATGGTGAAAAAAAACAAATGATAGAAAAGACGCCTTGGATTGGACATTGAGTCTTATATCCATGGTCAATTTCCCTGACCTAAGTAATCCCTTTTTCGATCTGTGGCTTTAGTTGGGACTCTGTATATATTAAAGATGTGGTACTAAATGTTAGTGTTATTATTATCAGCATATTTATCATATAAACAACATAAGAGATGCATGTACAAATACAGAAAATATAAAACCAATGAACACAAACAGTATTAGTCTAGTTAGAAATATCGATTTTGCTGTAACAAAATACTCTGCACCATTTCTCTTATGCGGGTGATTTTCAACAGTAATTGGTGGTTCACTTCCGAATTATTTTCACTAAGAATATTATATACATCTATCACACATATTTTCCATTACAAGAATACTACCCCATGGGAAAATATCGGTGGTATATGGAAAGAAGTTAAGAACGTAGATTTTATTTAAATGCCATGCAATGAGTTGACTTAAGTGTGTGAAATACTGCAGTTGTAAATTTGATTCAAATACAGCCTATTTCATTAGTTTTAACTATTTCTGTGACGATACACTTCAATTAACTGGAAAGAATTGCGCTGCCAAAAGTTATTTAATTCCATCTTAAACTCCACCTCATAATCCACAATACATTCAATGTGCTCTGAAAAGTAAATGAGTACATTTCCTCCCATTTACATGTGAATCCTTTCTATTTTTTCATAAGACTTCTGTTTTCTTACAGCCCACCACAAATTCCTCTTCTGTGCTAACCTCTTCATCTCAGAGTATCATTTGAAATTATTGCTGGATGTATTCCAATCTATGTCTTCCTCTACAGTTTTTGCCCTCTACAGTTCCTTCTAGTACCATGTAAGTCATTCTCTCTTGTCTTAACAGATGCCCTATCACTTGTCCCCTCTCCTTATCAGTGTTTTCCTCTCTGATTCTGCATAGAACCTCCTCATTCCTTACCTTATCAGCCCACCCAATTTTCAACATTAGTCTGTAGCACCACATCTCAAATGCTTCAATTATCTTCTCTTTCGGTTTTCCCACAGTCCATGTTTCACTACCATACAATGCTGTGCTCCAGACGTACATTCTCAGGAATTTCTTCCTCAAATTGAGGCTGATGTTTGATATTAGTAGACTTCTCTAGGCCAGGAATGCCCTTTCTGCCATTGCTAGTCTGCTTTTGATGTCTTCCTTGCTCTACCCATCATTGGTTGTTTTACTGCCTAGCTAGCGGAATTCCTTAACTTTATCTACTTCGTGACCATCGATCCTGATGTTAAGTTTCTCGCTGTTCTCATTTCTACTACTTCTCATTACCTTGGTCTGTCTTCGATTTACTCTCAATCCATACTCTGTACTCATTAGACAACTGTTCATTCTGTTCAGCAGATCATTTAATTCTTCTTCACTTTCACTGAAGGTAGCAAATTTTTATCTGCGAATTGTATCTTTGATATCCTTTCACCTTGAATTTTAATTCCACTCCTGAACCTTTCTCTTATTTCCATCATTGCTTCCTCGATGTACAGATTGAACATTAGAGGCGAAAGGCCACATCCTTGCCCTACGACCTTTTTAATGTGAGCACTTCATTCTTGGTTGTCCAGTTTAATGTTCCCTTTTGGCTGTTGTACATACTGTATATGACCCATCTCTGCCTATAGCTTAGCCCTGCTTTTTGCAGAATTGCGATCGTCTTGCACCATTTTACATTGTCGAACGCTTTTTCCAGGTTGACAAATCCTATGAACGTGTCTTGATGTTTCTGTATTTTGCTTCCATTATTAACTGCAAAATCAAAATTGCCTCTCTCGTGCCTTTACATTTCTTAAAGCCAAACTGACCATCATCTTGCGCATCCTCAATTTTCGTTACCATTCATCTGTATATTATTCTTGTAAGTAACTTGGATGCATGAGCTGTTAAGCAGATTGTGCGACAATTCTCGCAGTTGTCAGCTCTTGCCGACTTCGGAATTGTGTGGATGATGCTTTTCCTGAAGTCAGATGTTATGTCTCCAGACTCATACGTTCTACCCACCAACGTGAATAGTCTTTTTGTTGGCACTTACCCCGATGATTTTAGAAATTCTGATGGAATGTTATCTATAATAATGTTAAACCCCAAAATTATTTATAGATTTTGTTTTCCGTCCCAATGTTATGATCGTACTTCGAAGTATTCCTTGAGAAAATAGAAAATTTCATAGCAAAGTATGTACTGAGAAGCAGTTTTCCAAATGTGAAATTTTTGGACTATGTATTTGCAGAGCATTTTAGAAGTTACACAAAGTATCTAGGACGTGGTTTATGATTACGATCAGTAGCTATCTGTACTTCCAAACACATGCCATTGCTTGCTTCTCGTATTTTACTGTCAGAATAGGCTATTTTCATAGCATGTGGAACTCAGTCACTAACACTGTGCTTTAAGTACTGAGACTTGTAAAAATCGTTGCTTATCAATTTCGGCTGAACTATTTGTTGGGGTTTGCGAGCATTTCATTAGCTATGTCTTCAGCTGGAGAACTCTTACTACTTTTATTATGATACCTAATAATCTGGAAAAGGGCAAGAGAACCTTCCAGTGAATGTGTTAGTGGAAGATGACTTATGCAGATCAGAATTTATATGGTACTCAGAATTTGATAGTATGATATACATATCAGAGTGTTTCGAACAGCGATCGCCTATGACATGGAAATGATATACTTACCTCTCGACCATGCTGTTGAAATAAAAATCTATAATATTTGTTTTGTAAATAAAAAGTCTTGTCTTGCTGCACTTTATTTTGTTTTCCCAGACTCGTTTCGCCATTTTTCACTTTAAGGCATCATCAGTGGTGTATATAATATAATTTTGTTTTGATATGCGTTAATTGTAGATTATGAAGCAGTTCACGTCTCGCTTTTTACGTAAATAAGTGATTAGTTACGTTTTTTTCTCTTTTTATCAGTTTACCTTCCATTCAGAAAACTTTTGCACGCAGCGACTGTTATATTGGCTTGTAAATTATAGATTGCAGCGATCAGTCGTCCTTTTTAAATTTCATTGTGCAGATCTGGATTTCGGCTAGATGCTAGCCATTCTCAATGCACTATTATTTTCGCTCAATGCATGTAATGCCTGTCGGTCGGGCTTCATCCACAGTTCCACAGGCATTGCATGCATTGAGCGAAAATAATAGTGCATTAAGAATGGCTAGCCTGTAGCCGAAATCTAGATCTGCACAAAAAAATTTAAAAAGCGTGACTCATCACTGCAATATATAATTTACATTTCGTGTTTTTAACTGACATCGGTGTTTCCTCTCATCTGGTCAATGAAGGTCGCACTACCGCCTGTTTGCGAAACACAGATATGATTTTGTGTTTCGAAAATTTTCGCTCCCAGTTTTCATTTGTTGTTTTGATGTACTATCAGTTTCCTATCATACATATTTGTGTTATGTCTATGTTAGTGACAGGAGACTGATAGTACATTAGGACAATAAGAGCAAACAAAATGAAAAGAGGGAAGAAAACGGTTCGAAACACAAAAAACAGGTCTGTGTTTCGTAAACCGAGTGGTAGTGCGACCTCCATGTGACCAGATGAGAGGAAACACCGATGCCAACTAAAAACAGGAAGAACTGTAAGTAATCACTTATTTACATTAAAAGCGAGTAGTGGATTGTTTCATAATCTACGACTAACGCACATCAAAACAAAAGTGTATCACAAATCTGTCACTATACATCCCACTGATGATGCCTTAAAGGGAAAAAAAGGCGAAATGCGTCTAGTAAAATAAAATACAGTGCAGCAACAGAAGGCATTTTTATTTACGAGATAAATATTTCTGCGCTTAGTGCAGAGGATGGACATGCACACAGTCTCGTTAAAAATCTATTAGTCTGTTGTTCTATAATATATGTTTTTATGAAGAAATCTTTCCATAGCCATAATATATTATAAATGATAAGAATTTCTTCCAATTGGGGATCACAATCTGTACAAATGTATACAGTAAAGGTGGTGAATGTTATCGGCTGTACCTATCATACAGAAATATGTATGTCATGTAATATCAGCGAAACTCTATTAAAATTGGACATTTTCAGATGCTCAAGAGGAACTCAGCTGAGAGTGTGTGGCGTGAAGCAATCTGTATAACGAGTACAATTAATAAAGAAGCCGTGACTTTACTTAGTAATCATTATAGATTCCAACATACCACTCACCTAGGAAACAATGCCTTTTCAGTTGAAATATAAGCTGACTGTTACTGAAATTGTTTCTTTATGCTAAGTACTTATAAATTCATTTGTACATGAACGTTTCGGAAACTTCTGAAAATGCTGGCAGTAATGTGTATCAGTACCAGGCGAGGCCTAAATCGCTGTCGTCAACACTTTTTGGCGTGAGAGTTCCTGGAATTGCACTTGTGGTGTCGAAGTTACCTGAATTGCACTTCCATTGGTGAGGAAGTTGTTCTGGTTATATTCAAGGTCACAGCCATCCCCGCTCCTTTCCCTGGTTTGCTCTTGGCTGACCTGATTGTGCTCTCAGCTAGTCGCTAGCGGAGCCCCACTGCTCTTGGCCAAGAGCCTATCACAGTGTAGCCTGTGCTCAAAGGCATCGAAACGATCAGAGTTATTCTTTGGTCATATGCCGTTACTCTCCATTTCACATCTGTACTCTGTAGTGAGAGGACTAAAATTAATTTGGCAAGCTAACTGTAAAAATTGGTAGAATATTGGCAATTGGCTGTTAAGTTACCAGAGTTTGCAAACTGGTAGGATAGGCCAAAATGCAGATGTGCCTGTCCACAAAACTGAATACTTTACGCTCACGTGTGTTTGCCTGCTTTAAACTGACTTGCAAATGTGTCCACTCATGAAGCGCAAGATGTGTGCAATGTAGATGTAACCATACATTGTAAATAACTAGCTGCCTAACAGGTCTCCATATATCAACACTTACAGTTCGTTATAACAATTTAATTCCAACTAATCCTTTTGTGCAATTGCTTGAGTTTAATCGTCTGTATTCCGTAGTGAAGAAACCGGATTCTTTTGAAAATAAAAACATTGATATAAGAAAATAACTAATTAACAATAAAACTTTTTATGAACACATAACATTCAACAATGTACCGTTTCTACTTTAAATATGATTTCCAAACATATATAAGGCAGTAAAAAAACACATCTTCCGTAACAACAATTTTTTTGTACTTTAATGACAATGTGCAGTTTTTTGTTAAGCTAATACTATACTGTAGAAAGATAATACATACAATTTATTTACACTAAAGTTAATAAAGAATCTATACACTATACAACACTTATACAATAAAATATTCTTTTTCTTTCTATATACAGTTTTCTCAGTCTTTGTCCAATATTTACAATACATGGGAAACAGGAACTTCCAGGAGCAGGTGAATAAAAACGACACATGTATACATAATTATATGCAATATATATGCACATGCATAGTGTGCAGCCATGTACATACTATACACACACAATATATATTCACACACATTATGTGGAATCATCGCACATAAGCATATGCACATCTACGGAAGATGCCTCATCCAGCTATTCTGCATACACTCACTTACACAATGGCTATTTACAAATGTATATACACCTTCAAATGCAATCATTCAAGTGAATAGTTTTAGGAATAGGAGGATCCTGATCATGTCCACAAAGATGAATCATTTGTCATCATTACAAGATGGACCCATATGCAAAGAAGCACTGGCATCATAGTGAAAGCACTTCTTGTAATCTTAGGTCATGAGAACCTTTGTAACCACACAATAAATAACCTCATCCCACCACTGGGTGCTGTCAGTATCTATATGTATCCATACATTTTACGTCTGAGCTCCTCAAACTCCACAATCTGTGACTGGTTCATCTTGTCTTTCACCATGCTGGTAACCTCCTTACTCTGGTGTGTTATTCTATAAAGATTATAGGCCATATATCCAGAAATGTCAAATACTTCAGGATTGTACATACTTGCTTCATATGCATCACAGTCTTTCACCCAGTAGATGAAACAGTTTGTATCTGCATAGTTGGAATTAGCGAAGTTTGAATTCGCAGACTCTTAGTTGAATCAGTACATGTGTTGTGGGGAGAGGTACAGAATACACACACAGACATGTGCAGACCTTGTGAAGCGCATTGTAACCAATGCCGTCTACACAGTGACAAGTGGTTCACTGAAGACTATGGCCCAATTAAAATTTGACCTGGTGAT
The DNA here is from genome assembly GCF_023864345.2 of Schistocerca serialis cubense. Taxonomy (NCBI): domain Eukaryota; kingdom Metazoa; phylum Arthropoda; class Insecta; order Orthoptera; family Acrididae; genus Schistocerca; species Schistocerca serialis. Next base: position 298,635,319 of record NC_064645.1, read on the forward strand.
GAAATGTCTTGCATCATAGCCCCCATCACAATGATAAACTAAATGAATTCCATAGTGCTTTCTTGCATTTGGCATGGATTTGCCAGAAACAGAATTAATCATTAATTTTCGAGAATGTTTTCGAAAATGACACATGACAAGGGCCCTCATGTTGGTATTTACATCAATGTATTTCTTCAACCAGGTATGCTGTTTGAAGAATGCACTGCAAGGGATTGTAAAGTTCGTCCCCATACTGAGACATTGCTGTAGGTTGCTGTAGTGCTTTGTTATCGTCTTGGGATTGAAATCATTGCATGGAAATAAGCATTCTGGACACAGTGGCAGGTCAATGTGTATTTCATGCAAATGGGTAGGATATGCAAGGTCTGCCTCCATGACAGATCCTTCACCAGAATCCGCAGCCACATCTTGGATCTTTTTCTCCAGTCTGACCATTTCCTCTCTTGGCCGCCATTGGTACCTTCCACACAGCAAAGACTGTTACATGGTGTGCCTGCTGAGGTTGTTTACATCCAAATAAAGGATATAACCCAAATTATCAGATAGCCTGCACTCCTCCTCGTTCATTGGTGGGTTATCACCTTGACTTACCTGTGCTCCCAAGAGCAAAGTCCCTCGGGAATCCATCATTCTGATGGCAATGTCTGTCAACAGTTCAATTTCGACATATGTTATTTTTAACGTTGCATTCTACAAAATCCCAGGTGTGACGTAACGGAAGGTAGGATAAAGTGTGTATATGGCCGTGAAAACGCTCTAGAATATCTCAAAAATGATTGCAAGCAAGTACACCTTAGTATTGATGCACAAATTACCATATCAGAGACAGCTGCAAAATATTTACCACATGCCTATAATGTGGATACTATATGGTAGTGCCTGTGAGTTTAGTGTGAATCAGATTATGTCGGGTACGATCTGGACATGGAGGAAGATGGAAAGAATAAGTTGGATGGACAGAGTAAAAAATGAAGAGGTACTGAGAAGAGTGGGAGAGAAAAGACAGTTACTAGATGTAATAAAGAGAAGAAAAAGAAATTGGATTGGGCATATATTAAGAAAGAATGACGGACTGATAAAAACCGTTTTAGAAAGTTATGTAGAAGGGAAAAAGAAGCGAGGAAGAAGAGATTCCAGATACTTGATGACATGATGGACGGTACAACATACAGCAGCCTTAAGAAGGAAGCAATGGATCGCAGAAAATGGAGACGCAAAGGACCTGCTAATATAGCAGATAACTGATGATGATGATGACCACGGTTTCGTGGAGTCTCTTTTTCGAATCCAGGTATTCATGAGGAAAGACCTCCACGTTTGTCACGAGCTGAAACTTTGCACCCCTGGGATATGAAGCTGTGATGAAATGCATCTACTCCTAATGTACTGTGTTAGCAAGTTCCTGAACAGATGTTTGCTTCAAACATAATGAATCCCAGAGATAGAACATTCTTCTTGGTGTGAATCGCCTGGTAAATGAAATGTAGTTTTTAAATTGTCTGTTATGACGCTGGCCATATAATTTTTCAAGCTGAAATCACCCAAGTGCTGAACCAGAAAGTGAAAGTCATACTTCCTCAAACTATGGAACAAGACAGACACATGTCATGGCGGTTGATATTTCAAATTGTATTTGCTGCAAGCTGCACTGCAGAACTTTATTGTTAGATGACAGTGGTCTCTATGTGAAGTTTCCCCATCTCTGTTTAACGGCAGCTTAAACTTCCTGCTCATATAAGACGTCACTTTCCTGTGATTTGGTCATGGGAAAGTTGTTTCTATAAATCTCATGTGGACTCATTGTAAGATTTTTGAGCTCAGAGAGCGATGTTGTTGTAGAATCTCACCTGACTTGTGATACAGATTGATGGAGTTACACGACATATAACTTGATATTGTGGTATTATTATGTTGTACATGTCATTCCCTCCCCCCATGAACCATAGACCTTGCCGTTGGTGGGGAGGCTTGCGTGTCTCAGTGATACAGATAGCCATACCGTAGGTGCAAAAACAACGGAGGGGTATGTGTTGAGAGGCCAGACAAACGTATGGTTAATGAAGAGGGGTAGCAGCCATTTCAGTAGTTGCAGGGGCAACAGTCTGGATGATTGACTGATCTGGCCTTGTAACACTAATCAAAATGGCCTTGCTGTGCTGGTACTGATAATGGCTGAAAACAAGGGGAAACTATGGCAGTAACTTTTCCCGAGGGCATGCAGCTTTACTGTATGGATAAATAATGATGGCGTCCTCTTGGGTAAACTATTCCGGAGGTAAAATAGTCCCCCATTCGGACCTCTGGGCGGGGACTACTCAAGAGGACGCCGTTATCAGGAGAAAGAAAACTGGCGTTCTACGGATCAGAGCGTGGAATGTCAGATCCCTTAATCGGGCAGGTAGATTAGAGAATTTAAAAAGGGAAATGGATAGGTTAAAGATAGATATAGTGGGAATTAGCGAAGTTCGGTGGCAGAAGGAACAATACTTTTGGTCAGGTGAATACAGGGTTTTAAATACAAATACAAATAGGGGTAATGCAGGGCTAGGTTCAATAATGAATAAAAAATAGGAGTTCAGGTAAGCTACTACAAACATCATAGTGAACGCATTATTGTGGCCAAGATAGACACGAAGCCGACGCCTACCACAGTAGTACAAGTCTATATGCAAACTAGCTCTGCAGATGACGAAGAAATTGAAGAAATGTATGATGAGATAAAAGAAATTATTTAGATAGTGAAGGGAGACGAAAATTTAATAGTCATGGGTGACTGGAATTCGATAGTAGGAAAAGGAAGGGTAGGAAACGTAGTAGGTGAATATGGATTGGGGGTAAGAAATGAAAGAGGAAGCCACCTGGTAGAATTTTACACGGAGCACAACTGAATCATAGCTAACACTTGGTTCAAGAATCATAAAAGGAGGTTGTATACATGGAGGAAGCCTGGAGATACTGGCGGGATTCAGATAGATTATATAATGGTAAGACAGAGATTTAGGAACCAGGTTTTAAATTGTAAGACATTTCTAGGTAAAAAGACGACGGCTAGTAGAAATCCTTGGGTGACAGAAGAAATACTGAATTTAATTTATGAAAGGAGAAAATATAAAAATGCAGTAAATGAAGCAGGCAAAAAGGAATAGAAACATCTCAGAAATGAGATCGACGGGAAGTGCAAAATGGCTAAGCAGGCATGGCTAGATGACAAATCTGACTAGGGGTAAGATAAATACTGCCTGCAGGATAATTAAAGAGAGCTTTGGAGAAGAGAGAACCACTTGTACGAATATCAAGAGCTCAGATGGAAACCCAGTTCTAAGCAAAGAAGGGAAAGCAGAAAGGTGGAAGAGTATATTGGGGGGCTATAGAAGGGCGATGTACTTAAGGGCAATGTTATAGTATGGGAAGAGGATGTAGATGAAGATGAAATGGGAGATACGATACTGCATCAAGAGTTTGATAGAGCACTGAAAGACCTGAGTCGAAATAAGGCCCCGGGAGTAGACAACATTCCATTAGAACTACTGACGGCCTAGGGAGAGCCAGTCCCGACAAAACTCTACCATCTGGTGAGCAAAATGTATGAGAGAGGCGAAATACCCTCAGATTTCAAGAAGAATATAATAATTCCAAACCCAAAGAAAGCAGGTGTTGACAGATGTGAAAATTAAAGAACTATCAGTTTAATAAATCACAGCTGCAAAATACTAACTCGAATTCTTTACAGACGAATGGAAAAACTAGTAGATGCCGACCTCGGGGAAGATCAGTTTGGATTATGTAGATATATGGGAACACGTGAGGCAATACTGACCCTACGACTTTAGGAGCTAGATTAAGAGAAGGCAAACCTACGTTTCTAGCATTTTTAGACTTTGAGAAAGCTTTTGACAATGTTGACTGGAATACTCTCTTTCAAGTTCTGAAGGTGGCAGGGGTAAAATACAGGGAGCGAAAGGCTATTTACAATTTGTACAGAAACCAGATGGCAGTTATAAGAGTCGAGGGACATGAAAGAGAAGCAGTGGTTGGGAAGGGAGTGAGACAGGGTTGTAGCCTTTCCCCAATGTTATTCAATCTTTATATTGAGCAAGCAGTAAAGGAAACAAAGGAAAAATTCGGAGTAGGTATTAAAATCCATGGAGAAGAAATAAAAACTTTAAGGTTCACCGATGACATTGTGATTCTGTCAGAGACAGCAAAGGACTTGGAAGGGTAGTTGAACGGAATGGACAGTGTCTTGGAAGGAGGATATAAGATGAACATCAGAAAAAGAAAAACGAGAATAATGGAATGTAGTCGAATTATGTTGGGTGATGCTGAGGGAATTAGATTAGGAAATGAGACACTTAAAGTAGTAAAGGAGTTTTGCTATTTGAGGAGCAAATTAACTGATGATGGTCGAAGCAGAGAGGATACAAAATGTAGACTGGCAATGGCAAGGAAGGCGTTTCTGAAGAAGAGATAGTTGTTAACATCGAGTATTGATTTAAGTGTCAGGAAGTCGTTTCTGAAAGTGTTTGTATGGAGTGTAGCCATGTATGGAAGTGAAACGTGGACGATAATCAGTTTGGACAAAAAGAGAATAGAAGCTTTCGAGATGTGGTGCTAGAGAAGAATGCTGAAGATTAGATGGTAGATCACATAACTAATGAGGAGGTATTGAATGGGGTTGGGGAGAAGAGGAGTTTGTGGCACAACTTGACTAGAAGAAGGGATCGGTTGGTAGAAGATGTTCTGAGGCATCAAGGGATCACCAATTTAGTATTGTAGGGCAGCATGGAGGGTAAAAATTGTAGAGGGAGACCAAGAGATGAATACACTAAGCAGATTCAGAAGGATGTATGTTGCAGTAGGTACTGGGAGATGAAGAAGCTTGTACAGGATTGAGTAGCATAGAGAGTTGCATCAAACCAGTCTCACGACTGAAGACCTCAACAAGAACAACAACAACATGTCATCCATTGAAGGAGGTGCGATAGGTGGTGTGTTCACTTTCAGAATATGCCACAGGAGCTAGTAAGCACTGAAAGTGAACATATATGGCGAAGACATTGCGTTCCTGGAGGTAAACATTCTTAAACTTAAAGAAGTCTTCATCCTCAGTAGGCTTTTCCACAGGTGCCAGTTCCTGGCTAGGTCAGTTAACACATGCATTATTATACACTTGTTCTTAGTTAAAGAGCTGAGACATCTATGACAAAAATATTGTTTGTGCTCATCTTTATTCAATTGAATTGAAAGTGTGCTGTGCGGGTGCATCATGGCGAGATTCAATACCGACAGATCGCTTTGGTTGACAGGATCAGTGAGGGTCGTATAGTCAGAACGATTTCCCTCCACCAGAGGCAAGCACAGTAACGATTAGGTCGATTGGGACAGTTGCTCTCCCTCAGGGACCAGGAGTCAAGCGGATTGAGTGGGTAGTAAGCGCCGGGATGTCGTAGCCGACAGGTCCTTGGCTCGCTGCTGCATTTGGAATGTTAGAGTTAGTTATGTCTGGTGTCGGCTGGATCAGTTAAATAAATAATGTCGTGTCACTAGGGTCTCCCGTTCACCGGGTGCAAGTCTTTCGATTTGACGCCCTTTCGGCGACTTGCGCGTCGATGGGGATGAAATGATGATGATTAGGACAACACAACACCCAGTCCCTGAGCGGAGAAAATCTCCGACCCAGCCGGGAATCGAACCCTGGCCCTTAGGATTGACATTATGTCGCGCTGACTACTCAGATACCATGGGCGGACGGCTGGATCATTTGAGATTACCTGATGCAGATGTTATGTCGGTGTGTTGCTGAGGCACTGTAGCGGCACCTCCGTTTAGGATAGGAAAAGTTAGTTTTGTGCGATATTCTGAGCACAAGTTGGAGCCAGGTGCGGGCCAGATTGCAGTGAGTTACACATACCAGCAGTAGCGAAGGCAAATAGAGGCCACAGGGGCGTAGAACTGCCGGAGAGGGCACACACAGTAATTTCCATGGTGCAAGTCACAGGCAGAAGAGGGCTACTAGCCAACCTAAGTGTTATGCATAAGTGATGTGAAGCGGCACACTTGACCAAAACAGAGGCGCACTGCCGAGTATAAATAAGTGCCATTTTCTAATGAGATTCAATTCATGTCCATGGTGGGTCGTTGGTTCGACCGTCTGAGGCCGACTCAGGGTCCGCAGCCAGCCAGGGCGGGCCACTGTCTGGCTTGCTACCACGGGCAGTCATCTCAGCTCCCGATAAACGCCGGAGACTTCTGAGGCGAGGGCGGCAGATTCGAATGCCGGATCGTGGACGGTCGTTGCCACTGTGTTCTCTGCTATGTCAGTGAGAAGTAGCAGCAGTAGGGCTGGCCTACGGCTCCCGGCGGAGCAGCTCAGAGTCAACGGGGACAGTGGCTGATGAGTTGGTTGCTGGCGCAGCCATCCTGATGTAATCTGAACTCTGCAGCTGGTGTACAAAACCGGCACAACACAGCGTTGCGTTGCACAGCCCCTAGGGCGCTCCCTCAGCAGTGTGGGGCTCTGTGACGCAGACCGAGGTAAACAGAGTGCTGTAGTGGAAACAAATAAATCATTTGGAAAATTCTCGTCGAGTTTTAATATGGAAACTCCCGGCACCCACCCACTACATTTGGTGTCTTCCCACTACAGTTGGTCTTCCTGATACATTTGGTGGCAGAAGCCACCGTTACATTTGGTGTCAGAATAGCGGACGTCGTCTGTCCAGTACAACATTCGAGCCCACCACCAGCAGTACAGTCACAAGATGTGGTGAGTGCTGGCAAAATTGTTCATTACGAGTGTGGGACGTTTTCTTTCTTTTTTTTCCGAGCATGGTTCCTGGCAAGCCACATTGTTAGATATTTGCGTGGGCATAGTATATTTTGTTGTCAGAGTAAGTGTTAGTGTTTTAGATAGTAACATTGTTTTGTGGCGTTTAATTTCTTTTGGTGTTAATTTGAGTGTGGTGTTACTGAGTATGACGATACGGAGTTGTAGGAAGTCAGGTTAGTCTTCCACTTAGTCGTTTTGTTTTGGGACTAACTGAGAATGAAAGCAAAGGACGCAAGGGGTGTTGGAACTAGAAGTGGTGAGGATTTTGTTGGAAAAAATAGCACAATTGACAGCAGACAATACGCAGTTGAGAAATGAACTAATATCTAGAAGTGAGTGGGAAACCGCATCTGATCAGTCGTTGTTGCCTAGGGTGCTGGAGATTGATCCAGCTGCTACGAGTCTGATTATTCTGTTTTCTGGCAAGGCATCTGAGGATGTGCGTTCGTTTGTGGAGGACTTGGAGATTTCAGCGGTGATGAATGGTTGGTCTGATGAGCAGTTGTTGCATATAGCCAAGATCAGAGTAACGGGTGAAGCGAAAACATACGTGAGGTCTTAATGATGGCAGAACAGTTGAAGGAAGTAAAGGAAGGGCTTTTACAATGGTTCAAGAAACAGAATAGCGCTCGGTACTTTAGGAAGAGGTTAAGTACAATGACAATGAGACAGCGGGAGACGGTATAGAAATTTGCGGAGAGGATAACGGAAATTAATGAGTATACTTACGTTGGGTCAGAGCAATGAAGCGAATAGTGTTCTGTTGCAGGAGGCTGAGAAAAGAGTACTTGATATATTTTTGAGAGTGGTGGAAAGTGCATGAAGGACTCTGAAAGATTTATATTCGGCCATTCAGCTGGCAATTCAATGTGAGAAAATGTGGAGACATCTGTTTTGAGGATCGATTCATTATGAGGTTTCTTTTGTGTATTCAACCCTGATACCATTAATTTAGTATCTTCTTTCCTGAAACAGAAAGGCGAATGCATTAAATGTAAGTCACAATGTTGCTGAGGCTTCTAGAGAGCTTCCATTGTTCTTGGTTACAAATCTCTCTTCGAAATATAGAAAGCTCTTGCTTGGAATTGTTAACTAATGTTGATGCTGAATGAGAATTTTTAACTCACCATTATTATCAAACGCCGCTTAATCGAAAGGTCGTGGGTGAAATATTGCCGACAAATGATAGAATCATCATATTGAAATGGAATTGTTAAATCGAGTGGTTATATCGACAAGTTTCAGAACTATCAATTTAAGGAACTCATAATTCGTAGGAGTTATTACGACCTGCTTTTGCTGGGAAGTGGAGTCCTGATAGCGTGTATATTGCTTTTGTAATTTATATCCACGCTGCCTCAAGTGTAGATGTACTACAATGTACCCAACATTGCATGAATCACCATTCTTGCCCATGATATTCAACTCGAGATGCGTTGTCTGAGCACTAAATGGTAGGTATATTGAATTCTTAGGCATTTCAACTACTTTATAACCAGAGCCCACAGTAGGAAAAAGTCTATATATTCTATGGATTAATCTATAATTCAGATTCAAATTCATTGAGATATTCCACGCAACATGAACAGTGCTAACAGGTTGTATATCAATTAGCTGATGTGACTGACTAATTTTTAAGTATTATTATTCAAATCTTGACTCTTCTGGAAAATTAGTATTGTTGTTGTTGTTGTTGTGGTCTTCAGTCCTGAGACTGGTTTGATGCAACTCTCCATGCTACTCTATCCTGTGCAAGCTTCTTCACCTCCCAGTACCTACTGCAACATACATCCTTCTGAATCTGCTTAGTGTATTCATCTCTTGGTCTCCCTCTACAATTTTTACCCTCCATGCTGCCCTACAATACTAAATTGGTGATCCCTTGATGCCTCAGAACATCTTCTACCAACCGATCCCTTCTTCTAGTCAAGTTGTGCCACAAACTCCTCTTCTCCCCAACCCCATTCAATACCTCCTCATTAGTTATGTGATCTACCATCTAATCTTCAGCATTCTTCTCTAGCACCACATCTCGAAAGCTTCTATTCTCTTTTTGTCCAAACTGATTATCGTCCACGTTTCACTTCCATACATGGCTACACTCCATACAAACACTTTCAGAAACGACTTCCTGACACTTAAATCAATACTCGATGTTAACAACTATCTCTTCTTCAGAAACGCCTTCCTTGCCATTGCCAGTCTACATTTTGTATCCTCTCTGCTTCGACCATCATCAGTTAATTTGCTCCTCAAATAGCAAAACTCCTTTACTACTTTAAGTGTCTCATTTCCTAATCTAATTCCCTCAGCATCACCCAACATAATTCGACTACATTCCATTATTCTCGTTTTTCTTTTTCTGATGTTCATCTTATATCCTCCTTCCAAGACACTGTCCATTCCGTTCAACTACCCTTCCAAGTCCTTTGCTGTCTCTGACAGAATCACAATGTCATCGGTGAACCTTAAAGTTTTTATTTCTTCTCCATGGATTTTAATACCTACTCCGAATTTTTCCTTTGTTTCCTTTACTGCTTGCTCAATATAAAGATTGAATAACATTGGGGAAAGGCTACAACCCTGTCTCACTCCCTTCCCAACCACTGCTTCTCTTTCATGTCCCTCGACTCTTATAACTGCCATCTGGTTTCTGTACAAATTGTAAATAGCCTTTCGCTCCCTGTATTTTACCCCTGCCACCTTCAGAACTTGAAAGAGAGTATTCCAGTCAACATTGTCAAAAGCTTTCTCAAAGTCTAAAAACGCTAGAAACGTAGGTTTGCCTTCTCTTAATCTAGCTCCTAAAGTCGTAGGGTCAGTATTGCCTCACGTGTTCCCATATATCTACGTAATCCAAACTGATCTTCCCCGAGGTCGGCATCTACTAGTTTTTCCATTCGTCTGTAAAGAATTCGAGTTAGTATTTTGCAGCTGTGATTTATTAAACTGATTGTTCGGTAATTTTCACATCTGTCAACACCTGATTTCTTTGGGACTGGAATTATTATATTCTTCTTGAAGTCTGAGGGTATTTCACCTGTCTGATACATCTTGCTCACCAGATGGTAGAGTTTTGTCAGGACTGGCTCTCCCAAGGCTGTCAGCAGTTCTAATGGAATGTTTTCTACTCCGGGGCCTTGTTTCGACTCAGGTCTTTCAGTGCTCTGTCAAACTCTTCACGCAGTATCGTATCTCCCGCTTCATCTTCATCTACATCCCCTCCATTTCCATAATATTGTGCTCAAGTATATCGCCCTTGTATAGACCCTCTATATACTCTTTCCACCTTTCTGTTTTCTCTTCTTAGCTTAGAACTGGGTTTCCATCTGAGCTCTTGATGTTCATGCAAGTCGTTCTCCTATCTCCAAAGGTCTCTTTAATTTTCCTGTAGGCGGTATCTATCTTACCCCTAGTGAAATAAGCCTCTACATCGTTACATTTGTCCTCTAGCCATCCCTGCTTAGCCATTCTGCACTTCCTGTCGATCTCATTTTTGAGGCGTTTGTATTTCCTTTTTGCCTGCTTTATTTACTGCATTTTTATATTTTCTCCTTTCATCAATTAAATTCAATATATCTTCTTTACCCAAGGATTTCTACTAGCCCTCGTCTTTTAACCTACTTGATCCTCTGCTGCCTTCACTACTTCATCCCTCAAAGCTACCCATTCTTCTTCTACTGTATTTCTTTCCCCCATACCTGTCGATTGTTCCCTTATACTCTCCCTGAAACTCTGTACAACCTCTGGTTTAGTCAGTTTATCCAGGTCCCATCTCTTTAAATTCCCACATTTTGGCAGTTTATTCAGTTTTAATCTTCAGGTCATAATCAGTAGATTGTGGTCAGAGTCCACATCTGCCCCTGGAAATGTCTTACAATTTAAAACCTGGTTCCTAAATCTCTGTCTTACCGTTATATAATCTATCTGCAACCTGTTAGTATCTCCATGCTTCTTCCATGTATACAGCGTTCTTTTATGATTCTTGAACAAAATGTTAGCTATGATTAAGTTGTGCTCTGTGCAAAATTCTACCAGGCGGCTTCCTCTTTCATTTCTTACCCCCAATTCATATTCACCTACTATGTTTCCTTCTCTCCCTTTTCCTACTACCGAATTCCAGTCACCCATGACTATTAAATTTTCGTCACCCTTCACTATCTGAATAATTTCTTTTATCTCATCGTACATTTCTTCAATTTCTTCGTTATCTGCAGAGCTAGTTGGCATATAAATTTGTACTACTTTAGTAGGCGTGGGCTTCGTATCTATCTTGGCCTCAATAATGCATTCACTATGCTGTTTGTAGTAGCTTACCCGCATTCCTTTTTTCCTATTCATTATTAAACCTACTCCTGCATTACCCCTATTTGATTTTGTGTTTATAACCCTGTAGTCACCTGACCAGAAGTCTTGTTCCTCCTGCCACCGAACTTCACTAAGTCCCACTATATCTAACTTTAACCTATCCATTTCCCTTTTTAAATTTTCTAACCTACCTGCCCGATTAAGGGATCTGACATTCCACGCTCCGATCCGTAGAACGCCAGTTTTCTTTCTCCTGATAACGGCGTCCTCTTGAGTGGTAGTCCCCGCCCGGGGATCCAAATGGGGGACTATTTTACCTCCGGAATATTTTACCCAAGAGCACGCCATCATTATTTATCCATACAGTAAAGCTGCATGCCCTCGGGAAAAATTATGGCTGTAGTTTCCCCTTGCCTTCAGCCGTTCGCAGTACCAGCACAGCAAGGCCGTTTTGGTTAGTGTTACAAGGCCAGATTAGTCAATCGTCATTAGTATTAATGCTACTGAAACTTTCTGGCTAAAGTCAACCGTCTCTTCCTTTGTTTTTATCTTCGTTTTAAATGTACTATCATATGCTCATAACTCAGAGTCTTTTACAAGTCCTCTGATAGACACATTTAAACTATCCATGTATCATGTGTCTGAAGGTTTTTCCACAACTTTTTAATTCCCTAGATGTGATTTATTGTTCACCTTAGGGATATTATTAGTTTTGCTGTACGTTTGCAGACTGATCAAAGCAATACTTCACACCCTCTTGCTTAGATCTATTGGGGCAAAGTAGTTTACTCTTAATATTGATGAAGGTTCTTTTAAAGTTAGATAGTATGACATCACATCTAAACCTTAACTGATGCAGTGCTGCTCATGGGGCCTGTTTTTATGCAGCCATTAGAGGAAACATTAGTCAGCAATTTCAACAGAGAAATGAATTGAAGAAGTGTTGGCTTCGCCGAAAGTTGTAGAACACCTTATTCCCGTAGTTCGAGTAATAACACAATTCTTCAGGTGGTCTTACGTCGTCAGTGAATGAAAATAGTTGAAGATATGTCAGTTTCTTCCACAAATACAACGAAGTGAGTCCCACATCCTACTACAACTTTAAATTGACAGTACCGTGTTCCATAGATTTCCACATCACCTTTGGCAACATATTCCACATAAACACTGCACTAAATACAGGATTTTGAGTTTTCTGACGAATGCAAGCAAATCTGTATTTGTAAGTGGCCCGTCCGGTAATATTGCTATGAACGTTTTTTTTCCTATGATTGGCCTATGTCTTTTCCTGTGCATTTTTAAATGAAGTCTTTTACATACACCGACAGCCTCAGTTAGCCAATAATGCCTTTTAGCCTCCTCTAGCTGCTCCTGTACATTTTGTACATTCTCTATTGCCGCCACTCCTGCTAATGAGCCAATTACTGATAGCCCTGAAAGGGCAGGAATCTGAAATAGAATGGGAAGTAGAAATGAGAATATAGATTCTTTCCGACTGATATCATAGGCATTGCCAGAAACCTAGGCGTTTTATAAGGAATTTTTCTTCTTACTCCTTTCTGATTCAAAGCACTTTTTGCCACTGTCACCACTGACTGAACGCTATTTGTTAAAAATGCTACAAATTTTTCTTCTGTTTCTGCAGTCTATAATATGCTATATACACTCCTGGAAATTGAAATAAGAACACCGTGAATTCATTGTCCCAGGAAGGGGAAACTTTATTGACACATTCCTGGGGTCAGATACATCACATGATCACACTGACAGAACCACAGACACATAGACACAGGCAACAGAGCATGCACAATGTCGGCACTAGTACAGTGTATATCCACCTTTCGCAGCAATGCAGGCTGCTATTCTCCCATGGAGACGATCGTAGAGATGCTGGATGTAGCCCTGTGGAACGGCTTGCCATGCGATTTCCACCTGGCGCCTCAGTTGGACCAGCGTTCGTGCTGGACGTGCAGACCGCGTGAGACGACGCTTCATCCAGTCCCAAACATGCTCAATGGGGGACAGATCCGGAGATCTTGCTGGCCAGGGTAGTTGACTTACACCTTCTAGAGCACGTTGGGTGGCACGGGATACATGCGGACGTGCATTGTCCTGTTGGAACAGCAAGTTCCCTTGCCTGTCTAGGAATGGTAGAACGATGGGTTCGATGACGGTTTGGATGTACCGTGCACTATTCAGTGTCCCCTCGACGATCACCAGTGGTGTACGGCCAATGTAGGAGATCGCTCCCCACACCATGATGCCGGGTGTTGGCCCTGTGTGCCTCGGTCGTATGCAGTCCTGATTGTGGCGCTCACCAGCACGGCACCAAACACGCATACGACCATCATTGGCACCAAGGCAGAAGCGACTCTCATCGCTGAAGACGACACGTCTCCATTCGTCCCTCCATTCACGCCTGTCGCGACACCACTGGAGGCGGGCTGCACGATGTTGGGGCGTGAGCGGAAGATGGCCTAACGGTGTGCGGGACCGTAGCCCAGCTTCATGGAGACGGTTGCGAATGGTCCTCGCCGATACCCCAGGAGCAACAGTGTCCCTAATTTGCTGGGAAGTGGCGGTGCGGTCCACTACGGCACTGCGTAGGATCCTACGGTCTTGGCGTGCATCCGTGCGTCGCTGCGGTTCGGTCCCAGGTCGACGGGCACGTGCACCTTCCGCCGACCACTGGCGACAACATCGATGTACTGTGGGGACCTCACGCCCCACGTGTTGAGCAATTCGGCGGTACGTCCACCCGGCCTCCCGCATGCCCAGTATACGCCCTCGCTCAAAGTCCGTCAACTGCACATACGGTTCACGTCCACGCTGTTGCGGCATGCTACCAGTGTTAAAGACTGCGATGGAGCTCCGTATGCCACGGCAAACTGGCTGACACTGACGGCGGCGGTGCACAAATGCTGCGCAGCTAGCGCCATTCGACGGCCAACACCGCGGTTCCTGGTGTGTCCGCTGTGCCGTGCGTGTGATCATTGCTTGTACAGCCCTCTCGCAGTGTCCGGAGCAAGTATGGTGCGTCTGACACACCGGTGTCAATGTGTTCTTTTTTCCATTTCCAGGAGTGTATAAAATTTTTCGGAAAGATATTCTGGCGTCCAATTTAAGTTTATTGTATATTGCAGTATCAATTGCCAATGCTATGAAGTATTGTCCGGTGCCTATGCCCTGTCTCACGCTGTTTGCTTTGATAAAATTTGATCTGCAAAGTGATGTTTCGCCAAAATTTTATTTGCAACGCCAGCAATATCATGATCCTACTGGGCAACGTGCAATGTATTAATTCCCTTATTGCCACAAGCCAGACACTTTTCCAGATTCGTTCCAAGTCCACAGTAGTTGTATTTAGGAATATTAAAATCAACTGGTAACATATCATGAGTACCATCGCCACATCTAATGCAGTTCTAAATACTTATATCATGCTACTGCATGGTTTGAGGTTTGCGTGTTCTCCCATATACCCAACTAGTATGCTTTCATGTGGAGCTGAGCTACTTAACTAAAACTTTGTTCGTTCAACATCTAATAACATGCTCTATGAGAAACATATCGAATTCAGAACGTTTCTGTAATTTCCGTGCGTCAGAACTTCCAGCAGTTTCTTAAACTTCATTTCCATAAAAATGTAAGCTCTTGGGTTTGTACATTGCACTATTTGATTTGGTAAATATCTCTGTTTGCCAGTTCGATATGTAACACATGTGAAATGAAGTTTTCTACTTCGAAATATACACCAAAGCACCTCCGCTGGATTACCGCTACCATGGATCCATCATCTTGATATGATTGTATACTTTTTTATGAAGCTCATTATGATAAACATCAAACGGTCTCATTTTTATTGTGCTGTGTACTGATTGATTACTCTGTTCAGTGATTTGTGAGAGATTATGTTGTCATTCGTATGTC
Source organism: Schistocerca serialis cubense (assembly GCF_023864345.2). Taxonomy (NCBI): domain Eukaryota; kingdom Metazoa; phylum Arthropoda; class Insecta; order Orthoptera; family Acrididae; genus Schistocerca; species Schistocerca serialis. The sequence goes on from NC_064645.1 coordinate 298,650,389, forward strand.
CTCAAAGATTAAAGTGTCGCGCAACACTCACTTTCATGCAATCTAAATGGTACCTCTCGCTCCAAGGATGAACCTCGTGGCAGTGTGACACTGTTAGCTGTCTCCACTAGACAGAATGGGGTCGCATCAAGTAATACCATGACACAATTAAAGTCAATTTTAGCGTGACACTGAAGCAATAAATCTAATATTAAAAATTGTGCAGTAATCATTTTCTACATGAGGCGAAACTACCATAGAAACCTGGAAATCCTTTACTTACAACACCGCTGAACTGAGGAAATTCATATCATTTTCAGCTACCCTGCTTAACCCACACTGTTGTGGGCCAAACCTCCTTTACCCAAGCAGGTCCAAACATGCCACACATACCTGGGTTTGTGTCAAACAAGAACTTACGCTTCCTTCCATCCAGTAAACTACACTCATGACCAGAAAAAATAGCACATTTTGAACGACAAGAAATGGGACGTTCATATTCAAAGGACATGTACTTAGTATGTTTCGCAGAAATGATTAGCATTTGAACCTTGTCGGTCCCCGGATTCAGGATCAACTTCAATGTCGCGGTGCAACTCCATCTAGCAGTAAAATATGCTTGCGGTTCCCATTGTCGCTATACATCGAAAGTAACGGTTCAGTGGGACTTGAGCACACGTGCTGGATATCTTCCACACCTAACAGTTAACCCTAGTGTGAAGTCAGAGAGTTTCGAAGAGGGCGCATTATTGACATGAGAAAATGTGATGCACCCATCCGGAAAATTGCTGCTCATGTGGGACGAAGTGTTTCGTCAGTGCAATGGGTGTTTGCAGAATGGTTCATGGAAGACCGAAGAACAAGACGAGATGGGTCAGGTCGCACCACCCTGACCATCTCCCGAGAATACAGACACTTCAGCCGAACGGTATTGCAGGACAGATCTTCATTCTCCTCGGCTGTAGTCGAATAGAGTAACATATCGTACACTATCAGGGGTGATGCTTTATTACAGCATTGGGCTACGCGGGCCACTGGGGACAGGAATGGCATCACATAGTGTTTTCGGACGAACCCAGGTTCTGTTTGTTTAAAAATGATGAGCGCATTTTCGTTCGCCGCAGACAGGGGGAGTGGCATCACAGTGACTGCGTCACACAGGACTTACAGTGCCAACTCAAGGCCTTGTGCTGAGGGGTGGTTTTGGGTACAACCACAAATCACAGTTGGTTCGTGTCCAGGACACTGTGCCCTATGTGACCTACGTAAATGACATTCTGCGACCTGTAACCATACCCTTTCTGCACAGCACATTAGACGCCATTTTTCATGAAGACAATGCACGACCACATGTTGCTGCACGAACACGTGCCTTCTTGGTGTCACAGGATGTCAGCCTTTTTCCCTGGCCTGCTAGATCCTCAAACTTCTTGCCAATTGAAAATGTGTCAGATATGAGGCAACGATAGGTGCAGCGCTGTGGCCCAGTGCCCACCACCAGAGATGAACTTTGTAACCAGGAGAATGCAGCATGGATGGCTGAACCACAGGACGAGATTCGCGCCTTATATGCGTCGATCCCATCACGCATGGAACAAGTTATCAGGGCTAATGGCGGACCCTGCGTCTACCAGGAAACAGGATGCTTACTGAACCGAGGTGACTGAAATACTTATCATTTCCGCAGAACATACTAATGTACATGTCCTGTGAATATGAATGTCCTGTCTCTAGTCGTTCAAGGTATTCTGTGTTTCTTGAACACGAGTGTATAAGAGACAAATTTCACCATGGCACGCAGCTCCGCCCCCCCCCCCCCCCACCTCGCCATCTAAATCTGAGTTACTCATTCCCACCCTGTATCTTTCTATCATGTCTACTGTTATGCTTTGGCCTAGGGTACCTGCCCGCATGCTAAGCTTTTCTGACGATGCAGTTCACAGCATTCCTGCTATATGTGGTCTGCTCGTCAACACCTGTTATATTTATAACTTATGGTGAAAATACTTTTCCTATTTTGAACTTGGGCCACCATATCTGTCTCTCCCATCTCCTTCACGGCTGCTGTTGCTTCAGCTATGTTCTTAGGAGACTCAGTTCCTCATAAGGCTGTCCAATACCCTATGTTCCCCTTCCTGCAATAGGACCCTGTTGGTAACATTTATTTCCATAAACTCACATCTATTGGCATTCAGCTTCCTAGTACTGTAAACAAAATTTTCAATGAATTCCCCTACTTTTTCACACACTGCTCAACAGTTATTCTTCCTTCTGAATCACTGAACAAACAGATGTTAAATTGTTGACAAATTTCTCAGTTTCTTATGATAAATTACATATGCTTTAGCATTTCGAACTAAATATAGCTTGAACATATGCAAAAGCTGTTCCTCCACCCAATATCCGAGCCTAGTAGCTGTTAACACAACTCCTGAAGATAGACGTTGACTGTGGATATTGTATCACAGACACAGTCTCTCTAATTGTTCGTAGATGTCACTAAACCCGCGCAAAGATGTAATCAACCATGCTTGAGCAGACGGAGCGGTCCGACAGCCGATCAGTTCCAGTCATTCCACTGGGAAGGAAGTACACAGATCGTGTTGTCTGTAGTTCAACCATGCCTAGACGGTCAATACCACGATTCGATCGTGCCCGCATTGTTACTTTGTGCCAGGAAGGGCTCTCAACAAGGGAAGTGTCCAGGAGTCTCTGAGTGTACCAAAGTTATGTTGTTAGGACATGAAGGAGATATAGAGAGACGGGAACCGTCGATGACATTCCTCGCCAGGCCTCCCAAGGGCTAATATTGCATTGGATAACCACTACCTACGGATTATGTTTCGGAGGAAGCCTGAGAACAACGCCAACATGTTGAATAATGCTTTTCGTGCAGCACAGGACGTCGGGATACGACTCAAACTGTGCGCAATAGGCTATGTGATGCTCAACTTCAATCCCAACGTCCTTGACGAGGTCCGTCTTTTAACCACGGCACCATGCAACGCCGTACAGACGGGCCCAACAACATGCCGAATGGACCGCTCAGGATTGACATCACGTTCTCTTAACCGATGAGTGTCGCATATGCCTTCAACCAGACAATCGTCGGAGACGTGTTTGGAGGCAATCATCTCAGGCTGAACGCCTTACAGACACTGTCTAGCGAGTGCAGCAAAGTGGAGGTTCCCTGCTGTTTTGGGATGTCATTACGACGTAAGCTGCTGGTGGTCATGGAAGGCGCCGTAGCGGCTGTACGATGCGTGAATGCCACCCTCCGACCGATAATGCAACCGTATTGGCAACATATTGGCGAGGCATTCGCCTTCATGAACGACGATTTGCGCCTCTATCGTGCACATCTTGTGAATGACTTCCTTCAGGGTAACGACATCGCTCGACTAGAGTGGTCAGCATGTTCTCCAGACATGAACCCTGTCGATTATGCCTGGGATAAATTTCAAAGGGCTGTTTGTGGACGATGTGACCACTCTGAGTGATCTGCACCGAATAGTTGTTGAGGAGTGGGACAATCTGGACTAATGATGAACTTGTATGCCACGACGAATACAGGCATGCACCAATGGAAGAGGACGTGCAACTGGGTATTTGATGTACCGGTGTGTACTCCAATCTGGACCACCACCCCTGAAGGTCTCGCTGTATGTGTGGTTCTCATGAGCAATAAAAAGGGCTGAAATGATGTTTATGTTGATCTCTATTCCAGTTTTCTATACAGGTTCCAGAACTCTCGGAACTGAGGTGATGCAAACCTTTTTTGATGTGTACACTTCCTCACCTGCCTTAGCAGAAAAAGAGAAACAATAGTAGCTGTACTGGCGTGTGTAATGGGCTCTGGGATACTAGATGGGCCCTATCCTCTCTTAGTATTTCTACTTGCTTGGACAACCGTGTATTTTCTGATTCCATTTCTACCACATGATTAACGGTGTGAACTGTCTCTGCAGTGGGAAACTTCTCCATGAGTGGTATGTCCGTTACAAAGGCAGTGCCTAAAATAAATGGAAAAATATAATGTGAAAAGAACTAAGAAATACCCAAGGATGTCGGTCATAGGTTCTTCCTCTTCTGACACCAAAATATGGTGATTTAGCGTGTTATGTAACGAAACCGAGTGGGTGTTGGTCGCTATGGTGATATCAGAGTTGCAGGAAGGTCGCTCTGCCCCAGACTACATCAGGGGTTCTGTGGGATGGTGTATTGTAGTACTATGGCCAATGCCGAGTATGATTACTCACCAACTACATTATTTATTAACCATTACGTCAATACAAGAGGCTGACCACTGCTAAGACTAAACGGCAATGGCTAGCGGGTGGCAAATTCATGTGCTGGGGCAGCGAAGTGCTCCGCAGCATAATGACAGTTAGGGGCGTATGTGGCCTTATTGATGCAATATAGTTGTCTGCTTTGCAGCAGGTTTGGTGAGACTGCCGAGTCGTGAACACTGCATTCAGCCCAAGGTGGTGAATTGAACCTAGGAATCTAGTGTGACTGGCTGGAGTGTAAGCTGAGGGCACCCACTGGGCAGTCTTGCCTTGGGTACCATCCAAGTGTAGCAGCATCAGGGCTGGCTGTCAGGGTCGCAGAACAGCGGGTTTGCTGATGTTTCTCAATGAGACTATCTCTGTTTAGCCACACATTGACTAAGGATTGGCGAGGAGACTGTCATGGAGCTGGTGAATGTCGGAAGTCCGTCGTCCAAGCCCTGTTAACGGCTGAGTGTGGAAAAATTACACTTCCTCGGTCCCATTCCCGTCTCTTAGGTGGCCGAGGCAGCGCAGCCTTGTGCTACAGTTTGTAGCTATGGTAGACTGATGCCTTGTAGAACACAAAGTCAGTATTAGTCTAGTGCCTAGAAGCTGGCCCGCACTCCCTTCGGCTGCTTGCAAGAGCTTCCCTTATGCCTGTGCAACAACATATCGTACTGTGTTGTCGATAAGACCATTACAGAGTATTCTGTCATTCTTTCAGAACTCACGGAGCCTCACGCAAGCAGGGAAGTGCTGCTGGTACCTGACCCTAATGCTCACGGAGGTGTTTGTTTACTGCTGGTTCGGAGACGAGCTCATCACGGAGGTAAGAGCCGTAAAACATCCAAGAACCTCACAGCGGTAAGACATGGTACTGCAGGTGCAAAAAGGCAATGTTGTTTTGGATAAGGATTTTAGTTACAGAACAGTAACAAGAAAATGGTGCGATGTAATGGTAGGATAACACACAGAATAAAACCTAAATAAAACAATTAAAAACCACTTATGAGCCAAAAAATTATGACCGCTGCCCATTGCAGGACTGACACCTGCTGGTATTGGGCACGTGATACACTAAGGAAAGTATATATAAGGAGGGATCAAAAAAATTCTGTTTGATGGCGTTGCCGCACCGTATATGCAACCCAGCGTGGCACTGATATGGGTGTACGAAAGTAATCACTGACATGCAGCCAAGGGATTAGCGTTGCCTACGAACTGAATCTTATTGATGGCCACTTATAAATGTAGGATGTAGCATATGATATCATTGAATAAAGCCGGCCGTTGCGACCGAGCGGTTCAAGGCGCTTCAGTCTGGAACCGCGCGATCACTACGGTCGCAGGTTCGAATCCTGCCTCGGGTATGGATGTGTGTGACGTCCTTAGGTTAGTTAGGTTTAAGTGGTTCTATGTTTTATGGGACTGATGACCTCAGATGTTAAGTCCCATAGTGCTCAGAGCCATTTGAACCTTTTGACATCGTTAAATACTACTACAGTGAACACAGGATCATAAAATTCGACCGTGGACTATTGGAAACGTGTCTTAAGGTATTACGAATCACATTTATTGCTACACGAGGTGAAGGTTGGTCCAGATTTGTCGATATTCGGGTGAAAAAACTGATCGATACGTGCATCACGTCACGGACACAGACCGAAGGGGACAAAGTTACGCTATGGAAGATATGCACCAGGGGTTCCTTGGGACCTACGGTAGTAATCAAAGGCACATGCTAGCTGTGGACTACGTGAACATTATTTCCGACCAGCTGCATCTTTTCATTCTCGATGTCTTCTCCGACGGCGATCTCATCTTCCATTTCATTAACTGCCCGTATCTCAAGGCCACCATCGCTCTATAGTGATCTAGTGTTCTGAAGAACATGACAGTGACTACTGATTCATGTACTGCCCGCCAAATTTCCTTGATTAGGACTTGAAAGAAAAAAATGTGGTATGCTATCTGGCTCCAGCTCCTTGCACACAAACCACCAACCCACAGTTTACGGGAATTGCGTGACTTGTGTGTAGAAGTCTTGTGTCACATACGTCCAGTCACTTACTAGGAACTTATCGAATCTGTGCCAAGAAAATTCCTGCTGTATTGTGTATTGCGTTTTAAACGTATGTCCACAGACTGTGCGGCAGGTGGCCATAACGTTTTGATTCATCCTCATATTTTATAACGAGGATGCTGGTCTGCTACTTCGAATTCCTGCTATGTCGAGTATTTATTTCATCTAGAAGGAAAATAATCAATAGATTTGACAATACAGCGTTAATCGAAATCTAGGTGGTGCTTGCAGTGCTGTGGGATGCAAGATAGCCTATGGTGCGCCGTTGTACAATCAGTTTAACGATAATGACAGTCGTTATTTTGATAGGATCCTGTAAAAAATTGGCCTGTGTGTACTGTACACTAACAGGGTTGTTAATTACACCATTATTTTACGTTTTTGTTCACGTTCATATGGTAGTGTTATAGCGGTATTACATTTCAGACCTGTTGGTAAAGTAAACTGTTGTAACGGCGACCGGAACGGACGCGGGGTAGTAGTGACGGAAACGCGGCGGGACCCGCGGAGCGGCCCGCGAACAACAACACAACGGGAGAGGACGAACACGACCAACGGAGGACCTTACGACGCAACAAGAACAGACAACAGAGTAACGAACCAAACAAGACAATGACGTCCACTGGAATAGAAACACGGAAGTCAATACGCTGTCTGGGGCGATATGTCCTGAGACGCACGCGATGTTAGACTGCTGGTTGAGCTTTTTTTTTGTCTTTATTGATTTTCAATTCCCCCCGAAGGGGGCGGGCTGGCAGCAGCTTAGTATGCTGCTCTACAGCCTATAGACTTTTTAAAAATGGAAGAAGAAAAGAAACAAGAAAGACAGGTGATAAAACGGTGACTTAAAAGTGTACAATGGCGGAAAAATGCGGAAAGTTAAAACAGACTTTTTTAAAAATGGAAGAAGAAAAGAAACAAGAAAGACAGGCGATAAAACAGTGACTTAAAGTGTACAATGGCGGTAAAATGCGGAAAGTTAAAACAGAAAGCAAAAGGGGTTGTCAATGTTAATAAAATACACAGGAATCAGACAAGGAACATAGTAGACACACAATTAAAAAACATGGCGACAGTCTGGTTTCTGTTCGCAAGAGATAAAAAATCACACCCAGCGACAGTATGATGGCCGTTTGCCACACCTCCCAAAAGACCCAACACGGAACACTCATTGTAAAACACTCACTGCAAAACACTGCACGGAAATGCTGGCACAAAGATGACACTCCCGAACCAAAGTCAGATTGGGGGGGGGGGGGGACCTGGAGGATGGGGAAAAACAATGAGGGAGGAGAGGAAAAAACGAAAGGGGGGGGACCAAGGAGGAAGAGATAAGGCGGGAGAGGGACAGGGCAGACGCGAGAAGGAGTGAGAAGAGGCAGAGGAGGGAAATGCAAAAGGACTCAGGGGGGAGAAGGGGGCAGAGAGAGGGGAGGTGGAGAAAAAAGAGGATGAAAGGGGGGAGAGGGAGCCTGGGAAAAGGACAGAGGAAAGGAGGGGGAGTGAGGATCAGAGCTGATAGGAGGGATAAATGGAGAGAGGGCATCATCCGGGAGGGGGAGTTGATGGAAGACACCTTGGGAAAGAAGATGAAGGGTGTAGAGATGGAAGGTAGGGGGGACACAACAGTGAAGACGTGGCAGGGGGCGGGGATGAGAGAGGAGAGGAACAACCAGGAGGTGAGGGGGATCAGGGTAGCGGGAGGTGTAGACGGTGCAGATATGTTCGAGGAATAGGAGCAGATGGGGGAAAGGAATGAGGTCATAGAGGATCTGCGTGGGGGATGGGAGGTGTATACGGAAGGCAAGGCGGAGTGCATGAGGCTCAAGGATCTGGAGGGACTTTTAGAATTTGGGGGGGGGGGGCAGATATCCAGGCGGGACTGGTATAACAGGGGATGGGACGGATTAAGGATTTGTAGGTGTGGAGGATGGTAGAGGGGTGCAACCCCCATGTCCGGCCAAAAGAGTTTGAGGAGTCGGTTGCGGGCTTTGGATTGGATGGAGCAGAGATGAGGGATCCAGGTGAGGTGACGGTCTATGGTGAGGCCAAGGTAGGTGAGGGTGGGGATGAGGTGGACAGGACGGGCGCAGACAGTAAGGGAGGAATCCAGGAGACGGAAGGAGCGAGTGGTACGAGCTACGATGATTGCCTGGGTCTTGGAAGGATTTATTTTCAGGAGCCACTGGTTACACCATGCAGCAAAAAGGTCAAGGTGATTCTGGAGAATGCGTTGGGACCGTTGGAGGGTAGGAGCGAGGATGAGGAATGCGGTGTCATCAGCATATTGCAAGAGGTGTACTGGAGGGGGGTGGGGGTAGGGGCATATCTGCCGTGTACAGGAGCTAGAGGAGAGGGGAGAGGACAGAGCCCTGGGGCACACCTGCAGAGCGGTAGAAGGTGTGGGAATTGGCATTATGGATGGTAACGTAGGAGGGGCGGCGGGAGAGGAAGGAGGCCACCAGATGGATGTAGTTGATACGAAGGGCGTAGGTTCGGAGTTTAAACAGGAGACCGGTATGCCAGACACGGTCGTAGGCCTTTTCGAGGTCGAGAGAGACAAAAATGGCGGAGCGACGGGAGTTAAGCTGGAGGGAGATGAGTGAGGCGGAGGAGTTGGTCATCAGCAGAGAAGGAAGGTCGAAAGCCACATTGGGTGTTGGGGAGGAGGTGGTTTTGGTGGAGGTGGTGATGGATGCGCCGGGAAAGGATGGATTCCAAGAACTTGCTGAACACCGATGTGAGACAGATAGGACGATAGGAAGAGGCATCAGATGGAAGCTTGTTGGGTATGGAGAACATCAGGATACGGGAGGTTTTCCACAGGTCGGGATAGAAGCCAGTGCCAAGAATGACATTATAGAGGGCTGGCTGAGCGCGAGGCAGGCGCTTATGTATGCAATCTGGGGCGCCGCTATTGGCCGCTGGGACCACGTGTTTTACGGTGGCGCCCCCACACTAAAAGCGGACCAGGAGGCGCGTGCCGCCACAGCTTACGGCGCGATGTTGCAGAGACCTTTAGGGGTCTTCAAAGTCCATGACGTCTGGCGCGGATTGAAATTCCGCTGCGTGCGGCACTGGATAAACAGAGTGGTCTGTCAGCGGAGACTACTATATGTCAATGGACAAATTTCCTCTGTAAACATTCACATTATGTATTGCAAGCATTTACATGCACCCTTCGTGTAGTATAGTCGCTAACATAATTTTGATAATCTATTTCCTATGTTACGGCGCAGTTTACTCAACTATCATTACAATAAAACATTTAGCCCACATACAAGATCGAAGTAGGTCGACAAAAGTATAAATCTAAAATAGTGTTCCATTAAGTTTCGGGTGTGCAGCCGCAAGAATTCTCCTTCTTCTTCTAATATCTGGGCTGTATAACGTTCAGCCATCATCACAATCAACGCTCTTCTCAAGATAAGTTGATGATACCTTTTTTGTCTGGTCCAATTAAGGTGATGCTCTTAGTCGATATTTGAATAACTTCAGCTGTCTATGTCCCAGTATTAGATTTATCATGAAGGTCGAAAGTGATGGGAGGCTTCCATTTTTGAACATGACGATACTCTGGGACATAGTGTTCACCCAAAGCTGTCATATAACGATCGGTATCGGCATGCTAAGAGTTACCAGCCACCACACGATCGTAATGGCGTACTTAGATCTCTAGTTCGCTGAATGTATACTACTGAAGATGCCGATGTTGAACTAGAAACTTGCACATTTGACGGCTGCGTGTAAGGAAAGTGGAAACTTTGAGAAGCAGGTTCTTTAAGCTCTGGAATTCGGACCATTTCTGAAGGTGCATAAAGAGGAGAACAGATCTGAGAACGTCCTTCCTTATGATGGTAACATATTCCTTAAGACTGCCCGAGTTTTAAAGAATTTTAACATTACTAGCATGTTCTGCTCACCTTCGAAAATTTTGGAATTACTCGGCTCTGTCAGTGATGATTTGGGCCATACAGATTTCCTTGTCACTGCGGGAGGGCTTACATCGACCGTTCGATTAGTATAATTCAGAACAGGTGCGTGGAACATTGTCATCTCGCAAGACTACAACAGCTTGAAAAATCGCAGGTAGTGGAATATTGTTTAAACGAGCGATACGAGGTGAAATTTGATGAGCCCTGCTATTTTCCAGTATTTCCCGTTTCTTGAAGAGTGTTTACAACAAGGCAAGTGACATTAGGTTGACAGACAACCTGATTAATGAAAACGAGCGTTATCCTGTTAGCAGGACGTGGAACCCCGTGCTATCTCCCATGAGAAGCCAACATCCCAGTATTTGTAGACGATGTGTAATTGGCGTCAGTGTCCTTCTAGGGACGGTGACACAGTCCTTTTTTTTCTTTTGTGGGTTTAGGGCGCACAACAACAGTTGTCATTAGCGCCCAGACTAAATTATGATTGCACTGCGAGGCACAATGTTAAAACAGCAACTAAGAAAGACAACACTATAAAAGGCACGTTAACAGGCAAGGGATTAAAAGAACACAGCATAATCAAATGTCCTTAGATTTGTCAAGTGGATAAAATGAAGAGCGCGAGCAGCTGCTCCTGGGTCATCGGCTAAAATTTCATCCAGAGTACATGGTAGGCCAAGATCAATGCGCAGTATATTAAAATTCGGACAGGACGTTAAAATGTGGCGTACCGTCAGCAATTGCCCACATGGGCAGAACGGGGCCGGCGCAGCCGTCAGCAGATGGCGGTGGCTGAACCGGCAGTGTCCAATCCGTAACCGGGCCAAAACGACCTCCTCCCGCCAAGAAGGCCTGAAGAGGTTCAAGCCGTGGGGAGAGGTTTCAAGGACCGAAGCTTGTTTTCAGTAAGTGAAGACCAATGCCACAGCGACAAAACGCGCTGACAAATGACTCTGCTAAAAGGAGGTGAAGGCACACAACAAGAAGCTGTCCGAGGCTGGAGGACCGCATCCTTGGCCGCGGCATCTGCAGTTTCGTTCCCAGGAATACCGACGAGGCCAGGAACCCACATAAATGTAACCGGAGAACCGTCGTCCGCCAGCTGCTGAAGAGAGCGTTGGATCTGGTGCACGAAAGGGTGAACCGGACACGGATCACTGAGGCTCTGGATGGCGCTGAGAGAATCAGAGCAGATGACATAAGCAGAATGTCGGTGTGCGGCGGATGTAAAGAACAGCCTGATGGCAAATAGCTCAGCTGTGAAGACCGAATAATGCCCATGGAGCCGGTATTTGAAACTGCGTGCCCCGACAATAAAAGGACACCCGACACCGTCATTGGTCTTAGAGGCATCTGTATAAATGAAGATCGTATTAATGAACTTCGAACGAAGTTCGACAAGCCGCGAGCGGTATACTGCAGCTGGGGTAACCTCCTTTGGGAGCGAGCTGAGGTCAAGGTGAACGCGAACCTGAGCCTGGAGCCAAGGTGGCGTTTGGCTCTCGGCAACTCTAAAGATTGCAGGGAGTGGAAAATCAAGTTGCTGAAGGAGGAGACGAAAGCGAACTCCTGGGGGTAGCAGGGCAGATACATACAACCTGTATTGACGGTCGAGAGAGTCGTCAAAAAAGGAACGATAAGACAGGTGGTCGGGCATTGATAATAGCCGACAGGCATACCGACAAAGGAGTATATCGCGCCGGTAGGTTAGTGGCAGTTCACTGGCTTCAGCATGAAGACTCTCGACGGGACTAGTATAGAACGCTCCGTTCGCAAGACGTAACCCCCGATGTTGTATAGAGTTGAGGCGGTGTAGGATGGACGGCCGTGCAGAGAAGTATACGTACTGAGAACACGGACGACATTGAGGGAACGGGTAGAACGGGCAGCCAAATGTGACACATGTGGAGACCAGCTATTGTGGTGTGCAGCGCATACTTAGTGTACGGTATGGAGGCCTATATAGGGTGACGATTTGCAGCCTTAGCATCAGGTTCCATTGGGACTCAGCAGCAACAGCATCATTCTCCTGAAGATTAGGAGCCGGTAGAACGGAGAAATGTTGAGTCCAATTGATTTTAGGATCGAATAGCAAACCCGAGGAGGCTATCAAGAATTATCACGCCGGGAAAGCCTGCGCAGTACCGGGGATGTTTCCTGCGAGTATAAGGCGGATGGGACGACGGGCCTGCCACCTCCATCTCCGCGTCGAAAGAAGGCTGTAATGAACTTACACTGAGGCTAATAGACTGGTCACGAGCTTGCGCCACAGACTTTACGTTTTTACATGACGAGAGCAGTTTACAAGCATTATTGGAAGAACCGTGTGTACCACTGTGATTCGAAATATACTACAGTTGGTTAAGAACCTACCACCACCTTCCTCCACCATCCAACGATAATTTTTTCAGTACTCTCGTGGAGACAGGTGCATATCCTACCCATTCCACGTCACGGTTTTTGATGCTCTGTCAACCGCATGTGGGATTTCACATCATACGATACTGTGTTTCCGAGGTCAGAGGCATGAATATTAACAGTAGGACACCTACATTATTCTACGCTGACGGAAAAAGTGGCAGCACCAAGAAGCAGTTGTGTGACATAAACGGAAATTGGTAGATGTGTTTCTACACTACTGGCCATTAAAATTGCTACACCAAGAAGAAATGCAGGTGATAAACGTGTATTCCTTGGACAAATTTATTATGCTATAACTGACGTGTGATTAAATTTCCACGCAATTTGGGTGCATAGATCCTGAAAAATCAGTACCCAGAACAACCACCTCTGGCCGTAATAACGGCCTTGATACCCTTGGGTATTGAGTCAAACAGAGCTTGGATGGCGTGTACAGGTACAGCTGCCCATGTAACTTCAACACGATACCACAGTTCATCAAGAGTAGTGACTGGCGTATTGTGACGAGCCAGTTGTTCGGCCACCATTGACCAGACGTTTTCAGTTGGTGAGAGATCTGGAGAATGTGCTGGCTAGCGCAGAAGTCGAACATTTTCTGCATCCAGAAAGGCCGGTACAGGACCTGCAACATGCGGTCGTGCATTATGCTGCTGAAATGCAGGATTTCGCGGGGATCGAATGAAGGGTAGAGCCACAGGTCGTAACACATCTGAAATGTAACGTCCATTGTTCGAAGTGCCGTCAACGCGAACAAGAGGTGACCGAGACGTGTAACCAATGGCACCGCATACCATCACTCAGGGTGATACGCCAGTATGGCGATGACGAATACACGCTTCCAATGTGCGTTCAGCGCGATTTCGCCAAACACGGATGTGATCATCATGATGCTGTAAATAGAACGTGGGTTCATCCGAAAAAATGACGTTTTCCCATTCGTGCCCCCAGGTTCGTCGTTGAGTACACCATCACGGGCGCTCCTGTCGGGGATGCAGCGTCAAGGGTAACCGCAGCCACGGTCTCCGAGCTGACAGTCCATACTGCTGCAAACATCGTCGAACTGTGCGTGCAGATGGTTGTTGTCTTGCAAACGTCCCCATCTGCTGACTCAGGGATCGAGACGTGGCTGCACTATCCGTTACAGCCATGCGGATAAGATGTCTGTCATCTCCACTGCTAGTGATACGAGGCCGTTGGGATCCAGCACGGCGTTCCGTATTACCCTCCTGAACCCACCGATTCCATATTCTGCTAACAGTCATTGGATCTCGACTAACGCGAGCAGCAATGTCGCGATACGATAAACCGCAATCGCGAAAGGGCTACAATCCGACCGTTACCAAAGTCGGCAACGTGATGGTGCGCATTTCTCCTCCTTACACGAGACATCACAACAACGTTTCATCAGGCAACGCCGGTAAACTGCTGTTTGTGTATGAGAAATCCGTTGGAAACTTTCCTCATGTCAGCACGTTGGAGGTGTTGCTACCGGCGCCAACCTTGTGTGAATGCTCTGAAGGGCTGATCATTTGCATATCACAGCATCTTCGTCCTCTCGCTTAAATGTCGCATCTGTAGCACGTCATCTTCGTGGTGTAGCAATTTTTATGACCAGTAGTGTATGTTGAGTCCAATAAAATTTAGCTCCCGTTGCATAAGAGTGGCGCCAGTAGCGACAATAGAAAGAAGAAAAATATGTGTGCAAGATACACGCAGTGACGTCATATGCTTTGGTTACCTTTGAGACTGGGCATGGTGAGTTGACGTTAGTCAAGAATGTGTTTAAGCCTGCCAAACGCCATTATCAGCATCTCACTAAATTTGAACGAGGTTGGGTAATTTAGTTACGAGAAGCTGGTACTTCTTTCTGCGATCTTGCAGAAGGATTTGGCACAAATGTGGCCACTGTACATGACTGTTGGGAGCGGTAGTCATGAGAAAGTATGGTAGCAAGGAGACCGCGCTACGGACTGGCACATGGCAATACCGAGAGGGAAGACTATCGTGTTCGGTGTATGGCTCTGGTGCATCACGCTGCATCTGGAGCAACAATTTGAGCAGCAGTTGGCACCACAGTGACGCATGGAACTGTTGCCAATCGGTTACTTCAAGGGCAGCTCGGAGTCGGACGCCCTGTAGTGTGCATTAGACTGATCAGAAACCAGCGCTATTTACTATTTCAGTGATGCCAAGCGAGAGTTCATTGTAGGGCAGGGTGGAAGTCTGCTGTGTTTTCTGATGACAGTTGGTTCTGCCACGGTGGCAGCGATGGCCGTGTGTTGGTTAGAAGAACGCCAGTTGAGGGCCTGCAACCAACCTGTCTGAGAGCTAAACACACTGGACTGAAGATATGGTCGGCGTGCGATTTCGTTTGACAGCAGGCGCACTCTCCTGGTTATCCAATCTCGTGGTTATCCTACGCGTTCTGACTGCAGATATGTACGTCAGTCTGGCGATTCGACATGCTGTACAGCCATTCTTGAACAGGGTTCCAGGGGTCTTTTCCAAGAGGTAACGCTGCTATAACCCAACATGCTCTACAGAGTGTCGACATGTTGCTTTGGCCTCCTAGATCACCAGATCTGTCTCCAATCGAGCACCTTCATCGGACGACAACTCCACCGTCATCCGAAAACAGCATTAACCGTCTCTGTATTGACAGAAAAAATGTAGCAGGCATGGAATTCTAGGCCACAAACTCACATCCGACACCTGTATAACGCAATTCATGCGCGTTTGCAAACTTACGTTCAACATTCTGGCAGTTGTTAATGCGCCTCTATTTCACAGTTGCATCGGCTTATCTCGCACTTACACTGAGCTGTGATCTTGAAATGTTACTCACTTAAATATATTACCTAGGCATTTATATTCCCAAAATTTCATTATTCTAAATTATGTATTTGTGTATTTGATTGGCGTATTTGAAGATGGCCAAGTTAAGAGGCAAAATAAAAGAAACCATTTACGTAGCTGGCAATAAAATAATACATGACTAACAGAATTTATGGTTATTCCCGCAAAACACTAAAACAATCGCTCACGTGGGATTCCTTAGAAGGATATTTTATAGTTTCAGTTTTCTTGTTGATGTGGTGCACCTTTGAATATTAGCCGACTGACAGGGCAATGTACTTTGAGTAATAAGTCAGCTATGTAGAGAGGTTCAACACGAACATATACGTATGAGCTAATCTGATCAGTAACGTAATGTTCACTATCTAGTGCTACTGCACATATTTCAAATATGATGTGTTTTGAAAGCGTAAAGCGATTTGTAATTTCGTTTGTAATATTAGTGATGTCTGCGTGATTGATAACCATGTCTGAAAAGTAACAGCATGGTTTAGTCACATCGGGTATTTAGTGTGTTTCCGGCTGTCAGAAAGGTTACATGTGTTTTAGTAGTATCTGTAAACATGGACCAGCGAAACTGTATTAAAAGTTTCAATAAGAACGGAATAAATTGCATCAAATTTTCAGAAATGTTTAAAATTGCTTTTGGTGAATCTGCTACGACTAAAACACATAGGTTTACATGGGTTTACGAGTCGTATAAGCGTTTAGAAAATTGCCGTGAATGCTATGTTGATGAGTGCCCTCGACACCCCAGCACATCACCAACCGATTTGCCATATCAATTACCTCGTGTCATGAAAGTGTTGCTGATGATCAGATGATTTCGGTATCAAACAAGTGACAGAAAAATTTATTCCAAAGCTGTTAATTTCCAAAGAGAACCAGCGCAATTATAAGTTGCACAGGAAACGATGCAGAGCTATTGGAACGCGTCGTTACAGGTAACGAAATAATGTGTATAGTGGAAACATTCTTGGTCGCCGAAACCGAAAAGTGTTCGGTGAATACGGTCAAATGTTATGGTCACTATGCTCTTTGATTTTAGCGGGGCAGTACGCCAAGAGGTTTTCCTGCAATGTTGAAAGATCAATGAGAAATACTACTTACAATTTCAACACAGTTTGCGTGTAGCAATCCGACAAAATCGTTCGGGTTTGTGGCGATACAATGCATGACCATTGCATCACCAAAATGCATATCAGTGCACTAATGTTTGGCCAAAAACAATACTGTGATGATGTATCAGCCTCCATATTCTTCTTATCTGTTTGCAAAGATAAAGAAAATTTTTCACGGCAGTCGAATTACAAAGATAGATGAGATTTATAACGCATCGTCGGTAGAGGCAGAAGTGTACCCACCGGTCGATTTCCAGAACTACTTTGGGGATGGGAGAGAGCATTGGTATAAATATATATCTAAATATATATCTAACGGGGTCTGTTTCCTAGTGAATAACAATGACGTGGACGAATAAGTAAAATTCTTTTCAGAAACCAAAAATTCCCGCAAATTTTTTAACGCAGCTGGTCAGGTCCGTTACATTCTTTTTCTTTTCAGATTCTGTCATTTGCAAAGCATTTATTTTGCTGTTTAAAAAAGATTTATAGAAAAGTTCATGACATCCTCAATAGGTTCCTTATTTCCTTCCTGGAAAGTGCTGTGTAGACAGTAATAATGGAACTGTAATTGTTAATTAGACCTCTATTATCAAAATAGAAAAATAATAGCATTTTATGTAGCCTTAGACCTTTGTTATGTGTGTGTGGTACAGTGTAGTTGCTTATGAACAGTACCTCACATAAAAGGGCCATGTAAAATTGAAATTATTGAATAAATCAGCTCTGCATCGGATATTGCTCTATGCGAATTTGTATCACGTAAGTTTCTGTCACCGAAAACGTAGAACACATTTTTGCTGTATGAAAATAGTTTTGTTTATTGACAGCATGAGGGCGTCGTTATATTTTGGGCATGTTTACATTTGTGTTGTTTATACTCACTTGCTTTTTATTCTAATTGCTGAGTGGCTCTCGCTCTTGAGTGCTTGTGTTTTCTTTCAGAGTGAGAACGTCACTATGGCAGCCTACACAGCAGTGACGTCACTACAGGGTTTCCCCGCTGATGTCCGGAAGTCGCTGCTGATTGTCATGACCCGCGCTCAGCGCCCCTTGCGCATCACCGCCGGTGGGCTGTTTCCCTTCTGCAGGGAATCCTTCGTCTCGGTGAGGATTCGTCCTAACGTACACATTTCTGTTCATGTGTTCGCATTCGTTTTGGCACAAATACTCTTCGCCGTCAGAATGACGTGTTCGCTTTATGCTGTGGGTTCAGTATAGGAAGCATCTGTACGACAACTGCCTCCTCCTGGAGTGCACATCAACCTTTACGTCTCCACGTTTTCATAAAATTTTTAACTGTTTGCTAGTTGTTACATTTACTACATCAGAAAATTAATGCGACATGCTGCATACAGCTGCCCTACAACTGTTGCCTTATAGAACCGTCAATGTATTAGCTGGCTTCATATTCTCTCGCTCGCTACATGCAAAGCATTAGTCCTACAGAAGAAATGAATGAAACATTTTTGCTGAAACTTAAATGTCGCTAGAGGCCGTAGTTTTCGAGTTATTCAACAAAAACGCAGCCCCACTCCCACAATCGGTGTTCACTAGTCAGAGTTTGTAGTACATTGCTCATGCCACTCCCTCCAACCACTATACAAATATGTGAGACTACAAATTCTTTCACACAGCCGACCTTGTTTATCGAGTGTCCTTATATGCCACTGACTTTGTCAAGCACTTAGAAATTGGAATATTAAAGTTTGTGTAAATTTTACCTACCAATTTTGTGAATTTTAACAGCATAAAATAAACCTTTACATCTTTGTATACGTCAGGTTTTCAGACTACAAAAGTACTGTACTTGTACGGACTAATTTTGAATCGAATTGTTAATGTAATTAGTTTTAGCATAGCGTTTACAGATGTCAAAAATTGTTCAAATGGCTCTGAGCACAATGGGACTTAAATTCTGAGGTCATCAGTCCTCTAGAACTTGGAACTACTTAAACCTAAGTAACCTAATGACGTCACACACATCCATGCCCGAGTCAGGATTCGGTCCTGCGACCGTAGCGGTCGCGCGGTTCCTGACTGTAGCGCCTAGAACCGCTCGGCCAGCAAGGCCGGCAGCAGATGTCGTCTTTCGTTCATTACCATCACGAACAATTTTAAATAAGTTATGTTAACGGGATAGCTGATTATGTTGGCGGCCTAACAGCCCAATCAAAAGAAACCAAGAAAGGTCTAATATCGGGAATAGTTGGTAATAGTCGGAAATCTTTGAACAGTGGTTGGCGGAAATGCCAAATCAACAGTCTATAAATCGTGACCGGTAAGGGAGTAGTATGGGGTGGAAGTGCGTTTCAAGGTCACTTTTGTGAGTTTTCCAAAGATAACCAGCTCGAATATAAAATGCTCAGGAGTCGGAAGGTAGAGTAAACGTCGAAGCAGAACTGCTGGAACGCGTCATGACAAGTGACGAAGTACCATGTATAGTGGAAATACTCTCGGCATCTAAGATCAAAAAGTGTTAGGCGAATACGTTGAAAAGTCATGAATATGCTCACTGTGCTGTTCAGTTTTATCGGCGTTGTACATAAAGAGTAAGAGTTTTTGCTACAAGAACGAAAAATCAGTGCGGAATGCTACTTACAATTTCAACTCCGATTGCGTGTAGCAAACCGAAAAAATCGCTCGGATATGTGACGCCACAACGTTACTTCTGTATGTTTTTCTCGAGTAACTGAAGTACTGTGGCCTACAGCGATAACGTATCCCAATTCAGAAATTAACTACATTAAATTTCCTACGAGAAGGTCATGCTGATTTTTCTTTGGGCCTGGGAGTTTGCAAGCAGTGAGAGCGAGATTATCAACAGCTATAACATTGCGGGTCGGATAAAACGACAGCCGTACGTACAGGTGAATCACTCTATACATAGGAGAACATCTCCAATATCGTTCGACTGCACTGTTGGTGATAAGGCATTAGAAACAGTAACAGCTGTAGAATATCGTCAGGGAACAGTCCACAGTGAGCTAAAAAAATTGTTCAAATGGCTCTGAGCACTATGGGACTTAACATCTGTGGTCATCAGTCCTCTAGAACTTAGAACTACTTAAACCTAACTAACCTAAGGACATCACACACATCCATGCCCGAGGCAGGATTCGAACCTGCGACCGTAGCAGTTGCGCGGTTCCGGACTGAGCGCCTAGAACCGCTAGACCACCGCGGCCGGCCTCAGTGAGCTAAAGTGGAATGACCGCATAGACGCAAAAGTAGCTTGTTGCTGTCAAACAGCAACGTATGATACTCCTAATTGAACAGTGTACTACACTTCGATTTGGTGAGGGTCGTCAATACACTATGCTCATCGATTCATTTAAACTGGCCTAGTATTGAGTACCCGCGATAGCTTCATTGAGAACGGACGCACTTTGCAATAGAATTTCCTTGTTATTCACAGTATTTATAGTTTTTTTCACGACCACAGCAACAACATATAATGAGATGTAGTCCTCTCGTTGAACAGACAAATGTGTGATGAGTCATTTAATACGTCTTAGAAATCTGTCTGGCAGTTTACTGAAAACACACCTACGTCCTTTTGCAAGAATAATAGACGAAGTTACATAAGCGATGGCGTGTACTAGTTCTGTGATGAATTTCTTTAATTTGTAAACGTTGCTCGTGGTGAAGACTTGCTCTCAAATAATACATGTTCTACTGCTTACATCACACAAAAATACAACAATGAAATGACTGAAACACTATCGGGAATGCCTCATCAAGAACGTGGAATCGCTGGAGACCTTTTTCTCTCATGTAGTGTATTTAATTCTATGCTCACCATTGTTCGTTTCGATGTTACGCGATATGAAGTTTACGATTTACGACCGCCTTTGAAGAAAAACGGTCGTTCCATTATAGTGAACAAGGATTCATGAAAAGGTGTTGTGAAAAGAAAAGTAACAGGGTTTTATGCATAAAAGTACAGTCTCTATTGTTCGCCAGATTTCTGATGACTTTTTTTCTGATAATGTCATGTAAAAGTGTCAGATATCTCCCACTTCTCCCCCCAACTCCTCTCACGTCAAAAAGGGAGTAGGTCACTTTTGCTAAGAATAGAATCCAAAGTGGTAGACCGAGTCCGCTTTAACTACTTTTAAAACGGTGTAAACTGCAAAGGCTGCAACAGTCTGTGTGCTTTCTTTGGCACTTGTGATAAGTTTGTAATTCAAGAGCCTACTTGTCCTAACTTTAAAATTGCGACAAATTAAAAAAATCCAAAATGGACACTTGCCCTAAGTTTAAAACGATGGGAAATTAGAAACAGCCGATTTTTAAATTCAAAAACTCAGTTGTGGTAGTGACCTATTATGTTCAATGTTCAGACAGTTACCACTGTGTGCAGCAGGATAGAATAGGGACATTTATTAATTTAATGAGTGTCGAGGCCTTGCTGGGGGTGGATAGCTCCACAATTTGGCGACAGGGGTAACAGATGCCCATTATGACGGTTCAACAATTTCCTTTGTATCTCAGGACGAGTCCTGCAAACCATGCCTTCTTTGAGCTAAGCAAAGCCATAAACAATTGCCCTACCTCAAAGTCAGCCACATCTCTATGTCCCGGTTCGACATAAATTTTCTTACGTTACCAGAGTTGCAATCACGAAATTAGAAGCCACACGATCGCACCCTACCATTGCAGTCGCTGTGATTCTCCACCACATAGCTTTGATGCCGCATGTACACTCAACACAGCAGTAGGTCAGCAACAGCTAAATGTTCTATGTTCCAATGCGATATCGTGTTGTTGGAGTTTTCTGTGGTACAGTGCATTGACGTATGTTTGGTAGCGAGCAAAATGCAGGAGCAAGGGCCTCCGATTGGTGTGCGTGATGGCCGAGAATCCATGCGAAAGCAATCGAAAGGTGTCGTGTGGAACATACTGAATATATTTTACTAACCTGCCAACAGTGAAGCCAGGAATAATATAAATTTTGCGCAAGTTCATAAAATGACAACAAAAACTTGTGGTATTTTCGAATTTTACTGTACTCCATATTAAAAGTCCAGTAACGTCTGTAAAATCCCTATATGAAGGGCTTATTTCAATAGTGGTACAAGTCCATTTTTGTTCATTTTGAGATACATAGTCCTAAAGTTAAATGAGCGCTGAAAAATCTGCAGTTGAGATACCAGAAATATTCAAGCATATAGCTTCTTGCTAGAGATGAACTTTTCTTTCTGTTTGTTTGTATCATTAATTTCAGAAGCATTATAGGCAGAAAAGTGGAGGTAATGGACTTGAAGCACAATTGAAATAAGCCATTCATATGCGCGCACGTGTTTTGATTCTCCAACAAAGGGATACAATTAAAAGCGAAAATTAGGGATTCTGACGATTTCCACAAAAAGGTAGTGTGTAGACTGTACTTCGATACTGTGCATGCGGGCTTAATTAAATATAATGCAAATTATTTTAAATTTTTGTCGCTGTATGTCCGATTCCGAAGTCTCGTAAACGGTTGGCCCTGACTAGTTTTAGTACGCAATCTGACTGCATAGAATAACAACAAAGAATGGAATGAAATTTTCCGTTAACACAATTAATTAATTAAGTCCCCAGCAACTATAAAACGTACGCAACAACAAAGCACAAGTGTAACTGTTCTGTGTGTGGAAGTGTGATTCAACGTACACATCTGGCACGGTTCTTCTTCAATAAGACAAGAAATTTTAAATACCATTTATACTGAAGTAATTAAAAAAATAGAAATACTATAACTGCGCAAGAAAACCAGGATTACACTCTAATATAAGAACACAAACCAGGTGCTTTGTTGACTGAACCTGTAATGACGCATTATTTAAGACACTGAAATAATGAAAAAGCAGGGAATATTTTACCTTCATATATATTGACGAAAAGCACTCTGATCATTACAATATCTCCATTAGAACAACATCTGCTGTCTATCCCATCAAACAACTGCATAGAACATGGAACAAGCACTCCCTACTACAACATCTCAACACCGACTCACTCCTACCACTCCACAACAAGCACTCTCCACCACCACTTCTCGACAAGAACTTTTCACTACGACATCTCAGCAAGCACTGACTACCACGACTTCTCGACAAGCACTGCCAGTGGAGGCGGCGGAATAATACTCTTTGGCGCGATCTCTGGCGCTGTGGCTCAGTGTAGCCACCTTTCAACTGCGACAGAAGAGAGTATCCGATGGCTGGAATAATCCAAAGTGATCACCATGAAAAGATTAATTATACTGATTCAGACATTTCTAATTGGTTCAAATGGCTCTGTGCACTATAGGACTTAACATCTGATGTCATCAGTCCCCTAGAACTTAGAACTACTTAAACCTAACTAACCTAAGGACATCACACACATCAATGCCCGAGGCAGGATTCGAACCTGCGACCGTAGCGGTCTCGCGGTTCCAGGCCGTAGCGCCTAGAACCTCTCGGACACCACGGCTGGATCAGACATTTCTGTTCTTTGTCTTATCATTTTACGTGGTTTTTGATTCATAAAGTATAATGATGGACAAAAGGTTTTAGAGAATGCGGAGACACTGTAGCAGCAATAACGACGTTTTCTGCAAATTGCGCTTACTAGGTCCCGAGGGCAACAGTTTTGTAGAATACGTCGATAAAAGTTGCACTTCACGAAACCACACGGAAAAATATATTTCACTCGAGTTCCACGGAAATATTGGGCAGAAAATATTTACAGCTACATTTGTGTGCATGGTGGGTGCAGTGACGAAGGCTCAGTAAGAGCTGCAACCAAAACATTTTTGGAAGGTAGGGGATATTCTCGGTCGTTGTAAGGTGAGCTGATGGAACTAAAATACTGGCGACGGCAGAAAGCTAGCCGGGCGCTGCTGCGCACGGAATCTCTTGTAAGGAAAGTGCGTTCGTACATAACGCAATACAATAATGATATCTCAGGCGTTACCAAAATTAATTTCATTGCTTTCTTAATGACTTTCTCGCTGGCGCTATCTACAAGGTCCAACAGAACGTATATTCATCAGCAACGACGTTTTTCACTATACCGTCGCAATATTTTCATGCCACTTAGGATATTTCATTTTTTGTCTCGGGTTACTTTTATGTTTTCACTATAAAATATGTATCACATGCATGTGTAAACTTTGAGAATGTTGCTGTATTATTTTCAGTCCAAATAAGTCAGTGGTTCTTTTTTATTCCACAGGTTGAAGTAAAAAACTATTTTTTTGAAAATTGATTGTGACAGTAGTTGCTAATTTTTTTGTAACAGCTGGCAAGAATTTTCTTTCTGAAGTAGTCCATCACATTCTAGACTAAAAGTAGAAGTCTTATACTTTTTCGGAATCTTTAGTAACATTCTCGAATCATCATTAACTGCAATGCTCTTAGACCGTGAGATGCCCTTGAGAAGGCTATTTTCGTGACGATCACTGTAGTAAATCGTGTAGCCGTCGTACAATCGCATTCGCAAACTGCGAATACATTCCGTAATTTAATTCGTCGGTCTGGAAGCAATACTGCATCGAACTATACAGACACTGTTAAAGACGGACGCTGCCCTGTTGTACTACTCCGTATGCTGCAGGATGGAATAGGAACGTTTACTCATTTCAAATATAATATCAGCCTTATATTTGTTTAAATAATCACAAAGTGTTGCGAGGCTACGCCAGTGAGACCATGGCAGGGTTTGCCGCTGACCCACGAGTGGGCGGGCAGTGCTACGTCAGCCGCCCGAGGAGGCCGACCGCACCGTGCAGCGCTGTGCTGTGCTGTGCTGCATCCCATCGACCGCGGTCCACCGCTGGCATTAGGCTCAATGTGAAATTTAGGCGGGCCCGTCGCGCGACCCACTGACGTCAGAAGATACAGTCAGTGTCACCGACTGGTCAAAATTCGCACCGTATCCGCCGTCTGACTAACTCTCAGGAACACACTATTGCTTCAAAGTTCAGATACAAGACACCGCTTTCTAAACCTACACGATTTTAGAATTAACCCTGCTCCAATTTTAGGACCGGGCAGCAATATGCCCAGGCAGGATGCAGGCTGTTGTGCTGGAAGATTGCTATTTCCCATCATAAAGTGAATGATATGCTTATAATGTTGTATGGTTACTATAGCTGCACCAGTTAGATAAATCATTCCAAATAATTCAAAGTTCGGGCAACGTAACCATCCTTTATGAGGAATTTTGCGATCTTTCATGGATTTTGGAGGATTTACCCTTTAGATAGCTCTATGAGGCTTATTCTAACTAAATCTGCAATCTTTGTAGATGACTGGTGAACAATTTTCACAGGTAAGGCCGTAGAATCCGACTCTGCAGTTTGGTATTTCCCATGGTTAGCATTCCGAGGTAACAGAATTTAGGGCCATAACTGCGCCAGTTTATAAAAAGACCAACCAATTTACAGCAGAAAAATATATTTTCTGGCGCAGATGACAGTATTATTATTTACCTAACGCTGCTTATTTGTGTAGGTAGGCTTTCGTGCAAGCGTAATACGCAAAAGTTACTCTTTCTGACGGAACACTCGGTAACCTCGAAGAGTAGGACAATGGTCGTTAGTAAAATGCTACAGCGTCAATGTACTGGGTGATCAAAAAGTCAGCATAAAATTGAAACCTTAATAAACCACGGGATAATGTAGACAAACAAAGAGGTAAAAATTGATACACATGCTTGGAATGACATGGGGTTTTATTAGAACAACAAAAAAAAAGCAAAGTTCACAAAATATCCGACAGATGGCGCTGGACAGCAAAACTGCTACAGTGACGGGTGAGAGGTACGCCGATATGTTACAGAATCGCATCATCCCAACCTGGCTGATAAACACCTGCTGGAACGTACGATGTTTATGCAGGATGGCGCTCCACCCCATATTGCTAGACACGTGAAAGATCTCTTGCGCGCGTCGTTTCAGGATGGTCGTGTGCTCAGCTGCCACTTTCGTCGTGCTTGGCCTCCCAGGTCCCCAGACCTCAGTCCGTGCTATTATTGGCTTTGGGGTTACCTGAAGTCGCAAGTGTATCGTGTCGACCGACATCTCTAGGGATGCTAAAAGACAACACCCGACGCCAATGCCTCACCATAACTCCGGACATGCTTTAAACTGCTGTTCACAACATTATTCCTCGACTACAACTATTGTTGAGTAATGGTGGACATATTGAGCCTTTCCTGTAAAGAACATCATCTTTGCTTTGTCTTACTTTGTTATGCTAATTATTGCTATTCTGATCAGATGCAACGCCATCTGTCGGACATTTTTTGAATTTTTGTATTCTTTTGGTTCTAATTAAACCCCACGTCATTCCAAGCATGTGTGTCAATTTGTACCTCTCTATCTACATTATTCCGTGATTTATTCAGTTTTCAAATTTATACTGACTTTTTGATCACCCTGTATATATTTCAAAACGCATTCTAGAACACTTCCAGTGATATAGTGGTTTGTTAACGTGTTTCAGATGTAAGCTCTCGGGAAAAGGGCGCAAGAAGGGGCGATATGATAGTCCGGTAACCTCTTCCTATATCTACTTCCATGTAAATGCAGTGCAATGGAAACTTCACGCTCTCAACAGGTTTAGTCAAAAAATGTAGTACAGTTTCTACCACTCTAAGTGAATCATTTCCTATGGAAAACGGGTGAGGAATCGCTGATCCTTTTGGACTAGATCTGTGTGGACTAGAGAGATAATGAATTTCAAAAACTGCAGGACGCTTCCGCACAAACCTTACTTTGTACCATGGACAAGTTACTTTGAAAGCAGTTGAGCAACCTCAAGGCGTGCCTGAGTAACAGGCAGTGAAGATCAACGTTTGTATTTCACAAGTATCGGCACTGATGAGCTGAAACGTCATAACCAGCTGCTTAGTAGCGCGTTGGCCCACCTTTTACACCCGATACAGGGCCGATTCTGCATGGCATGGATTGCGCAAACCCTTACATATGTGGTACTAAATGTTTATGAAATCGCTGTAAATTGCGGAACCTGACGTGCCATCGGGTTCTAATCAGACGAATTTGGTGACGAAGACATCAAAGTAAGCGCTCCCCGTACCAATGTAGTAAGTTTCTGGCCTTGTACCGCTGATAGTTATGCTGCAGGAGGACATCATACACAAAGGAATGCACAAATACAACTCTGAAATTCAAACATGATGATGGAGGAGAAAGATAAATATCCAAAACTACATATGACGAAATTGACACACACAGTAAAGTGCAAAGGTGCGTGGTGTACATGAGGAACTGGAGCTGAGGGGTTCGTTCAGTAGCAGCACTGAAAACATGGCAGAGGACAGAACGTGGACGTCATGATGGTTTAACGCGTTTCTGATTTCTTTAGACATATACACTCCTGGAAATGGAAAAAAGAACACATTGACACCGGTGTGTCAGACCCACCATACTTGCTCCGGACACTGCGAGAGGGCTGTACAAGCAATGATCACACGCACGGCACAGCGGACACACCAGGAACCGCGGTGTTGACGGTCGAATGGCACTAGCTGCGCAGCATTTGTGCACCGCCGCCGTCAGTGTCAGCCAGTTTGCCGTGGCATACGGAGCTCCATCGCAGTCTTTAACACTGGTAGCATGCCGCGACAGCGTGCACGTGAACCGTATGTGCAGTTGACGGACTTTGAGCGAGGGCGTATAGTGGGCATGTGGGAGGCCGGGTGGACGTACCGCGGAATTGCTCAACACGTGGGGCGTGAGGTCTCCACAGTACATCGATGTTGTCGCCAGTGGTCGGCGGAAGGTGCACGTGCCCGTCGACCTGGGACCGGACCGCAGCGACGCACGGATGCACGCCAAGACCGTAGGATCCTACGCAGTGCCGTAGGGGACCGCACCGCCACTTCCCAGCAAATTAGGGACACTGTTGCTCCTGGTGTATCGGCGAGGACCATTCGCAACCGTCTCCATGAAGCTGGGCTACGGTCCCGCACACCGTTAGGCCGTCTTCCGCTCATGCCCCAACATCGTGCAGCCCGCCTCCAGTGGTGTCGCGACAGGCGTGAATGGAGGGACGAATGGAGACGTGTCGTCTTCAGCGATGAGAGTCGCTTCTGCCTTGGTGCCAATGATGGTCGTATGCGTGTTTGGCGCCGTGCAGGTGAGCGCCACAATCAGGACTGCATACGACCGAGGCACACAGGGCCAACACCCGGCATCATGGTGTGGGGAGCGATCTCCTACACTGGCCGTACACCACTGGTGATCGTCGAGGGGACACTGAATAGTGCACGGTAGTTCCAAACCGTCATCGAACCCATCGTTCTACCATTCCTAGACCGGCAAGGGAACTTGCTGTTCCAACAGGACAATGCACGTCCGCATGTATCCCGTGCCACCCAACGTGCTCTAGAAGGTGTAAGTCAACTACCCTGGCCAGCAAGATCTCCGGATCTGTCCCCCATTGAGCATGTTTGGGACTGGATGAAGCGTCGTCTCACGCGGTCTGCACGTCCAGCACGAACGCTGGTCCAACTGAGGCGCCAGGTGGAAATGGCATGGCAAGCCGTTCCACAGGACTACATCCAGCATCTCTACGATCGTCTCCATGGGAGAATAGCAGCCTGCATTGCTGCGGAAGGTGGATATACACTGTACTAGTGCCGACATTGTGCATGCTCTGTTGCCTGTGTCTATGTGCCTGTGGTTCTGTCAGTGTGATCATGTGATGTATCTGATCCCAGGAATGTGTCAATAAAGTTTCCCCTTCCTGGGACAATGAATTCACGGTGTTCTTATTTCAATTTCCAGGAGTGTATCTTAAAATTAGATCAGGCTGGTAGTACAGCACTTCTCTGCTAGAGACGCACGTACATGCGCCGCATGACCGTCGGACTTTTCCACAAGGCTTCCTATCAATTTCATCTACAACTAGATCATACTTTGCCAACCACCTAATGGAGTGTGGCGGAGGGTACTTTAGGTACCACTGTCTGATGCCCCCAACCCTGTTCCACGCGCGAATACTGCATGGGAAGAATGATCGGAAGTAACATGTTGTCTGACTCCACCTGAAAAGTGCTGTCCTGAAATTTCAATAGTAACACTCTCCGTGATGCACAACGCCTCTCTTGTAACGTCTGCCAGTGGAGTTTGTTTAGCATCTTCGTAACGCTCTCTCGCCAGCTAAACGATCCCGTGACGAAACGCCTCGCTCTTCGTTGAATCTTCTGTATCGCCTCTTTCAGTCCGACCTGATAGGGATCCCAGATAGATGAGCAATACTCAAGAATCGGGCGAACACTCGCTTTGTAAGCCACTTCTTTCGTGGATGAGTTACATTTCCTTAAGATTCTTCCAATGAATCTGAGTCTGGTGTCTGCTTTTCCCATTATCTGTTTTATATGATCATTCCACTTAAGGTCGCTCTGGATAGTTACGCCTAGATATTTTACGGCAGACGCTGTCTCCAGCTGTTTGTCATCAGTTGTGTAGCTGTACAGTAGTGTATTTCTTTTCCAATGTATGCGCAATACGTTACATTTATTTACGTTCAGGGCCGACTGCCAGAGCTTGCACCATTCATCAGTCCTCTGTAGGTCGTTCTGCAAATGCTTACAACCTACTTCCTTCTGCTTTGGTGTAGATAACTGCATCACCTGCGAATATCGTTTAAAGAGCATCCGACGCTTTCTACTAGGTCGTTTATATGTATTGTAAACATCAACGGTCCCATCACCCTTCCGGGTATTATTTTTCATTTATCGATTCAGTTCCGTTAAGAGCGACGTGTTGAGGTCTATGTGCAAGAAAGTCTTGAATAAAATCACAACTCTGCTCCGATACTCCGTACGCTCGTACTTTTTTCATTAAACAGCAGTGCGGAACGGTGTCAAATACCTTACTGAAATCAAGGAACATGGCATCAACCTGAGTGCCGTTGTCCACTGCACTGTGGATCTCACGGAGGAACAGAGCGAGCTGAGTTTCGCAGGATGTCTGTTTGCGGAATCCATGGTGTTTCTTATAGAGGAGATGTTCATTTTCAATATACGTCATAATCCTTGAGCATAAAAACATGTTCCGTAATCCTACAACAGATTGACGTCAACAATATAGGTCTATAATAGTGTGGATCTGTCTTACGGCCTCTCTTAAAAACAGGAATGACCTGCGCTTTTTTTCAGTCGTTTAGGTACCTTTCCTTCCTCAAGCGATCTAAGATAAATTAATGCTAGAAGGGGAGCAAGTTCTTTCTCCTAATCTTTATAGACTCTTATAGGTATCTCATCTGGTCCTGCACCTCTCCACCACTAAGAGATTGTAGGTGCTTTTCAGTTCCGCAGTCGTTTATCTCAGTATCTGCCATTTCGACGTTCGCACGACGATTGAGAGGAGGGACAGTGTTACGATCTCCAGCGGTGAAACAAATTCGGAAGTCCGAATTCAGTATTTCGGCCTTCTCTGTGTTATCATCCGTTTCCCGTTTCGGTGCCGGTGAGTAGATGACTTTGACCAACTTACTGATTTTACGTACGACCAAAATCTCTTAGGGTTTTTACTCAGGTCGGTTTAGAATGTCGAACTTCCAAAATCATTGAACGCTTCTCTCAATGCTCTCCTTACGCTCACTTTCGCTTCGTGCAGTTTCTGTTTGTCTGCTAGGCTTTTACTTCTCTTGAATCTGAGATGAAGTGCTCTTTGTTAACGTAGCGCTTTTCTAACATGGCTATTAAACCATGGTGGGTCCTTCCCATCCCTCAAAACCTTACACGAAACTGCATAATTTCGGACGAATGCTGGTATGATTCCTTCACCTAGTTGACTGATGCTTTGTACCCATGTCAGTGCGATCTGTAATGATGCTGATATCGATGGGATATTAAATTCGAAACACGCTTCTAATAAGCAGAAAGCAATCTAGTATTAGAGCCAGAATTGCGTTCTTGAGCAATTTTTAAGCGATTCCTCACAAAAATTCTAATGAAAAACTTGGTTCCTGCCCAAGCTGCTTGCAAGTGTACTAGGTGCGAAAGATAAACGGCTTAGTTCACATCCCACTTTAGTTTCTTCGTTTCACAGGCTCTAACATAAGTAGGGAATTCAACTTGACCTGTAGCTCATTGACCAACCTTCTGTACTGTTCTTTCTCAGCAAATCATACTGCTATTGGTGTTCTTTCATCTTAATGTTTACGCAGCACTCTTATTTTGCTCTTTGCTGATATCTCATTTACAAACGTAAGGGTGTGATCCAAGGAATAATTCCCTGCCTAACGTTTCGTCTGTCAATACTGAAGACATATTCAGAGTCCTTAACGACACAGAAAGACAACGATCGTCAGGCGCGGTTGCCAAAGGTTAGCAGGTCAGAGTACGTCAGATTCCCTTCGTCAGTTTATGGCTGGTTCGAGAGCTTAGGATACGAAGGGTTGGTACCAATTCTGTGTATAAAGTAGGTTACATTTTAACCTGTTAGGGTGGGATGGATGCCATGACGCCTGTGACGCCTGTGTTCTTGCAGACTAGTACATCATTGCGGCTTTTTCTATTAAAAACCCCGGATGCATGTGAATGAGCTATATCTGTCTCGAAAATACCAGGCGAATACTGTACTTCAAGTTATCGGCATAACCAAACAAGTTTTACGAGTACATGACATGACGAGATAAGCGTTTTTTCGGGGTGACCTTGAAAATTAAGTTACAAACGCTCTGTATTTGCTTAAAGTTGTGCAGACGTACGTCAATTAACGTTTAATGACAGTCATTCAGCATACGTATCAAAGATAAGCATAAATTCAGCATAGGGTATTCCGAACACCTAAAGCACTGAACAGTGGAAATACGAGTACATAGCTATCGCGCACTGCCTTTAGAAACCATTTCACGTAACAGAATCACCACCCTTCTAAGCTGTAATAATAATTTGTAGACACTAATGCCAACCTACCGCAGCCCTAAAAATAATTCACTACAGTAACTATAAGCGTAAATACGCCAGTCTTCTCACTTGAACAAAATACTTTTTGAGTTTGTAATTTACACCTGAAATTTCCAACAAAGATTTTTACCAGGTTATGGTTTCGAGTAAACTTGCGATTTCACTGCATAGAATTTTTTATCGTTAGAGTGCAGTCTTTCTTTGAGTAAACGTATCAGTTTCTCACGCCCTATATTTCGTGTGTGAAAACATCGATCCATTTGACCATAGCAAAAAAAGTTGAAGTTCACCGTTTGCGGTCCGAAGGCTGTAGGATAGGGCGATGAGATCGTCTAAGGTGTGCTCCCTCACCTAGTGGCCTACTGATGCGGAAAGATCGGCCGTCTTCAGCCAATATCGGTCGTCGGCGGAATCGCCCGACATCGGAGCCACTGTGACCACAGCCTAACATCGCACAGTCGCGCCGAAACATGCTGTTGATGTTGTAACCCAGCAAGAGTTGGCTCTGTTTTTCGTATTCATCACTGTGATCCACAACTTGCCTAACTTCAGTCCGTCTTTTCTTTTGAAATTGCCCTGGTGCTTTTGAATTTGTATGAACTTTATGTATATCATACCGTTGCAATTATTAGATCTTACTGAGACCACAGTAGAGAGAAACGAATTTGGTGGTTTTCTGCTTCTAGCGTATGATCTGCTACTGCTGATTTATTCGACTTGCCCAGGCAACAACTGCTCTTCTCTTCCTTATGGTGTGTGCTAATGAATCTATTTTCTGTTCCTGTGTTTATCTGGGTTTCATATGTGTAAAGATTCTACGCCTGCCCCTTGGTAGCGATCAAGTGTTACAGGAACTACAAGTAGAAGCATTAGCACTCTCCTTAAGGAACACTAGAGCGGTTGTCACCTGTGCAAGACAGGTAAATCAACAGTAGCAGAGCATACACTATGACCAGAAAACTAGCAAATGTGTTTCTCTGACATTCTTATCTTAGCATGAGCTAACAATTACCATGGTATGATGAAACAGAGAGGCCACAGAAATTGAAAAGCATGAAAACAATTTCAAAAGAAAACAAGAAGGATTGAAATTAGTCAAGCTAGTGTCATTAGCGCTACATAAAATAAACAGCGCCAACTGTTCTCCACGAGAAGCTCCCCACGATCATCGACAGCGGCCTGATGACGTCACAAAGAGCCCATCGGCTTGTTGAGCTTGTTTGAGTCTGTGGTACCTTTCTGAGTTGTTATGACGTCTGATGATATCTCCTGCATTGGAAGATGAAACGTTAGGCAGAGAATAATGCCTTGAACGACGGCCTGATGCCCATAAGCCGAATGTCAGCAATAACAAAAATACCGGTCGCGAAAACCTGTTTATGATTTTGATCTTTGTCTGGTTTGACACAGCTTTCCACTTTAATTTATGCCCCATTTTTCATCTATACATAACTAATGCTCTTCACATCACTGGCGTGATACTGACATAGTGGGTAACAAAGGCGAGCGGGAGTTCTGTGATTGCATGTATTCGTTTATACTATCGTTACTCTAATCTATGTACACCCTCCAATCGTTGTAGCATCGTTCGAGTCTTGTACCAAAGGCAGTAATCCTATGCTATAACACGTCAAACACGAAGGGGTGTGAAGACGAACATCACCTGTAGGGGTGACTGCGACAACCAAAAATGGAATTGTCGTACACAGTATAGGGCATACACACATCAAATTTCACTGCAATTTTTTAAACCTCTCTGTTTTACTTATGTAACTCCAATGATACTCTATAGCTTTATAGAGAGAACTCTCAGATTTGGTATTATCAATATGTATATCTATGCTCATGGAATGAAAGGACTAAGAGAGAAATTTTCTGATTCAGCTTGCCTCGGCTTCATCCAACAGTTGACCATTGTCGACCTCTAGCCTGGAGCGTAATTTCAGATTACCTGTTACACACTTGATTGTTTGGCCGCCTGTAGTTTTCAGTTCATCTGCTAAAGTTAAGGTTGTGTTAACGAGAAGTAATATCGATACTAACAGACGTTGAAAGAAGACAGTTCGTCAGTAATCAGCAGAAACTGCCTCAAACCTACTGGAAGAGTATAGAGAAAATGTTTCTAATTTTGCGAACATATGTGGCTCGTGGCGAAACTTCATCTGTTAAATGTAATATCTAAATTCGTTATAGATACGGGTTTGCGTTAAAGAAGATTGTGGCCAGTCTATGCCCCGAACTGACAGTTAACAAAACCGTCCACATATGAGGATGCAGGCTTCTCGTTGAATCTCGATGATAAAAGATAAAATCTTCTCGGGCTGACAGCGGAGTCAATGCGTTGTTCTCTGGCAACTTTTCAGCAAGTTTCTTACTTGCCATCTTCAGGCGAAGTCTCGGGTTCGCGTCTCGTCCGGATCGTTATAGCCGCTGGCCGCGGACTTCTCCGCATCCACGGCGGGGGGAGGAGGGGGAGAGGAGGGGGGGGGGGGGGGGGAATGCCGCCGCGCCGTGTCCTGGCGTCAAGTCTCGGTGCGTCCTGCACTTGGTGCTCAGTTGGAAGCCACTATCCCGGTTGACTAGGTTATCAGTGACCCTTATCTCCACTGAGTCCCAGATATCTTTCACTCTCCACAGCCTCTTGGTTTCTTCAAATTGAAACGTGTGTTCTTCACTGAGGCTGTGCTCTACTACCGCAGACTTTTCCTTTTGTCCGATATATTATTTTCCACACTCAGAGGGAATGCTGTAGATACCCGGTGTTCTTACACCCAAATTATCCTTCATTGAGCCCAGCATATTATCATCTTCTGTCCTCCAGCAAAAATCAGAAATTTAGCGACATCGATCTTGAACCATGAAAATTGGTAATCACAACTGTTAATTTAAATGAGTCAAAAACCACTTTACAGTGGAACTAATGTTATTATGCTTTAGTTTTCCTATAAACTAGATGTATGTCTTCATTTCCAATTTTTATAATTTTACTGTCGGTAATTCAGTCGACAATTATGCGAAGAGAAGAAGCTGAAATTTTTTACCTTGTTAAAATTTACACTCATTAGTATTAGTCACATAAATCTTTATATAAATAATTATTTCCATAAAACTTTATGTGAGTTGTGCCTGAAAATAATTTCAACTAAGACAGTTATAGTAAAATTCATTTGAACTGTACCCTGTTGTTGAAGGATGTAGGTGCTATGTATGTTCTTATCGTGTCATATTTACATGGCTGTAGATGTAAAAACCTTTGTCTGGATCGTCACATTCGTAATTTTCCTTCTTTTTTTCAAGAACGTTCATTGCAAATTTAATTAAACGCCATTAAAGTACTGTAAGTGCCCTAGAATGCATTTTGGAATATACAAGTGTTTGCACATGATGTATCATTTCGCTGACGATGATTCTACAACTCTTTGAGGTTGTCATACATGCTGACACATTGCGTAACTATAATTATTAAATTTTCGTTAGCATCAGCGCCGACCTGCAGCTAAAATCTGTGTTAGTTATACAATAATACTGCCGTCTGTCATGAACAATATGTATATATTATTTGTTGTTTTGCTAAAGCTGAGCGATTATCGTTCTTGATTCTACTACCTCAGAATGATAACCATGGAAAATCACAGTTGCTGAACCACATTCTGAATGTGGCTTTGCCTGTAAAGATGCCAAATTCCGTTAGAATATACCATACACAGCCTGTCGGGTGGGGCACGCCTTAGCAATATTATTATGCAGGGACATTTAACTCCTATCTAAAATGCAAATTCTCCGAGCACCAACACAGACCGCAAATTCTGCAAAAGGAATAGTTACACGGCCTATAGTCTTAATTATTTACAATAATTTTCCTCACTCGTACAGCTATACAAAGGTAACAGCCACAGATCTTTATAAACTCTTACGTCATTTTCCGTTGGGAAATATTTGTCCTTCAGCTCAATAGTCTGCACCATGTCTGGGTATGCTGCTGTCCAATTCTAAAACTGGAGCAAGGTTAAGTGTATAATCGTGTTGCATTAGAAATTCATCTGTATTATAACGGAAAGCAGTTCCCTACATCTAAACTTAGAGTGATGGACCGTGACTAAGAGTAAGTCAGCCTGTGAATATGGCACGCGTTTCAACCAGTCGATGGAGCTGAATCTTTGGTACCGCCTCACAGCACTGGACCCAGCAGCGGGCTATAGTGACATCTGCATGAGTGTAGTGACAGGAGCCTCTGCGGTGAGCGGGAATCTGCTCAGAGCAGGAAGGCGTGATGCGGTCGGCCTGCTCGGGTGGTGCCGGCTTCACTGCCCGCTCAACGGATGGTAGTAGCCCTGCTGCTACCGACTCTACGTCAGTTCGTGATTATGTAGACAAATAAGTTGCCGGTATATTTGAGTAAATAAATATACGTCCCTATGCTATTCTTCTACACACAACTGCGGCAGGGGGAATGTGGGATGCTGGAAATTGTTTACACAATGTAAGTGACAAGTGTTACATATGCAGGCACCCACACCAGCTGCGTTCTACAAAAGTTTTAAATAACTAACCTTCCTATCATGCTCTACTACACACACACAGCACGAACTGTTCAAAAACTAAACACAGTATGTCATTCAGTTGTTTGGATTTACAAGTGGATGTTTCAATTTGTCACAATTTTAAACATAAGGCAACTGGGGTTGGAGCTGTTTAGAATTTCCCGCTATTGTACTCTTTGGGAATTTTACGTCATTTTAAAGCTAAGGCAAGAGAGCTCTTTTAGTCTAAACTTAGCGCAAGTGGCCTGGCAATCATGTAGACAGTTCCAGCTTTAACCTAAGAAGGATCTTTAGAATATTCTGCCGTTTTAAACAGGGATTTTTTAATTTACCGCTAGTTTAAATTTTGAGAAAACGACTAGGCCCACCATCTTGGATTCTATCCATAGCATAGTGAGACACTTCTACTGTGTTGTCAGAAGGGTGGAGGGCATGAGTGAGGGAGAATTTTGACACTATTGCATGACATCATTGGAGAAAGTAGACTTACAGAAATTTGTATTCGTACCACAGATTCGTATCATAGGATGCCAACAGCCATGGACAGAGGCAGGCAAATGGTTTCCATTATATAAAGCTTACTGCTAACAAAACATGCCCTCTGTTCAACATACAAGACAGAGAGAAACTCAAATTTGCTTACTTCAGTTTGCCACTCAGAACGACTTATTCCCTGTTTTCCAATGAACCAGGCTTATACGCTCCTAAGATCAGTGGCGTTCGACGAGGTAATCTAGTCCAAAATTCCACTGCATGCACTTTCCCACGCAATATTCGTTTGAAAGTTGGTTGAGATGGGCAGACATTCACTGACAACAGCATTTCCTGTTTGGTTTGAAACCGATTGTCTCTCACAAGACGTGACGATGGTCTCTGGATCCTATCGGTTAGGATTTTTTTCACCACCACTGCTTACGCTTTGTGGACAAGGCTGCGAACGTTACATCATTCATTGCTCTTATGTTGTACCGCTTGAAACCAACAAACTGGGCAACTTCAGTTCTGATGTGGTCACGCACCCGTCCAAAAACAATAGCTTCATTGTGTCACGCCTCCACGTGGACTCATCTTACTGCGCTGATTCCATACAACTGACTCTAAACACACACACCACTTCTTTGCCATGACTTATGTAAGCAGAGGAAGGCCACAAGACAGAAAAGTACACCACCTAAAGCGTTTCAAAGCCGCCAGTGGTCTCTATTAAGGGGGTGAATAGTAATGTGTCCACTGTGCTTAGTTCCCACTGATATTTAGGTGGTCAAACAGCATTTGCTGTACTGCTGTGCAACCATTGATTTGGTGATGACATGATTTGTTGTGTCCATTAACTCCAGGCTTCCTCTATGACAGTGACGTATCAAAATAAGTGCACTATTATTAATTACTTGTGCACTATTATTTATTACTTAATTATAAAGTTTACTTTTGCCCGATACAGAAGTTTGTATGACTTGTTATGCCTAGTAATAGGCTCAGATCCTCTGTGAAATTGGAATACAGTGTGAAGAAAAATTCAGGCACTTGGACTTCGCAGTGTCGTTCCTCACATACTGGAAAACAAAAATGTTTCTCATAAAATGTCATCCTGCGCATATTTAGGGCAGTAAATGGCTATCTGGCAACACTAATCACACATACGGTAACTACCTATGTCAGGAGAGCCCTTAATACTGTGCAGTTGGTGCAATGGATAGTGTTTTGGGTTAACGTGCAGGGGGTCAAGGGTTCGATGCTGGGACCAGGCTCATCTGTTTTTATTTGCTAAAAGTAGTCTGTGTGGTACGGTATCTGGCGTTTTAATCGACATACAGTGATTACAGTGGGTCTTGTAAAAAAACATTTGCAGTTACCTCCTACAAACACAAAAATGGAAGTGCAATCATTTCCATTGGTCAACTTTTAAAGAATCCTTTTGCTTGTCGTGGATGCGAATTGTTTCGCGCCACTGCATCTCCTAGATTCCACAACTGTTTTCTGTGTGCCCTCCCCCAATCCCCATCGAAATTATTTGCAAAGCACGTTGCTAGCCCGACATAACAAGTTTAGGATCTACTAGATGTAGTGGTGAGACGCACTTCACAATCATGACGTGCCAAATGTTTCTGTAAAAGATCACCTAAGAAAACGAATGTACTCATGTTTCCATTTCCGTGTTTGTAGTACGTAGCTGCAACTGCTTTATTGAAAGCTCACTATAATGGCTCTATGATGATTAAGACTCCAGCACCCCCCAGATACTTTTAGCAAATAAAAAGATATAAGCCTGACCTTGTATAGAACCCTCGACCTCATGCATGCTAACTTAAAACACTGTCCACTGCATTAACTTCACGGTACTACTGCCACCCTCTGACAGAGCTACTTTACGTACATGTGATTACAGTCCTGTTAGGCTGCCAACCCATAACGTCCATCTAAAAACTAAGCTACATCCGAACAGCCCAGGAAGACCCAACGGTACTGACTGGCTTCCGTGTCATCCCCACCCGACACCAGTCACTGGATGCGGATATGGAGGGACATGTGGTCAACTCACTGCTCTCCCGACCGTATATCAGTTTACGAGACCGGAGCCGCAACGTCTCAATCAAGTAGCTACTCAGTTTTCCTCAGAAGAGCTGAGTGCACCCAGCTTGCCAACAGCGCTCGGCAGACCAGATGGTCACCCAGCCAAGTGCTAGCCCAGCACGACAGCGGTGATCTGACGGGAAACGGTGTTACCATTCCGGAAAGGCCGTTTCCCTTAACGTCCATTTACTGCCCTAAATATTCGCAAGACGAAGTTTTGTGGGAGATATTTGCGTATTACTAGTATGTGAGGAATCGCGCCGTTAAGTCTGAGTGCGCCAATTTTCTTCACCCTGTATATCGGGCTCTCTAAGATTCACACAGTCACTTTGAATGTGCTTGACAGTTGTTACCTAATTAGTAAGGTCTCTTCGACCTTTGGTAGGAACCAGTGGCTTCGGTATCTGAATTAACTATAAAATTATGTCTTGCCTGCCTTTTGATTCAGTTCAACAGGTAATCGGTTTCGACTTTGCAACCAAAATCAGACCTTAAAAATGCAGCGATACACATCACTTGCACATGTAGTTTACGACTACACGTCCTCTATGTCGCTGCTGCTGCCTGTAAAGCAGGAACTGGTTATTTGTTTGAGGAAACTAGAATGAGAATTCCTCAGATTTGGAGAAAATCAGTTTCTAATAAAATGGGTTGTAGTATAAAAATAGGAATTACTCGTTTAAATTAGATAATGATGAGCCCTCTTGTATTGTTAGTGTTGTTGACATATGCCTTGCATCTGGTTCCTAATTTCTCTGGTCCAGCAGCCTTCAACATGGCAAGTGTGTTGTATAACTTTAGTTCTATTTCTTTCTTCTTACACTAAACCTCATGAAACTGTCTTCACTTTTCTTAACTTTTGCCCCCATTATCAGGCTTAATATGCTCTTATATTTCATAATGCCAACTTGAACCTCATCTAAAAGATCATAAATTTTCTTTTCGGTCCCTTAACATTTATTCTAGTAAAAAAAAAAAAAAAAACGCAGGTGTTGTCAACTTTCTCTATCATTTTCATTTAATGCTCCTATGTCATTACTGGTTATAATGCTGATACAAATTACAAAAAAAGTAAGTAGTTTTCCTAAGTAAAGGAAATATGTTCATTAGATATCAATATGAACAAAAGCTGTGAGATCACCTAACAGTTTTGAAGCTACAATGAGAGAGAAGTTCAAATGAAGTAAGTGGTCGATATTCAAACTGCTGTTATCGTATTAAAAGTAGTATGAAATATTTATAGAACAAAATGTTAACTCTGTTTCCAGTTTTGCATGTGAAAGATTGGATCAAATCTTCAAAACACGACCCACATCATATTAAGCGGGGTAGGACGTCAAACAGGCCGACTTGGAGCAGGAGAGGCACTACAGGACATTTTAATTTCCACTGTCTATACTTTTACAAATAAATTCATAAAACTTCGTCAGCATGACCAGGAAGGATTCGGAATTTACACTCATATCAGTGGAAGTTCGAAAACATAACGAATTAATGTTCCTTACAAGTGAAATTTCATCATTTTTTTCACTTACTAATAGCAGCATTTGTTGCTACAGGTACATATTTCTTCATGAGTAAGACAGATTCTTCGATGAATTTTGCACAGCATACAAACCATACTTAAAGGTGTATGAAACTCTAGAATTTTCCATATCTATTAAAAACTGTGGTAAAAATTGTGTTTTTTCTAAACATGAAGTTTAAAATATAACAGCTCATTCGTTTTTTCATATATTAAATAAATTATAGGGTTTCATACATCTGTAAGTATGGTATGTATGCTGTGCAAAATTCATTGAAGAATCTCTCTAACTTATGAATATAAGTGTACCCATAGAAACAAAGGCAGCCATAAATAAGTGAAAAATTAAGAAATTTCACATGTAAAAAAAATTATTTTGTTATGTTTTCGAACTTC
This sequence comes from Schistocerca serialis cubense, assembly GCF_023864345.2. Taxonomy (NCBI): domain Eukaryota; kingdom Metazoa; phylum Arthropoda; class Insecta; order Orthoptera; family Acrididae; genus Schistocerca; species Schistocerca serialis. Next base: position 298,691,004 of record NC_064645.1, read on the forward strand.
CACTGAAATGAGTGTGAATCCTGAATCCTTCCTGGTGATGCTGACGAAGTCTTATCAATTTATTTATGAAAGTATAGACACTGGAAATTAAAATGTCGTGTGATGCCTCTCCAGCTACAAGTCGGCCCGTTCGACGTCCTACCCCCCTTAAGACTATTTTCGAACACATTGTTCCACTAAACAAACACTAAACCATATCAGACCATTTTAAAGTTGCATATGTACTGTGCAATACACTTAGTTGAGGTCAATGCATTAATAATAGACTGTTAATCAAGTATGATATACAGTTATGTAGCAACTACTTGTGGCTATTTTTTATTTAGTGAAATACACGAATGTTAGAAAATTTGTGGAGTAAATATCTAATAAAATACATTTCTCTCTTTACAGATTGTGAATATGTCTTACTCCTATTTCGCCATTCTTCGAAACTTTAAAGATGACTAGAAGCAACAAGTAACACTGTTCTTGAATCAGGGCGCCACTGGACTTCATAAACTATACTCTGATTCTGTATGGACATTTTATTCTAAGGATAATTATGTGTTAGTTTCACTACTATGTACTGTGCATGCCTGAATTATATTCCTTTACTCATCACTACACTGTAACTGAAGGACACAATAAAAGATGAAACAAGACCCAGTATTTCGCTACATTTAACAAGTATGCATCTCTGCTGCAAATTTCTTCAGATTAACCTGCAAGATGGACATTGGAGGTAGGTACAAGGTAAGGAGTACAGAATGGTTACAGAAAACACAGGACAATGCTACCAGACCGTGAAGTATCCATGTCGCTTTGGGCTAGCAGACAAAATAAAATATAGATCAGCGAATGCTCTGCTGATTGTATTCATTATGTGAAGAAAGATTATTCTCATGTACCTGATGAACCAAAATCCCTGCGAACAAGATCACAGCCTTGCTGTACCTACGAAACACATTTCTATTAAAAGTAAATATTATCCACACAAAAAATGTCATTAGGGGTTTCTGTAGAACGCTTGGAGAGCTATTCACAGTTGTGATTGTAGTTTTTCTCGCAAATAAGGAAATATTTATTTACAAGGTTAAAACTTTCCACAGTTTCCTCCATTACTACAGCGTACCCATCAACAACTCTTATGTTTTCTTGGAAGTCGTGGTATTATTGTTTTCCTCGCGAATTTCTGAAGAGTCGTTCATTGTACATAGAACTTTATAACTATAATGTATCTATGAAGATCTCTGAAAAAACGACGCTTTTCGAAAGTCGGATCCAGCTTCACATGATGACGGATTACCTGCCAGGTAAAAAGACAGCTGTTCATTTAGGATGGACTTGAAATTACGATTAATGAGATGAAAAACAATGAAACATCTTGGACAGAACTTTCTAGTGTTCAATCATTGACTATCTTCACACGTACAGTTTTTTTTATAAAAATGGATATTGAACCTAATGGGCACGCTGTCAGCTTATCTTATTGTTGCCAGTAATTATAAAAGTTGTTGTAAACGTTGCATGCAATGAGTTCATAAACATTGGAAGTTCGCGTGTGTTACAAAAAGCTGAGACGACTGCCATAGGTACTGAGAAGCAAACCCTCATATTTCAGTGATAAACAGAATAGTAGGTGTAAAGCCAAAAGAAAACGCTTTTAACATTATCTGAGTGGAAAAACGCCTTTAAGGTATGACATGGCATACACTATAATAAATCCTGCACAATGGAAAGAGAAATCAGGCCTACTTATTTCAAAGGTAATGCATGAAAGAACAGATTCATAAAGCAAAGAGTTGCGTGATCATGTGTTATCCTTTTGCTTAAAGCTTCTAGCTGTGCAGTGGGACAGTGTTCCTGGTTGTGTATGCATACTCATATATTCAGATTCAGAAGACAATCAATATTTGAAACGTCATTTATCAGTAAACCTGAAATTCTATTGAGAATAGTAAGTGGGTAAGCTGAGTGCACTAAGCATGTTTCTAATGCATAACCTTTATTATGCATTAATTAAATTAATTATATCAATATATAGTTGTACCACATGATACAGTTCCATTAATTTAATTAATTCATGAAGACAGTTGCCCATTACGAACATGTCTAGTGCACTCAACATAGCCACTTACTTCTATACGTGAAAATTTAATCGAATTTTGAGTGCACTAAACAGTAAATGAAATAAAATTTTAGTTGAAAACAATGTGCATTTCGAGAGCACCAGAATTATTTAAAAGACATTTTTGGTGTATCAAATGTTGTGTTACGTATCCATGTAACAAAGAATCGAATATAAAAATAATTAAATATTGACTCTAAAAAATAAATTACATTTAATGATCTATGTTTGGGTTTTAGTTAACGCTAATATATTACACCAAATTCAGTGGGGATAGCCATCTTGTAGAAGATTACTGGGAACAAATCAAAGTTAACATTCCACATCTAGAAATTCATTGTCATTATTTTTATGTTTCTCCATTCCTTTTATATTTCATGTTAATAACACCATCTTCAAAAAAATTGAAAAGTCCAACCAGTATTTATTTTCTAGTACTTGTTTGGCAAAAAATTTTAAATTCATTATTTAGTCCAAACATATTTCATCTCCATGTTTAGTACTTAAGTATTCACTGGTGGTAATGTTATTAAAAAGGTTTATTTGTAGCTTCATAATCTTTTTAAACAGATTAATAACGCTAGCATTGTTGATCTTCTTTGTAAGTATTCCCTTTATATAGTATAAAAATCTATTACTGAAATTTAAAATCATATGGTACTGTATCAAAATTTTCTAGAACTATTCTTTTATCATATGAAATGAGAATTCCTTCTTAACTTGCTTGTTGATTAAATTTTTAGTATTTACATCCCTTGTTATTTGGTTGTATTCTAATTGTATCCTTTCTTCCAATTCAGCTTCAATTAATCTTATCAGAGAGTCACCATTCAACTTTTGCATATTCTTAAAATTTAAAGTGAAACCTTCTACCTTCATTACCATGTTTTTATCATTTTTCTCGAAATAATAACTTTCAGGTCTTGTAGAAGCCCAGTTTGTAATCCATTTATTATCTTCCAAGTCATTTGTCCTTTCACTTAACAAACATTATTTTTCTACCATGTTTTAACATCATCAATGTATACTACACTGTCCTTATTAAAATATGTAACAATTTCCGCTAGTTTATCTAACACATCATTCAACCCAAGCTTTGCAGTTGATGTAGTGAATGCTGTTATAAGGATATTTGTAGCTGTGTTAATGTCCACATAAACTCGTCGAAATTGCACTTTTTCTGTACCAAACGGTCTATAATAACATTTACATCTATATCATCTAATCACTCATTCAATAGTATCTCATAAAATTTCTGTAAATCTGTCTTACATCCAGTTTTACTGAAGTTTTTCGTTGTAGAAATTTTCCCCATAATGAATGTAGACATACCTTAGCAACATATTTTTTTATTGGATTTTTTTTGGATTTTGTCAAGATCTAACTTAGTATCCAACTTTTCTTTCCCTTCATTGATATATATCAAATTGCTTTCAAAATTTGATGACCTGGTTTCTAATTTTATTTTCACTATGTCCTTCATGTAATTTTTAACCAGTATGTTACACTTTGTAAGTATCTAGAATTTTACATACTTTTTGTACAGTTTAATTTACTTCATCAGTTGTCCAAGTTCCAATAAAACTTCTTTTATTATTATTGTGATTAAATTTACTTATTTCCTCTTGTCCACATTTTACATATAAAGGAAACAATAGTTCCTTATTTTTATCAATCCTTATTCACACTTGCAAAACTGGATGGTATAGTCCTCTAAGTGCCAATACTTTACAATTTATAAGCCCATACCATTTTTAGAATAACATGTTGGCTTATATAATGTTGCTGGATGACCTACAGTATAATAATCGTCCCCATAATATTTTCTATGTGTTCTTTCCAATTTAAGTTGTTCATAATTGTAATACTTAGGTATTTAGTTGAATTTACTGCTTTTAGAAAAGACTGATATATCATGTAACCAAAGTTTAACGAGTTACTTTTAGCATTCATGTGGATAACATCACACTTTTCGTTATTTAGAGTCAACTGCCACTTTTTGCACCATTCAGATATCTTTTCTAAATGGTTTTGCAGTTTGTTATGATCTTCTGATGACTTTATTAGTTGATAAACGACAGCATCTGCAAACAACCGGAAACGGCTGCTCAGATTGTCTCCCAAATCGTATATACAGATAAGGAACAGCAGAGGGCCTACAAAACTACATTGGGGAACGCCAGAAATTACTTCTGTTTTACTCGATGACTGTCCGTCAATTACTACGAACTGTGACCTCTCTGACAGGAAATCACAAATCCAGTCACATAACTGAGATGATATTCCATAAGCACACAATTCCACTACGAGCCGCTTGTGTGATACCATGTCAAAAGCATTCTGGAAATCCAGAAATACGGAATCGATCTGAAATCCTTTGTCAGTAGCACTCAACACTTCATGTGATTAAAGAGCTAGCTGTATTTCACAGGAACGATGTGTTCTAAACCCATGTGTGTCAATAGATCGTTTTCTTCAGGGTAATTCATAATGTTCGAACAAAATATATGTTCCAAAACCCTGCAGCATATCGACGTTAACGATGTGGTCATGTAATTTAGTGGATTACTCCTACTACCTTTCTTGAATATTGGTGTGACCTGTGCAGCTTTCCAATCTTTGGTTATCGATCTTTCGTCGAGCGAACGGCTGTATATGATTGTTGAGTATGGAGCTAATGAATCAGCATACTTCGAAAAGAACGTAATTAGTATGCAGTCTGGACCAGAAGACTTGCTTTTATTAAGTGATTTAAGTTGCTTCACTACTCCAAGGCTATTTACTTCTACGTTACTCATGTTGGCAGCTGTTCTCGCTTCGAATTCTCAATATTTACTTAGTCTTCTTTTGTGAAGTCATTTCGGAAGACTGTGTTTAGTGTCTCTGCTTTGGCAGCACTGTTTTCGATAGTATCTCCATGGCTTTCGTGCAGAGAAGGCATTGACTGTTTCTTGACGCTAACATACTTCACATACGACCAGAATCTATTTGGATTTGCTGCCAGGTTTCGACACAAAGTTTCGTTCTGGAAACTGTTATAAGCATCCGCATTAAGTTTCGAGTTTCCGTCAAAGATTGTCAATTTTGGGGATTTTGCGTCTGTTTAAAGTTGGCATGTTCGTTTCGTTGTTTCTGCAATAGTGTTCTAACCCGTTTTGGGTACCAAGGAGGATCAGCTCCGACGTTTGTTAGTTTATTTGGTATAAATCACTCAGTTACTGCCGATACTATTTCTCTGAATTTAAGCCACATCGAGGATTTGGGGATTACAATATTCAATCTCTCTACGACAATCCTGTGTTCACTAATTCCTGAATCAGTTTTGATACTCGTTATTAAGTCAGGATTAGTTGTTGCTAAGAGATCAAGTGTGTTTTCACAACCGTGTGCTATTCGCGTGGGCTCGTGAACCAACTGCTACAAATAATTTCAGAGAATGTGCTTAGCACAATTTCGGATGATATTTTATGGGTACCTCCGGAACTGAACATGCATTTTCGCCAACGTATCGAGGGTAAACTAAATTCACCACCAACTATTATTGTAGGAGTTGAGTACGTGTTTGAAATCAAACTCAAGTTTTCTTTGAACCTTTCAGCAAGTCTATCATCTGAATTGGGAAGTCGGTAAAAGGATCCAATTATTATTTTATTCCGGTTGCCAACGATGACCTCTGCCCATAATAACTCACACGAAGTGTCTACTTCAACTTACCAACAAGTTAAACTACTTCTGACAGCAACAAACACGCCACCGCCACCATGTTTAGCCTATTCTTCCGGAGCACCGTTAGGTTCATCGCGAAAATTTCGGCTGAGCTTATATCCAGCGTTAGCCAGCTTTCAACGCCTATAACGATTTGAGCATCAGTGCTTTCTATTAGCGGTTGGAGCTGTGGTACTTTCAAAACACAGCTACGACAACTTACAACTGTTACACCAATGGTTCTTGTATCTACGTTCTTCCTGTGTTAAGCCTGTGTTTTCCCGTGACCCTCTAACCTAAGAAACCGCGCAGTCCACACCACACAGCCCCTGCTACCCGTGTAGCCGCCTCCTCCTTATAGTGGACACCTGACCTATTTAGCGGAACTCGAAACCCAACCCGCCTTTGTCGCAAGTCGAGGAATCTGCAGACTACACGGTCGCAGAACCGTCTGAGCCTCTGATTCAGACCCTTCACTCGGCTCTGTACCAAAGGTCCACAATCGGTCCTGTCGACTGTGCTGCAAATGGTCATCTCTGCTTTCATCCTGCAAGCAAGACTGGCAGCCTTTACCATTTCTGTTAGCAGCACGAAACCAGAGGGAATCTCTTCTGATCCAAAGTGACACACATCATTGGTACCGATGTCAGCAACCACCTGCAGATGGCTGCACCCTGTGCTCTTCATGGAATCCGGGAGGACTCTGTCCACATCTGGAATGATTCCTCTCGATATGAAAATGGATTGCACATTAGTTTTCTTACCAGTCCTGTTAGCCAAGTCTCTAGGGGGCCCCATAACACGCTTAACGTTAGAACTCTCAACTACCAATAATCCCACCCTCTGCAATTGAGAGGATCTGGCAGGCTGAGTGGTTTTCTCTGAAACAGGACAGGCGACAGCATGTGGCTCAATGACAGTGTCAGCCAAAGACAGCACCTGGTACTTGTTTGTCAGACAATCCAGGGAGGCGTCACGTGCGGCCGCCTGGGAAGTCTTTCGCCGCCTGCTTCGCCCCGGGGAGACCTCCCACTCGACCACAGGTGCTCAGTGCGAGCAATAACTGGGTTGGCCACTGGTGAGCACCGATCGGAGGACTCGGGAGTGCTGGACGTCTGTTGGATCCCCCACAGCCGGCACACAACAACAGTGCCCATCCGCTGTAGCCCCAAGCTGTGTAACGGAAGCCATCACAGCCTGAAGCTGAGAGAGAGGTGTCAACAACTCGGCTCGCATCCACACACAACAATCGCAATGCCTGTACATACTAAAGACCGTGGAAAACTAAATTATGCAGATAAACGGACTATCGGGACGTGCTGAGCAACTCTATTGTAGACCCTGACGAAAATGTAGGTACTGTGTCTAATAAGAATCATATATGCAAAAACCTAACTAGCGAAGCACTCAAGTGAAACTAAACAATTCGCCCTTGATTAGGAACTTGTAATATGTCACAAAATCGGTTTACTTACCAACGCAAACGAAAAGTCAACAACAGTGACTATTAGATAATAAATTTACACGCAGAAACTCAGGAAACTAAACTATTAAAGAATGCAGATGATATAATAAAATTCGCTCCTGATTAGGAACTCGTAAATGTCACAAAATCGATTACTTCCCTGCTGCTGCGTCTGTCTCGTTTATTCTGTTATAATTTTCATTTTGTTCTTCGTCCAATACAGCAATTCTTCTATTAGTTAACTATTTAGATCTGTATGTATCCTTACAAACTCTAGCAGCTATGAAATAATAGAACAGAACTATATGAGCTATTTCTAGGAATTATATTCTTTGTTCTAAACAACTAATTCTTAATACATATACATGAGAATTACAGTATTCATTAATTGCTTGCTTGAAATTGAAAAAACAGTTTTCTTTAATATCTTGACTATACCGTTTTTCCCTATTTTCGGTTTCATAGTATCAGCACACTAATATACAATATTAGGAATAGTTCCTATGTAATTCTTATTTACCTGTATATCGAATAAATGTTGGAAACATCTTTTCTTTAGCCCCTTCAAATGAATTATTTTTGGGAAACTACTAAGTGATCCTTGTACGAAGTTACTGCTATACTGCTATCAATAGCTTTTAAAGATACATATTATCTCCAATAATATTACTTTATTCTCTTTGTAGATAATATATGGCTTTGTTGTGTTTTCAATCTTGTATAACTTATTGTGTAGCATTATTAGCTACAATATATAACCATTATGTTTATTAGATATCATCAACCTTCAGAAATTAACATTTGTTTTAAATGTATAAACATTATCATGATTAAAAACGCGAATTATTATATTTGAATATGTATTCCTGTTTCTTGTTGAGCTTCTTAATCATACCACATGTATTTTTCATTGTTAGTACAAGAAACTCTCTTTGCAAATACTTTCTTACAACAATTTAAGTTATCTTCTATAGCTGTATTATTGTACATTGAACATTCAAAAATTTATCCTCCAAATGAATCAAACACAAAATTTTTATCATTATTCTTATAATAACAGATCCAATGTCAGCCAGCATGAACAGATGTGTCTAAATAAACTATTCCAAATCCATATTCTCTAGGATTATTATATAATTCATCAATCACAAAACACCAAGAAACTATTTGATTTTTAATTGGTTTGCAAGTTTTTGTATGTCAAAACTACTTAATGGATCATCATATAATTATATGAATTATTTTTGAATTTTTTTATTCCAGTGCCAGCATTCTTCTCTATTGCTAAATTATGTCTTTTTTTCTTCTAATTTTTTATCATCTTTTTTCTTGTCCGTTATTGTTTTAGCAGTACCAGCTGCCCCACCAGCTAGTGTACCAGTAGTTGCTAGATATGGTAATCCTCTCAATAATAAAGGAAGAAATCCTTCTTCAAGTTTTGTTAGTCCTGATCCTTTTTTCTTTTGGCTGTGTTGGCCCATCATGGACACAGACATCTGCTGATTAAGAACTGTCAGTGTGAATGTAATTCACCAACAGCCAAGTATCTTAAGATGTTATTTTACTTTCTTTTGAAGGTTACCAGTTTCGGTACTTCACTATGGCATCTTCAGGCGCCATATGCATCTCTCCAAATAAATGAAACTATCCTAATAAACTCTCCAAATAAAAGAAACTGTTATTTTCGTTTATTAGGAGAGATGCAAATGAGGCCGGAAGATAGTATAGTGATATCCAGAAACTAGTATCCGTCAAAATAAAATAAAATAAAATCTTAAGATACACAGCTGCTGGTGGATTTCATTGACATTGACAGCTCTTTCTTTTTTTTAGGTATTCGATAATATTTTTTCACAGTAGGTAGCCCTAATATTATGAGTAAACTACCACCAGCTTTTTATCTCTTTTTCCTTTTTGTGTATTAGTTAAAAATTATCAATATTATTTAATTGACCATAATTGAATTTAATTATAACTCATTTTAGTTTGGTTTTGCCACTAATTAGCAAAGTATAACCAATTCGGAAGTCATTAATTATACAGATAAAATTTTTATAAGGATTATTATTTTTACATACCCAAGCATTATCATCAAGTTCGGTACCCATTTCTAATTTTCTCTTCCCATAAAGTATTTCTCTGTCTGCTAAAGCAGCTAATTTTTCTCCAATTGTTAAATCAGAAGCATGCATTGTCTCTTCTGCAGCTAACTGAAGTTGTTTATGTACTTCATGTCTTTTCTCTAAATCTTTGTTATCTTAGTATGCAATATCATGTACTTTGGAAGATTCATGTAGCAGGCCCATGGTAGGCATAACCTAGTAGATGCATCTCTGGCATTGGTAAATTAATTAAAGCTAAATTTATTAAACTTTTTTTGTGGTTTCACTTTTACAAATCGTTTGTGTCAAGTTATTCAGAAATCTAATCAAAATATGAAATTCCTTATGGATTATTGATAATAAAATCCCTATATTTATTTGTTAACATTTGTGTTATTCTCACTTTTTATTATAATAATTTTCATTTCCACCTAATTCGTCTCCATGAATAATTGCTAATCTGTCGGTTAAGTAACTAAAATCACTCAACCAGATTTATTCAATGGTTTGTTTAGTATTTTTTTGGTCAAACCTTCACCTTTTTTATGTCTCAAAAATCTGAACTTCAAACTGGTTGTCTTCATTTTGGAAAATAACCCTCTACAATTTCTTTTATCCAACTTTTATATTTTTACCATTATTCTTATTTTATTTGGATTATTATCAGAATATAATGATTCTGAATCCGGTAACATATCTCACAATTTGATAAATCAACATCATAAAAGTTTTCACCCATATCATCCATAGTAAGTGTTTTTTACTTAACTGATTCAGAACCTTTTCTACCAATAGTTAATTTGTCTGCCTGAAATTTTACAGGTAAATTATCAACATATTTAAACATACCAAAAGGCTTGAATCCAAAAACTTTATCTTCACTATGATTAATAAACGTCAACACTCTTTCACTTATATTTGTTGTTCTACTTTCACATACAGCATTTTTATTACTATAATGTCTTTTTGTACTTGTTCAATGTAACTTGTAGTTCTTATTCTCATAATTTACAGTTATACAAAGCTGAATCATCACAATCTTACTTTGGGCTTAAGTATTCTGGAAGTTCTTCATGATGACATTGAACCAACGGTCTTTCAACCCAGTATTTTCTTCATTAGCTCTAAGTACATTATCACCTAAACCTTTCATTCCTTCTTCACCTTTTTCGATAGTGTAGGCAACAGCTTGATCTTCTTTTTTATATTTGTTATAGTCTTTTCTTGGTTGTTTTCTCCAAAACTAGAATCTTTCTTTTAATTCTTCATTTTTTCTAGTTTTTTTAGCTATTTGAACTCCCTCTGGATCACATTTCGAAAACACTCACTATAGAAGAAAATATTAAGTATGGATTTCTATAAATTAATGAGTTAATACAGTCTGCTTTTATACTTCATGTATCTGGTTCACATTTAGCTTTCTCACTAGTCCATGAACAATTGCGATAATAGACCAATTTTTTCTAATTTTTCATATTCTGTTATATAGTCAAGAGCTTATTTAAATTCATTTATACATTCAAGTAAAACACCATCATCATGATCTAATAGGTATACAACATCATCTTTTGAAAAACTCATCTAATTAGAAAATCTTTTATATAGTACCTGTATTTGCCTTCAAGAGATTTCTCAGTCATATCTATTTAAAAAATCCAGATTGATCATTCCATCATTTACTACACATTTCTTAAAAATCATCAAATTTTAACACATGATAAATGAAATTTATATTTGTATAGCTTTTTCAAAAAATATTTTCAAAAATTGTAGAATCCCTCACTAATTATTTTGGTAATTTTGAATATGTCTGAGCTAAATGAAACTCTTTTAGTATATGTCTTCCCCTAGTAAAATGTTACCTAACCACATTTTGATTTTCAAGAATCAAATCATTGAATACCACAAATGAATTATCTTGGCAAAGATGTAGTGGTATAATTACATCATTGTTTTCAATAAATGCAGTGATCTTCCCATTATTTTTATCTTCAACTTCTTACACATTTTTATAAATTCTTGATAGTTTGGACGATCTAAACTTTTTGAGTAAACATACAAGTGATTTACCTTATTCCAATTTAACCTTCCTGAAGCTAGCATATAACTGTCAATCATTCTACTGTCTTTCCACATCCACATGGTCCTCTTATTGGACATCAAACAAAAGTTGTTAAATGCTTACTGTGTTTATGTTTATATCTCTTCTCTGGAATTCTTATTTTTGGTCCCCAGTCTGTTCACATTTATTTAAACAAATTTTTATTAATATTATCAGGCCATGAGCAGCCAATATGCATGTGCACTCAGTATAAAGGGATGCTGATTCAGTCATCAGGATAGCAAATAGGAAGTTGCAGTACAGAAAATGGCCCAGTGATCACCAGTGTGTGTGTGTTTGTGTGTTTAGTGATTGGAATGTTATGAAACAATGTGTGCATAGTGTGTGCAGCGACTGATAGTGAGATATGAGTGAACAATGTGGCATTACATTATTTTATAAGTTATTTGTAAAAAAAAACAAAAAAACTATTTTCTACCAATAGTAGAGCTAAATGTTGTCTCTAACTAGAATTCTGTAAATGTATGTGTACACGAATTAGCTTATTTTAATTTGGTCTAAGCTTGTAAATACTTTGACATGTCCTATATCCTTGTAAAAGGAGATCTAGGAATATGCAGTACTCCTAGCAACCTCTGCTGGTAGTCGCAGAAAGGCTTCTGCCGTGTGTTGTGTGCAATGACTGTGCTGCCGGACTCTCCTGTGGTCAAAAGCAGAATTAAATCTCAGCAGTGCTTTGCATCGAGTCATGAATCAACAGCTGTAGTTTTCCCTGTTCTGATGTAACAGCATTCCACTCAGTACTTCACTGAAAAGGTGCATCCATTTTGATAATATTGCCCGTCGCACAGATATGTATGGGCTCTTTAACAACACAGTCCCAGAAAGATGACGACGGAGTATAAAATTTCCGTCTTTTCGTAAAACAAGCGACGGCTTGTGTCCAGGCAATGATCCTCCGCTGCCAATTTATCAGATAGCCCCAGGCGTGTATGATGATGGTGTTCGATGCAACGTTATTGTACAATTCGGCATGTCTGCCCAATATAAAATTTTCCACATTGGCATGGGATATTTTATACGCCACATTTCTTAAGGGTAAGGGTAAGGGTCCTTGACCAAGGACAATTGAGAAATTTATTATGCTCGGTCAAAGACGACCTTGGCCTGAGGGAGCATCGCGGGTATAAGACCCTATGTCAATGTGGAAAATCTTATGTCGGGCAGACATGCCAAAACGTGCAAGAACGTTGCGTCGAACACCATCGTCATACACAGCCAGGGCCACCAGGTAAATCAGCAGTGGCGGAACATTGCTTGGACACGAGCCGTAGCACGTTTCATGAAAAGACGGAAATTTTATCCCCAGTGTCATCTTTCTGGGGCTATGTTGTTACGGGAGACGTACATGTATGTACGGCGGACAGTCTTATCGAGAGGAATGCATGTATTCAACTAAGCGCCACCTGGAATCCAGAAATGGCTGCCACTAAATCAAAAGAGGGAACACAATGTCTTACAATTGATGACTCGACGCAACAAACTGCTGAGATTTAATTCAGCTTTCAAACCCTAGAAGCGTCTAGTAGAGCCCATACAAGGAAAGCCTTCCTTCAATTGTGAGCGTCTTCCTGTGGACGCATGTTGCCTGCCCCTGTACTGATAAATTTTGACGTCGCTGCGCGATTATCATTAGGCGAGTCTTGCAGCAGCCACAGCATCAACTACCTCCATCTGAAGATGTGGGGCAGTTAAATCGATGAAATATTGTGCTATTTACACAGTATGATCCGGCAGCAAACCCAAGGAGTGTGTTAACAACATAAATTGTGATCTAGCTGCTGGAATGTTTGTGAAGAATACTGATCAGTTCCATTCAGAAGCTAATATTATTGCTTCATTCAAGCGTAATGCTGAATTTGGTAAACCAATAATTTATGAAGCAAATTATCCTGTATATATTCCAATTTTTGATACTACATACATATCAGAAATACCTTTAACTGATGACAATGATAGTTTGATTTACTTCAATAGTGCTGCTGTAGCAGTAATTTTAGAAATGGTTTAACTAATTTTTATCTTTACAAGTAATGGACAAAACAGAGAGCTTTCAGTTTCACGCATTTCCTGTGAATAAGAAATCAAAAAATAATCTAAATATTCCTCAGAAATTAATATAATATAGGTGCAGGATGGCTGCATACTAATCATGCTCAATTGTACATGAGCTTCAGTATTATTGGAGCTGATAGTACATCTTATCGAACTTATGATCGAAAATCTAAAAAAAAAGTAATCAACAATTATGTGACAAAGTTATTTCATCTCATAACCATAAAGAAAGGAAATAATGTTATGTTTAGAATAGAGCATACTTTTATTTCATCATCAGTTTTGTTGTATTTGACTTCATCTCTTAATGATAAAATATGTATTGAAGGACATATAGTTGATAATATAAAATAAAGAATAAGAAAAGCAGGAAGTGTTTTGGCCACTTAATATGCCTGGTGGTTTCTTTAGGTACTATAGATAAATTTTATGTTAACGGGGTCTTACTGTTCTTTTTATTTGCATATCCAGTTCTGGAGATACTCTTCTTAGATGATCTGACTACAACAAAGGTGGAGTTGAAATAAAAAGATACACTTCCTAAAGAAGCTAAAATTATGGGTGAATCTATGAGAACTGGTCTACCTGTTGCTAAACATGAACCGAATTATACTAGAAAATATACTGAAAAATCCTAAAGTGCCGATATCTGTCTGTGAACTACATAATGGGGAAGTTGCTGGTTTACATAACAAGTAATATTTCGAATTAGATCTCATGTATTACCAGTCAATAGAAGTTGATATGCAATATTTTGTCTTCGCTGTATTTCAAACTAATCGAAAAAATAACCAGCTAGCTGATTCATCACTATATGACCACGTAAAACTGCATAATCTATACTCGAAATACGGAAGAAACGAAGTATTTCCTCAAGAAGCATGGAATTAGAACCTCCAGATAATTATTTGAAAGATTCTGACGCTTTTCTCGATTTTAACCTTATGGCTGTCGCAACTGCGTGTCCGGCCTATCACGTCGAGCGCACCCTTGAGGTCGCCCAACCCGTGTGCCTGCGCTAACAGACATCCCCGCGGACTGGCGTCTGAGCCTGAGCTCTTGGCTCGGCCGACCTCGCCCTGTGATGGGTATTTCTGGACCAGGGCTGTCGCGACTGCCTGGGACTCAGAGAGTGATCGCCGGTGCGGCATTACAAATAAACACAGTGTACCTGGATACTTATTCCATAGCTTTGAATCTGGAGAGGAATTGCTCGATAGACATAGTGTACACTGAAACTGCTTATGTTGGTCTGTGTATACATCTGATTTTTTATTTGACATACTGATACTTGATTATCAGCTTTTTGTACGTAACTTACGATGTAAACGCTGGAGAATCCTTACCGATCAAATGTTGTTGCTCGTCTGTACTAGCGCAATATTTCACCCGCAAACTACTTTCGAGGGAAGCGTCTGGATGTTTAGACACGCTTCCGCAGCTAATCACTATACAGGGTGTACAGAAAGTCTGGGAACACTTTCAATTATTTAAGTCACCAGAACTCAACGTTGTTCAGATATCATACATATTGCACTTTGAAGAGAAGCTCAGAAAGTTTTTTTTTCTTTACAAACACGTGATGCACGACGCACAGATTTCTTTGGACTCCTTATGAATGTCCCTCGTACGCGTTCCAAATTCACTTCACTCACTCTGGGACGTCCGCTTCTCTTTGCCGGGCACAAGCAATCTGTCGCAAGGAATTTGTTGTGTCAGTGGTAAATGGAATTTATTATTGGTGGCTTCTTACCGTACTTGGTCCTAAACATCCGTTGAACAGCTGTAGCACTCTTGTTTTTGTCGGACTCCAACACACAGAAAGCTCGTCCCGCACCTGAACTCGCCTTGTTTGCGACTAGCGCTGACTATTGGCAGACTACGTTGCGGCGGTATACACGAAAAAAAAATTTCAGGGTTTCTCTTCAAAATGACATATATATGATATCTGTACAATGTTTGTTTCTTGTGTAGTAAATAACTGAAAGTATTCCCGATCTTTGTCTACATCATGTGTTTTGAGCTCCTTAACCCAATAAATACTCATAGGGAAACTACAAAACCAAGAATTGAACGTTTGTGAATTTTTTTTATACTGGACGCCATTGTTATTTGACATTCGAAAAAAAACGGTGATGTAGAATTTTTGTTTGAAAATTCGATAAGGAAGTACTAAACTTTCTAAACTACCTAATTAAACGTCACCTTTAATTCCTAATGACGTTTTGTGCTTCATAAACGGGCGTGTGAGTCGAGAAGAAAAGTGTGGAAAAGTTTCATAGAAGCTTGGAATGTTCTGCAAATACTGAGATAGATTTTTACTATGGGATTTTCACAATTTTCGTTATTCACGACTGAAACGATCAATATCCATAATTATTTTTTTGTTTTCTTCATTATGGTCTTGGGTTTGAAGCATCCAGTCTATGTTTGTCAGCACAGATGGGATGTTTCACATGTCCGTACATAACGTGTTCTTCAGCACAGTACTTTATCTGGAGAGGCTCTTCAAGCTCAGATAATTCTGTGTTTTTACTTATTTCTTTATTTTTATTTCTATTGAATTTTTTTTCCTTTTATTGCACTGTTATACATCCCCTCCTTCTTTCTCATCCGGGCTCTGCACTGGCAATGGCGAAGTTAAAACCTTTTTTTATTTTTGTACTTATTTTTCATTTTTTGCTTTGTTATTTCAAAATAATTTTTTTGAGAAGTAAGTGCTTAATTTGATCTTCCAGATGCATCAACTTGGCTAAACGTTCTTCTTCGTGTGATATATTTCAAAACACACAATGGTATGTTACATGTTTTCCATTCATATTTCTATTTTTGGTGCACATTCTCTTTCGAGCAGATTGCACATCTACGCCATAGTCCGCATTTTTTGGTCTGCTCACTTCGAATGGCATTTGGAAAGTGCCTTTCAGCAAAGCTCAGAGGATTCTTATCATTAGAGAGTCTTCCTTTCTCCGTTCTGTAGCAATTTTTTCCAAAAGTTCTCGTACCACACATAAATGTAAATCTGTTAATGGTATTTTCCTCCCTGTCACCGATATGTGAAGAGTGTGAGCATTCAAACGTAAAGACCCACAACACGAAAAAAACTTTTTTTTACTATTTAACAGAGTTACACACTGATACAACTGAGTTTAGTAATATATCAGAGCGGTCTACTGCGCCCATAGTGGCACTGTAGTCGACTACACATTTCGGCTTCATTACTTTCTCGTCAGTCTCCCTGTTCGTCTTTGCGGTGACAGATAGTCAACATCAACACCTCTGTCCTGTCGCGCCACTTGATGGCAAGCATTTTGTCAGTTGACATAAATTCAACTTCTCCTCGTTTCAATTTCTTCTTTAGCTTCGGCAAATTACGCCTGTTGGTACGTACAGTAGTGCATTCACAATATGGCACCATTAGTGTTGCCACAATATCACCGTATTTTCCCAAATTATGGACTTGAATTTCTGTAGTTGTACCTGTGTGTACGATGAAATCCAAGACGTATCCAGTTTTACAGTCGCACAAAACAAATGTCTTAGTTCCAATTCTACTTCTTTTCGATGGAATGAATTGTCTATAAGCTAAGCGACTTTTGAACAATAATAGGCTTTTATTGACACATTGCTTTTTGTATAGATTAAACGCACTGCGGAACGCCATACGGACTGTATCAATTATTTTCCTAATTTTAAACAAACTGTCATCTCCAAGATTGGCTGAGTTGTCACTAAAGTGCAAAATTCTCAGAAGTAACATAAAACGGTCATGAGACATAAATTCCCCAACAACTGGAGTGCTCAGATGTACATCTCTGGACCAATATTTTACTCTCAATTCTTTTACACGGGTAAATGAGAATCCAAATACCAGTGAACCAATTCAGTTAAAAACAAGTGTGTTTCCAGGTGGAGAGCCAAGGATGAACTGATCCCAATGTACTTGCCATGATGAAAGTGTAAAATCGGTACGTTTCAAGTGCTAAAAATGTCATCAGATTTTCTGGTTGAAATAGAATGAAAAAGGATAGAACGCTTGTATCGGGTACTAATTGTCAGTTATGTTCTGAAGACGAGTCATCAAATGCCTGCAGTGTTGGTCTGAAATCACACTTTTTCCAATCAAATTTGTCACTAAGGCGTGGCCTTTTACCGACCGATTCGTCTTCGCTCTCACAATCTGAAGCAGAACTATTCTGGTGAGCTCTACTTGCTGACATACGTAGACGTGTACCACTACGAGTTTCTTCTGAAGAATCATTATCAGTCATTGACGATACTACACTCACTGTCACTGTCACCCCTTACGATTATCTCTGGTATCTCTTCATCAATGAAACCACGTTGATGTGTCATTTGAAGGAAGTGATAGCACTCTAAAATTACTGATGAACTGGCAGAAAGCTAAACGACACCACAGAAGCAGAATGCAGTTACATGAACCAGCTAGCATGAAAGTCGAACAGCAGGTGTGAACTCCGACAGAAATACAGTCGACTGGCTGTAGATATCTGCAGGACCGCAGGTAGCTGAACCGGCGGACGGTAAGAGCCGTCATTAGGACCCAGGTACTGGCCGGGCCGTGACGATAATGACGTCTGCAGCGCCCATGGGAATACCACTACACCGAGCGGGGTGGCCCAGTGGTTAGACACTGGACTCGCATTCGGGAGGACGACGGTTCAATCCCGCGTCCGGCCATCCTGATTTAGGTTTTCCGTGATTTCCCTAAATCACTCCCGGCAAATGCCGGGATGGTTCCTCTGAAAGGGCACAGCCGACTTCCTTCCCAATCCTTCCCTAATCCGATGAGACCGATGACCATGCTGTCTGGTCTCCTTCCCCAAACCAACCAACCAACCAATACCACTACAGCAGCTGACGACCGCAGCATCTGCGGAAATATGAAGCGCAATGGGATTTACGTCTGCAGCGCTCAAATGGTTAATAGAGTTACTCAACTGAAAGGAGATATTGATATAAATCCTCATTATCTCGTAACAAATTATCCTATATATGTTATTAACATGACGCACAAAAAATATTGTTATGAGTCAGAAGACAAAGATGAAATTAATGGGAACATTTAATGATAAGGTACCAAAGGACACACCTCTCCATATAGTCCTGTACGGTAAGAAAAATTTGACATGATTCTCAGCACAGAATACTTGATGAAAATTTTTAATTTCTGGATAGGCCTATTCATGTAGATCAAGTCAGCATTTTGAGTTTTTAAAAAATTTAATATTTGGCTGAGAAATTAACGGAAATCGATGTATTCAGTAGGTTAGCTGACGGGAGATGTTGCGTAACTGCTATCTCTAGCTAGCCTGGCGGCTGAATGAAATAGGTGGCGGCAAGTAACACGTATTTCTCGCCATCCAGCGTGGTTATGATGTCGCACCGAGCTATTGAACCACAATTCAGTGGATGGCTGCCGGAGCTGGTCAGGAAACCACTACCAGATGTCTTATTTTTGTTCTCGAATCAACTTCATTCTTCAGAAACCAACAATATGTAAGATTTGTGAACGCTGTTTCCTTGCTCGGTGGGGCACGGCTGAATAGCTATAGGATTGGTTCAACAGGCCGTTACTACTATTATTTACTATTGCCGTCCACTGCTGCAGCCCATCCAGAAGAAGGAGAGTACATCCACCGTCAGCAGCTCTACCACCCACATAAGTTATTGCCAAGCCACTGCCAGTAGAAGCAGATGGGTGGACGACAGTTACCATCCAAATCGCAGTAACAGCGTTGTCCAGAAAAAAAAATCCTGGTGGGATGAAATGAAATAAAGAAAGTAACGTCAGCAAAAACGTCACTGGGGTTACTTCCATGGCGCTGAAAGTTCTTGCTGAAATGTTGCCGACTGTATATATATAATAATAAAAAAAAGAGACGTTACCTGGTTATGGACGTTGAAGCGGGAAGATACGCACCCACTTCATCGTCCGGGGGCCATGTGTAACACCCCAAATATGGAACCCCTAATGATGTGTAATCTTAGATTATTTTTTAAAATTAATTTTTGTGTACTGAAATTGCCCCTTATTTTCAGCTACAACTTTATTTGATAAATTTCAGTGTGGTCAAAATTGGCATGGATTATTATGTATAGTAGTAAGTGGGTATCTTGAGCACACTAGGTTTGTTTTTAATGCAAAACCTTCTTTGCGAATTATTTAAATTAATTATGTTATATAAATTAACTAAAGTAAGTAAATATCTTATGTTTTATTATATTATATTTACAAGGATTTTCGTACTAAAGATTTCTTACATATGTGAGGCAAACGAATCATCTAGAAGCCATAATATTGTGAATAAGGCATTCATCTATTCATAAAAAACCATTTTTAATAATAAAAATCAGACGAAAACCAACAACAACAGGAAGAATGTTTGCTAATGTGGTACTTGAAAGGAGAAAAGATGATGTATGTAACTATGTATCCCTCTACTGGAAAAACAGTAAAAAGGACCTATGACGTAATGAAAATCATCTACACAAAAACCTTTATTGCAACCACTAATTCAATGGAAAGTAACAGTAATTCGATATGCAATGAAATATTAACGTGAAAGAGTGAGAAAGTTTTGTAAATGAACGAAACTTTTATTTATGGGTATGTGAGTTTAACTGCCTGGAAACAAGACAATAAGAAAAAAATTATTTAGATTGAATAAACATACTGTAAGACTGAAGGTCCTACCTGCAGTTATCCACCGTTCTCCATGAACCATGATCGAATGGTTGGGCAGAGTAAAGAAAATTATCCGAGGGTAGAGTGTGTAAACCAACTTCATGTGTAATAAAACCTGCACCGATGAAGTTCGATGCTACAGCATGTAAAGAAGCAAAAAGATTGTAATCGCCCCATAAGAAATCTGTGAACATAGCTCTGTAAAATCCGTTTTACTGCATCATGCCATTATTTTGAAATTTACATGATGCCCAATGTTGTGCTATATGAAAAGAAAAATGTAAAATGAAAAAGGGTCGAATAATGATCCTAACCCCGCATTTTTGTATTAATCAAAGACATTCAGAGCTATCTTTGAATCAGAAAACAATGACATTTTAAACATTTTGCGGCTGTGAGCTCAGAAACCATGTATGTAATTATATAAGAAGTAAAAGTCAGCTAACTGATTGCACACAATTTTTTAAAACACACATTAACCAGGTTCGATAGGTCTAAGACTGTCTTCATCAGAATGGTAAAAGTAAGATGAAGTCATACAACAATTTTAAAATTTCTGCGACAGTGCCCTCGTCAAATGGCATGATTGTGTTCCATGAGTCACGAATAAAAATTATAGTAAGATAAGATAGACAGTTATCAAAGAACGATGAAACATGGTTGCAAGTGGTGGCACTGCTGTAGCCGGCTAACGCCCGCACATACACAGCGCAAGAGGCATTTTTATTATAATATTTATTCTTAATTCATGGAATTTTGAAGTTGTTATGTGATTTCATGTAACTTTGGTCATACTGATGAGGATAGTCTTAGAACTATCGAAACCTGGTTAGTATGTGCTGTAAAAAATTGTGTGCAATCGGTTGACTGACTGTACTTTTTATATAACCTGAAAATAAAATTTGACCATTTAAAAAAGAAGAAAGAAAGATAGAAAGCCAAGTAATAAGGCAGCACGTTAAATCATAATGGCTTCAGCCTTGTTTACTTGATAAATCAAGTCTTTCAGTATTAGGGTTGTTCTGATATATCGTATCGTATTTAAGTAACTCACTATATATTTTGTATTTGTCAGCGATCACGTAACATTCTGTAGGCTCTGGATCCAAGGGTATTAAATTCTGCGTTATTTTCTGGTTCAAATTGTTATAAAAGCATAACACGGCCATATTTAATTCCCACTTTGTTGTTTTTCTTTCCTTTGACTAATCGTGCTGAAGATATCTGTATTGTGTCCTATGAATAAATGCTATTAATATAGGAAGTATATAGCGCATGATATCATTTATAACGAAACGTTATGTAATGAACTTATAATTCATTATGAAAAGGAATTACGAAGTCAAGGGTAAAGATAATAACAACTGGCAAAATTGAAGTGTATGGTGTACTCACATTTCAATTTGGGAGGCAATAAATTGAGGCGCATACGCTCATTATTACGGCACTCCTGCAGCTTTGCGATCAACCTCAGCCGTTACTTTCGCAGTACTTTACAAACCAATTGAATTTCATTTTGTACCGTCAGTTAGAGCAAGCCGTTATAATATCAATGATTTTTGCTTGCGAATACGCGCCAGTTCATAACTATAAGGAAATGCTATGGTTGTTGCTTTGAATGCTCATTGTTTATGCTCCCTCTGGCATGGCCAGGAGGCAGGAATGCTCATGATTCTATTCGAAAGAGTGCAAGATACCACGTGTGGGAGGGAGAAAGAGGTGTGAATTTTATTTAGATTCTGTAAATGAAATGCAGGGAGTGCTGTTCAATATATAAGTGGTTCATTCAGTAAAACTGCATTAAACTGCATATGCAATAATTATTGAAATTTTATCAAATTCATTAAACATTCACTCACAAATTATTCAAATAATGATAAACAAAAATAAAAAACTTGGGTCGCTGAATACTGTAGAAAGTATATATATATATATATATATATATATATATATATATATATATATATATATATATATAAAATAGAATTGAATTGACACCAAGAGCTCACAACAAGTGAATTATATCAGGTGCCTGCCCTGGTATTTGCCTTTTAACATGAGCATTGTATGACTTCGTTCTAATTTAACATATAAATAAATTACACGAGACGGGTTGACCTGGTGTAATAAATGAGAAAGGAATAAAAAAAAAACAGCTGAACATATACTGTGCCTTGCGTCTTTATGAGCATCTAACACATTTCAAGGAAATTGAAGAAAGCGAAAGAAGAATGCGCAGCTAGGAAAGCGAGCGTTTTCTGTATTACCATGTTCATAGCGTGGTCGGCGTGACGGTGGAGTCGGCTGATTGCGTGCGGCAGCATCAAGACTTTGCCGTCGACGAAGTTGATAGTGTCTATCATGCCCTATGCTGAAAATAGTGACCGAAACCTGCTACTGGAAGTTATCATTGCTGGACGACGGTGTGCGTCCATCTGCAAGTGCAAAGCTACGTGACACTGCATTAAACAAAGCTCAAAACTGTTCAAACAGTATTACCGTCATTGGACATGTAGTAAATCAAAATGTGATCCTGAATTAAGCTCTTGATAACGCGCACAGTGAGTGAGCCTCGCCTATTTGTATCTAACAAACTTTGCTCTCTACGCTGTTTGCGACGAATGCAAAGTGCATTGTCTAACGACAAGCGATAAGAGAATCCTTGCGACTTATCGGAAGCAGTCAAAAGTGAACTCCTGCCCCCGCAGAAGCAATATTCGAAATCCCCAATACTACTGCACTCCTCGCACCTGGAGAGAGAGAGAGAGCAGCTCCCCTCCAGCGTCTTGTCTCCGCCATTCCGCTAATTACGTAGCTCGTACTACTTTTCAAAGCGAACATGAGATTCTTGCCAGTGAAGAGGTCAGTTTCAAAATTTCCTTCCTCCTTGCCGTCGCATACCGCGAGGAAAAGAGAGCGATAATCTGTGTGAGACAGAGTATACAAATAAACAAAGACTTCTCCCTTTGAGTATTGCCGCTACGTTCGCAGGTGTTCTGCTCGCGGGAAACGGCCAAAATTGACCGGGCCACTTGAGATTCTCGGACACCCAAGTCGTGCTGTTGCTATTCAACTCGCTGCTCTGTCCGTGTTACGTAGAATAATGGCAGAGCTGTTTCTCACTCTAATTTTATAGTTTACACTTCCTCAAGCACACCTGCGAATGTCCAAGGCTTCGCTTGGCAGCATGTTGATGTATGCAGCGTCTTCGCCTGTCGCTAATCCTCTGGGAGCCTGCCCTCTGTGAAGCGTGCCGACATAGGCGCGCGACCGCCGCTCGCCCGTGGACCCTACCTGTGTCTACCTGGTCGCCGGGCTTCCCAGCTAGGAACGCATCAGTCACCCACTTTCTTGGGCGGATACAACCATATTATTCTTGGTGGAGACTTCAGCTGTCTGCAATCCCGTATGGATCAACATCCACATTTTATCACATACCACACAATCCCGAGATGGTAGTGCAAGACCAGAACGTTACTGGTACTTGGGACCACGTGCATGGTGATCGTCCTGACTATACCATACATATGTCACCAGCCATCTAGCGAGTTCTTTCGACCACATACATGTTTCCTAGGGAGTCACAGCTGCCACACTTGACACTGAATTATGGCCTACAGACTTCTCTGACCATATTGCCTAAATTGGCACTGTTTCTCTTCAGTAGCAAAGAGTGTTTTGCAGCTGAGGCACATGGAAGCTTTATCTCCCGGATCTGCAGTGCAAGCATAGCACACAGACGACTAGTAGGAACGTCTGTGAGAGACGACTTCCTTCGACTCTCTGGTGCTGACTGGACTGTGGCAAGCCTGCTATACGTCGATTGATCATAAATTACGGTCGCGAGAAAATGTAGTGGCATCGACATACCAAGAAGTACTGTTTCGAAAGTTCTCAGACCGTTCCCCTTCTATTCTACAACAGGTTGAAACTGAACGGACTAACACCAGAGATAATTTCGCTTACGTATCGCCGCCATTGGGAAACAATGATACGCGAAACTCAGCTCACTCTGTTCCTCCCTGAGATCCACAGCGCAGTGGACAACGGCGCTCAGGTTGATTCCGTGTTCACTGATTTCAGTAAGGCATTTGACACCGCCTCGAAATGCCGTTTAATGAAAAAAAAAAAAAAAAAAAAAAACGAGCTTACGGAGTATCGCAGCAGACCTGCGATTGGATTCAAATAGAATACAATACGTCGCTCTTAACGGAACTAAATCGACAGATGTAAAGGTGAATGTAGGCTTTCCCGATGTATACTGCTGATGAAATCTTCTCGGCCTTCCATCCGGGTAGCTGCGTCGAAAATCCCTACGTTTCGATGAGTGTCATTCTCATCATCTTCTGGCGATGTCACAATATATCCGGAGTACCACAGGGAAGTGTGACAGGACCGTTGGTCATCATCAGTAAACACTTCCGGGCTAAATTGCCGTGGTCGATCTGTAGAACTTCTTCTCCCTGACGTTTCGTTCTCAACTACGGAGAACATCTTCCGAGGTGAGTCGACGACTGGCTGCTAAGAGCTGGGGCCGCCGCTTATATGGAGATCGTAGAGGGCGCCACCACACGTCACGTGGCGTCGATGTGTAGCTATCTCTGGCTATCGTTTGTTCTCTCGATTGCAGGCAATCGATTGTCACGCGATTGATGCAACGTCGACCGCCATATCTTGTCCAATTTTAATCCTTCTTCTTTACGATTAAAATTGTATTGATGTTTGTGGATTTCAATTGCCTCTCTATACATACGTGTATAATAATGCGACGTCCTCGCTAGCACGCTTGTCTCAACAAATTTTATTTCGTAATCTCCATCCTTAAAAGCATGTTCCGCTACTGCCGATTTGTCGATATGTCCCAAGCGACAGTTTCTTTTGTGCTCCGTCAAACGTGTGTTGATGGTTCTTTTTGTAGTTCCTATGTGAACCCTGCCACAACTACACGGAATTTTATATACCCGTGGGGTTGCTAGGGGGTGACGAGCATCTTTTGTTGATCTTAGGCATTCACTAATTTTCTTATTAGGTCTGAAAATAGTCTCCACCTGAAACTTGGCTAGTACTTTCCCAATGCGATCCGTGATGTTATGGATGAACGGAAGAAATATTTTTCCAGCTGATGGTTGTTGCTGTCTCCTATTTTTAGGCATTTTTCTACTTGGGTGAAGTGCTCGGTTAATCTTGTTTTTCGTATAACCATTTTTCGCAAAAGCCATTCGTGAATGATTTAGTTCTTCTTGTAAGTAGCCTGGTTCACAAATATGGTGGGATGATAGGACCGTTGATGTTTACGGTATAGGTAAATGATCTAGTAGAAAGCGTCGGATGGTCTTCAAGGCTATTCGCAGATGATGCAGTTGCCTGTACCAAAGTAGCAACGGCAGAAGGTAGTCAGAATTTGCAGAACGACCTGCAGAGAACTGATGAATGCTGCGGGCTCTGGCAGTTGACCCTGAACGTTAATAAATGTAACATACTGAACGCACCTAGGAAAAGAAATTCAATACTGTACAGCTGCACTATTGATGACAAACAGCTGGAGACAGCGTCTGCCGTAAAACATCCAGGAGCAACTATCCAGAGTGACCTTAAGTGGAATGAGCCTATGGAACAGATAGTGGGAAAAGCAGACACCAGACTCAGATTCATCGGAAGAATCTTAAGGAAATGTAACTTATCCACGAAAAAAGTGTCTTATAAGGCGCTAGTTCGCCCGATTCTTGAGTATTCTTCATCTATCTGCGATTCCTATCAGACATAACAGATAGAGAAGATTCAACGAAGAGCGGCGCGTTTCGTCAGGGGATCGTCTAGATGGCGAGGGAGCATTACGGAGATGCTAAACAAACTCCACTGGCAGACGTTACAAGAGAGACGTTGTGCATCACGGAGAGATTTACTATTGAAATTTCGGGACAGCACTGTTGAAGAGGAGTCGGACAACACATTACTTCCCCCCACATACATCTCTCGTATTAAACTCGAGCCAATACAGAGGCTTACCGACAATCATCACTATTCGGGAATTGAATAGGCTTGGAGGGATCAGATAGTGGTACAGAAAGTACCCTCCGCCACACCAATAGGTGGCTTGTGGAGTATGATGTAGAGGTATATGAAAAGTTACACTCTTTCTTACTGATCAGACAAGCTGACATGAAAGGCAGAGCAAATCCTCATTTGTGTAGTTATTTAAGTTCTTTGTGGTTACCCTAAACCGCTTAATGTAGGTGCCGGTGATATTCCTCGAAAATGGATATGTTAAATTCACTTCTCCATTTCGAACCGTTGCTCTTTTCCTTACGCCGTAGTCGTAGATGGGATGCCACCTTCCAATACAACCGAAGCTGAGCAGCGTGACTTGAAAAACCTGTAAGATGCGTGTTACGTTATCTGCTCCTTGCTTCTAAAATTCAAATAATTTATTTTTGTAGCTCTGTAATTTTTCACAAAATTGAAGCAATTATTGTAAATAATAAATAGCAGATTATAAATCCAAATACACGAGGTTCGAATCATGATCGAATCTAAATTTCCGTATATTATTTCACGTGACTTTGGTATATGACAATACTTCGTTCATGTTTCTCCTTCGATCTCCCGTGAGTTGCTACGTACTACTTTACTTTCTGTGGCAGTCCAAGTGCTATACACAGCATCGCATGTGGCAATGACGTTCCGGAATGATATACAGGACAGCCAACACAAAGAACCAGGTCCTCAGCCGCCATGGAATCATTAATGCAGTTTTTTAAAAGAATGGGTACAGTAGCCAAAAGCGTCGTCTCAATGGCGTGCGATGTCTTCAGACAGCCAAACACTTGTAATCACAACACTGATGGCGTGCTGGTGTGCGCGGACGCCGGCCGTCAGAGGTGTTTGTATCAGCATCAGCGCTTCCCCAACAGCATAGATGCGCAAGCGCCAAGCTCCACTAGTCGGTGACAGTAGGATCGGGAGTGAAGGACACTCAGATAGTGTCTGCAAAGTGAGGATCCGCACGTGAAGTCGGCTAAGTCACCTAGCCCCCAGCTAGAAGAGAGAAGTTCAGCGCCAGACATCATCAAGACTAGACTAACCCATAGACTCGTGGCTAACAGAGGCAGCGTGTAGTAGAAGCTGAGGCTGGATAAAACTTATATGGTGTCGATGAGTGGGGTGGAATACTTCTCAGGGTAGGTTGGGGTAGATGAAAGATACTGGAAGTATTTGTGGCTGGTAGACTAGGTCCTGTTGTGACCGGACGTCACTTTTGATTATGTGCACCAGGCATAGCGCAACCGAGACCACCACTGTGGCCTGGCCGTTATATCACGCTGCATCAAGAATGTTCCAGCAGCGGCACCAGCGGCACACCTTGACGTGTGGTAGCCAACTCACTTAGTGCGTAAGCGCACATCAGCTCAGCACCTTTCCAGCCTTTGGTATTGGAATGCACTGACAGCCTTCTGGCTCGCCAGGCAGCGGCCACTCTCCCTCGGCCATAGGCGTGTCTGTTGTTATTAGCATACATGGCTGAAACAGCAACTGTTGAAATTTTTCACGGTAAATGATGACAGCCAAAACAGTTGTAGGATAAAGATTTATTAAAATTCTTCACCAAGGTTTCGGTATATATAAATATACCTTCATAAGCCACCCCCCATGAACCATGGACCTTGCCGTTGGTGGGGAGGCTTGCGTGCCTCAGCGATACAGATAGCTGTGCCGTAGGTACAACCACAATGGAGGGGTATCTGTAGAGACTCCAGACAAACGTGTGGTTCCTGAAGAGGGGCAGCAGCCGTTTCAGTAGTTGCAGGGGCGACAATCTGGATGATTGACTGATCTGGCCTTGTAACAATAACCAAAACGGCCTTACTGTGCTGGTACTGCGAACGGCTGGAAGCAAGGGGAGACTACGGCCGTAATTTTTCCCGAGGGCATGCAGCTTTACTGTATGATTATATGATGACGGTGTCCTCTTGGATAAAATATTCCGGAGGTAAAATAGTCCCCCATTCGGGTCTCCGGGCGGGGACTACTCAAGAGGATGTCGTTATCAGGAGAAAGAAAACTGGCGTTCTACGGATCGGAGTGTGGAATGTCAGATCCCTTAATTGGGCAGGTAGGTTAGAAAATTTAAAAAGGGAAATGGATAGGTTAAAGTTAGATATAGTGGGAATTAGTGAAGTTCGGTGGCAGGAGGAACAAGACTTCTGGTCAGGTGACTGCAGGGTTACAAACACAAAATCAAATAGGGGTAATGCAGGAGTAGGTTTAATAATGAATAGGAAAATAGGAATGTCGGCAAGCTACTACAAACAGCGTAGTGAACGCATTATTGTGGCCAAGATAGATACGAAGCCCACACCTACTACAGCAGTACAAGTTTATATGCCAACTAGATCTGCAGATGACGAAGAAATTGAAGAAATGTATGATGAGATAAAAGAAATTGTTCAGATAGTGAAGGGTGACGAACATATAATAGTCATGGGTGACTGGAATTCGATAGTAGGGAAAGGGAGAGAAGGAAACGTAGTAGGTGAATATGGACTGGGGCTAAGAAATGAAAGAGGAAGCCGGCTGGTAGAATTTTGCACAGAGCACAACTTAATCATAGCTAACACTTGGTTCAAGAATCATAAAAGAAGGCTATATACATGGAAGAAGCCTGGAGATACTGAGAGGTTTCAGACAGATTATATAATGGTAAGACAGAGATTTAGGAACCAGGTTTTAAATTGTAAGACATTTCCAGGGGCAGATGTGGACTCCGACAACAATCTATTGGTTATGACCTGTAGATTAAAACTGAGGAAACTGCAAAAAGATGGGAATTAAAGGACATGGGACGTGGATAAACTGACAGAACCAGAGGTTGTACCGAGTTTCAGGGAGAGCATAAGGGAGCAATTGACAGGAATGAGGGAAAGAAATACAGTAGAAGAAGAATGGGTAGCTTTGAGGGATGAAGTAGTGAAGGCAGCAGAGGATCAAGTAGGTAGAAAGACGAGGGCTAGTAGAAATCCATGGGTAACAGAAGAAATATTGAATTTAATTGATGAAAGGAGAAAATATAAAAATGCAGTAAATGAAGCAGGCAAAAAGGAATACAAACGTCTCAAAAATGAGATCGACAGGAAGTGCAAAATGGCTAAGTAGGGATGGTTAGAGGACAAATGTAAGGATGTCGAGACTTATCTCACTAGGGGTAAGATAGATACTGCCTACAGGATAATTAAAGAGACCTTTGGAGAAAAGAGACCCACTTGTATGAATACCAAGAGCTCAGATGGAAACACAGTTCTAAGCAAAGAAGGGAAAGCAGAAAGGTGGAAGGAGTATATAGAGGGCCTATATAAGGGCGATGTACTTGAGGACAATATTATGAAAATGGAAGAGGATGTAGATGAAGATGAAATAGGAGATATGAAACTGCGTGAAGAGTTTGACAGTGCACTGAAAGACCAGAGTCGAAACAAGGCCCCCGGAGTAGACAACATTCCATTGGGACTACTGACGGCCTTTGGAGAGCCAGCCGTGACAAAACTACCATCTGGTGAGCAAATTGTATGAAACAGGCGAAATATCCTCAGACTTCAAGAAGAAGATAATAATTCTAATCCCAAAGTTAGCAGGTGTTGACAGATATGAAAATTACCGGACTATCAGTTTAATAAGTCCCAGCTGCAAAATACTAAAGCGAATTCTTTACAGACGAATGGAAAAACTGGTAGAAGCTGACCTCAGGGAAGATCAATTTGGATTCCGTAGAAAT
Organism: Schistocerca serialis cubense; assembly: GCF_023864345.2. Lineage (NCBI taxonomy): Eukaryota > Metazoa > Arthropoda > Insecta > Orthoptera > Acrididae > Schistocerca > Schistocerca serialis. Next base: position 298,721,038 of record NC_064645.1, read on the forward strand.
GTTGGAACACGTGAGACAATATTGACTTTACGACTTATCTTAGAAGAAAGATTAAGGAAAGGCAAACCTACGTTTCTAGCATTTGTAGACTTGGAGAAAGCTTTTGACAATGTTGACTGGAATACTCTCTTTCATATTCTGAAGGTGGGAGGGGTAAAATACAGGGAGCGAAAGTCTATTTACAATTTGTACAGAAACCAGATGGCAGTTATAAGAGTCGAGGGGCATGATAGGAAAGCAGTGCTTTGGAAGGGAGTGAGACAGGGTTGTAGCCTCTCCCCAAGTTATTCAATCTGTATATTGAGCAAGCAGTGAAGGAAACAAAAGAAAAATTCGGAGTAGGTATTAAAATCCATGGAGAAGAATTAAAAACTTTGAGGTTCACCGATGTCATCATAATTCTGTCAGAGACAGTAAAGTATTTGGAGGAGCAGTTGAACGGAATAACGGAATGGATAGTGTCTTGAAAGGAGGATATAAGATGAACATCAACAAAAGCAAAACGAGGATAATGGAATGTAGTCTAATTAAGCCGGGTAATGCTGAGGGCATTAGATTAGGAAATGAGACAGTTAAAGTAGTAAAGGAGTTTTGCTATTTGGGGAGTAAAATAACTGATGATGGTCGAAGTAGAGAGGATATAAAATGTAGACTGGCAATGGGAAGGAAAGCGTTTCTGAAGAAGAGAAATTTGTTAACATCGAGTATAGATTTAAGTGTCAGGAAGACATTTCTGAAAGTATTTGTATGGAGTGTAGCCATGTATGAAAGTGAAATATGGACGATAAATAGTTTGGACAAGAAGAGAATAGAAGCTTTCGAAATGTGGTGCTACAGGATAATGCTGAAGATTAGATGGCTAGATCACATAACTAATGAGGAAGTATTGAATAGGATTGGGGAGAACAGATGTTTGTATCACAATTTGACCAGAAGAAGGGATCGGTTGGTAGGACATGTTCTGAGGCATCAAGGGATCACCAATTTAGTATTGGAGGGCAGCGTGGAGGGTAAAAATCGTAGAGGGAGACCAAGAGCTGAATACACTAAGCAGATAAGAAGGATGTAGGTTGCAGTAGGTACTGGGAGATGAAGAAGCTTGCACAGGATAGGGTAGCATGGAGAGCTGCATCAAACCAGTCTCAGGACTGAAGACCACAACAACAACAACCTTCATAAGAACTAAAATATCCTGAATAGGACGACACTTTGCATGAGGGCTTAATTATTTGTATTGCAAATAATTTTAACTTTTGTAGATGTATGTCCGGCTACGCAGTCTCGTAACCGGTTGGCCCTGACTAGTATTAGTACGCAATCTGACTGCATAGAATAACAACAAAGAATGAAAGGAAATTTCTGTTAACACAATTAATTATTTAAGTCCCCAGCAACTATAAAAGCTACGAAACAAAAACCACGAAACAACAAAGCACAAGTGTAACTGTTCTGTGTGTGGAAGTGTGATTCAACGTACACATCTGGCACGGTTCTTCCTCAATAACACAAGGTATTTTAAGCACCATTTACACTGAAGTAACTAAAAAAAACAAATACTATAATTGCACATAGAAACCAGAATTACACTCTAATACATGAACACAAGCCATATGCTTTGTTGACTGAACCTGTGACCAAGAGACATTGTTAGTTAGGAAATCTGAAAATAAAAAAAAATGTTTTTTACCTTCATATATATTGACGAAAAATACTCTCTGATCATTACAACATCCCCAATCGAACAGCATCGGCTGTCTAGCCAATCAGAAAAACTGCACACGACATGCTCACAACTAGTACTGCTATCGACATCCTCTCAACAAGCACTGACTACGGCAACCTCAGAACTACGACTGCCCACAGCAACTTCTGAACAAGCACTGCCAGTGGAGGCTGCGGAATAAAACTCTTTGGCGCAATCTCTGGCGCTGTGACTCAGTGTAGCCGCCTTTCAACTTTCATTAGCAAAACTTCAGCATCGAAAAAAAAAAAACCACTATAACTTAAGTAACCGTAAAATTACCAGAGTATTACAGCTACAAAAACTTTTAGTCACTTTCTATATGTATTTTTGAAGTCTGCTGTTTGTGATTTTCGATCTGTATGTTTTTATTAACGACAGATGGTATCGTTTTACTTTAACATTTTGGTTGTTTTCGCTAGTATGTATTTTACCGTTTACGTTGCGCGAGATTCTCGCGCATAACACTAGTGCCCTCTCTGGTTAGACGTGTTCCATAGCGCAAGCTTCATCTGCTTGACACTAGGACAAAGGTAAATTGGTTCCATAGTCTCCATTTTACATAGATGTTTTTAAATATTTCTGATATGTTTTATTTATTAAGACAGAAGGTCTGAGTTAGCATAACTTTTAATATTTTTGATGCGCATGTGTATTTATCCACGGATTTTAATGTCCGCGAGTGTCTGGCACATACCACAAGTGCCCTCTCTCGACGAAACCATGTGTCCTCGGGCTTTCACACTCTCGTCAAGATAGTTTATAGGCGAAGTAATGATGCTTAACTGTGTTCACATTGACCCTGTGTCCATCATCATGTTGTATAAATGGAGATGATGTCTTAACTACTGACGACACCGTTGGCACAATTGTTTTATTAATCTCCATCGCAGGATGTAATTTTAGTAAGTGACTAAAAGTTTTTGTACCTGTAATACTCTGGTAATTTTACGGTTACTTAAGCTATAGTGGTTTTTTTCCCAATGCTACAAGACATTAAACTTATCCTCCGGTCCAAGCGCAACACGGCTCCTGGCCACGACTGTGTCACCTATCGCCACCTTCGAGAAAGCCCCTATTCCTTCCTGATAGTCCTCGCCCATCTCTATAATGTCATCCTCTCTACTGGCTTCTAGCCTGACCTGTGGAAGATCTCCCGCATCCTCTAATTACTCAAACCCAACCAACCCCCTTCTGCCGCCTCTTCCTATCGTCCTATCTGCCTCACCTCCGTCTTAAGTAAGGTCTTTGAATCCATCCTCTCCCAGCGTATCCATCAGCACCTTACTCAACACCACCTCCTCCCCCTTACCCAGTGTGGCTTCTGACCCTCCTTCTCTGCTGAAGACCAACTCCTAAACCTCGTTCACCTTCTGTCCCTCCAGCTCAACTCCTGTCGCTCCATCATTTTTGTTTCCCTTGACCTCCAAAATGCGTATGACCGTGTATGGCATCCCTGTCTCCACTTTAAACTACAAACCTACGCCCTGCCTATCAATTTTGTCCGTCTGGTCGCTTCCTTCCTCTCGCACCTTCCTTCCTATGTCACCCTCCACAACACCAACTCCCGTATCTTTTATCCCACCCCTGGCGTCCCCCAGGGTTCTGTCCTCTCCCCTCTCGTATACAGCTGATATGCCCAAGCCACCCCGACCAGTTGAACTTCTCCAGTATGCTGATGACACCGCCTTCCTGACTCTCTATCCTACCCTTCAATGGTTCCAACATACCCTCCAAACCCACCTTAACCGGTTCAACACTTGGTGTAACCAATGGTTCCTCTATCTCAACCCCTCCAAAACCCAGGCAATCATCATAGGCCGCACCACTCGCTCCTTTAGCCTCCATGATTCTACCTCACCCTTTATGGTCGTCCCATCCAGCTCACCCCCACCCTGAGATACCTTGGCCTCACCCTCCACAACACCAACTCCCGTATCTTTTATGCCATGGCTGGAATCCCCCAGGGTTCTGTCCTCTCCCCTCTCGTATATGGCTGATATGCCCAAGCCACCCCCACCAGTCCGCCTTCTCCAGTATGCTGATGACACCGCCTTCCTGGTTCTCTATCCTACCCTCCAACGGTTCCAACGTACCCTCCAAACCCACCTGGACCCCTCATCTCCAGACCATCCAGCAGAAAGCCCATTCCCACCTCCGCCTTCTGAAACTCCTGTCTGGCCGGACATGGTGATTGCATCCCTCTACCATCCTCCACACCTACAAATCCCTCATCCGTCCTATCCTCTGTTATGCCAGCGTTGCCTGGATTTCTGCCCCCACCCGCTTTTACAAGGCCCTCCAAATCCTTGAACGCCATGTGCTACGCCTTGCCTTCCATATACACCTTCCTTCCCCCACACGGCTCCTGTATGAACTGATCCCGTTCCCCCACCTCCTCCTGTTCCACCAACATCTCTGTATCCTTTAAATTGTCTGCAGGCTTGATCCCCCTCACTCTCTGGTTTCCTCCTTCCTCTCCACCCCCTGCCCATTGCCGCGCATTTATTACTGTATCCCTCCCGCTCTCCACCTCCACACCCTCCATCTCCTTCACCAGGGCAATTTCCAGCACCTCACCCTCCCGGATGACGAACTTCGTCGTGACATCTACCCTTCCTTCCAACTATAACCTGGCCTTGTTCCCCCCCCCCTCCCCAGGGCCCCCTTTTTCCTCTCCCCTCCTTCTCCCAGAGCGGATTTTCCTCCTTCCCTCCCCTCTGAGACCCTGCACCCCATACTTGCCTCTTTCCTTCCCACATCCCTCCCTAGCGCCCCCCCCCCATCTCCCCCATCTCTTCCCCTCCCTCCCTCCTTCCCTTCTTCCGGTCTCCCTCATCTCCTTGCACCTGGCAGATCCTCCGTTTTGATCATCATCAGTGTGCCACATCAGTGTTGTGTTTAGTGCTGTTTCTCCTGTGTGTT